>NW_019154087.1:7323235-7650069 GCF_002288905.1 Enhydra lutris kenyoni | reverse complement strand
GGGGCCTGTCTGAGTAATCCGCTCGGATTTGCTTTCGTGAGCTTTTGTTCCCTGAGCGCTTTCCGTAGAGTTCCGGAGGACGGGACTGAAGATGGAAGCCTCCCGGTCTCCGGCCCAGAAGAGCCGAGAGCCCGGGGCCCCACTCCTCAGAGTGCCCTCAGAGAACAGCGCCCAATTACTCCCGTCACCCTGTCCTCTGGCCGTGCTTCGAGCTGACCAAGCCTGCGACCGGTTCAAGGTAACCCCGAGCTTAGAGCTTACTCCTTGGCTCTGTCTCTAGCCGGCTTCCCCGTTCTAGTACCTGTAAGCTCTGCGACACTCAGACACCCCCGATCCTTCTGTGACCCTGGGGGACCCGACGCTGACCCTGCGTGGGCTTCACCCCAGTTAAGCCTCTGGAGCGATGTCCCTCTGCGGAACAGACTTTTAAAAGTCCTGATTTTGTGCTCCGTTGCTCCGCCGCTTGCCGGGAGCTGGCCCCTCCCCACCACAGTCTATCTTCCCGTCGCTTTGGATTCACTTCTCCGCCAGTCCTACCTTTCAGAAGGTGGTTGCTTTTCTATTTCTAGAGTTGCTGTTCTTCTTCTCTTCGATCTCCCGTTGGATTTGTAGGTGTTTGCAATCTTTAGATAAGCTATCTAGCTGATCTCCCGCTACCTGAAGTAGTCTCAGCCTGCTACTTCTCTGCCATCTTGACTCCTCAATAAATATTTTTAAAGAACGTTATGTTCCCAAGAGCACTTGGGTGGCTCAGACGGTTAAGTGTCCACCTCTTGATTTTGGCTCAGGTCATGATCTCGGGGTTGTGTGATAGAGCCTCTCCTTGGCTCCACGCTGAGTGTTGAGCCTACTTAAGATTCTCTCCTTCTCCCTCTGCCCCTCCCCCCAACTTGCACTCATTCTCCCTCTCTAGAACAAAACAAAACAAACAACAACAACAAAAAAGTATTTTCCACTGTGTAGAGAATGAATTAGAGGGGGAGAAGTATAAAAGCAAGAATTAACATGGTTGCCCTGGGAAAACCAGCATCTTCTTAGTTCTATTTTTATTCCATATCCAATGATCTCACCACCACATTATTACCTATGTTCTGCCATTTGGCACTCCACCATGTACACATCAATTTTCCTGAGGGCAGGGACTGTATTTATGCATACTTGGCATCTCTTTCTTTACTAAATATATACTAGGCTTATAAAATCTTTTTGTGATCTATTACTGAGAGTGGTGTGTTAAGACAAACCTCAAGATTATGAAGTCTTTATAAACTTTCCATGTTTTATTAAAACTGCACATATCTAAAGTTTTTTCTATTAGCAAATAATGCATTAAATAACAAAGTAATTCCATCTAATTAAACAGACCCTTTGGATCCTAAATTATTGATTCCACAATTTTTGAGAAATTACTGAACTTGGAGTATATTTGTGAGAAAACTATCATGAGTGGCATTCAAGTGAAAATTGTCTTGAGTTATAGTTGTTATTCCTGATAATTTCCCATGACACACAAAACTTTTAGACAGATCCAAAATAAAATTACTAAAAAGAGAAATAAAACTTTATTTTCTATTGGTTCTTGTATGTTTACATCATTTCCCTAATATTTAAGTATACATACAGTTGATTTTTATTACTTCTGTATAGAAAATTGAGAACAACAAAAAACTGAGTTTTTTTCTAAACCAAACACACCACGCACTTAATATTTAGTAAAACCCATTTTATAGATACTATTATTCCTATTTTTAAAAGAAAAAATTAGGAAGTGAGAAAATTGCTCAAGGTCATGTAGCTAATTGGTGAATTTACTCTTGACCTATACATATATTGACAAATCATAATTTAAAATTTGATTTTCTAGTTGTAGTTTCAGGTATTTTTAGTGAGCATTAATCACCTTTTATCTCTAACACTAGATTGGATGCTTCTTTTCTGAAAACTTATAGTATTTTTTTCATACCACTGTCACAATACTCATTCCATTGCATTTTAATAACCTATTTACTGTCAGTCTTCCAATAAAATATGAAGTTTTTGAGAGTAGAGATTGTGTCTTAATTCTTAGGCACATGGTAGAGGCTTAATAAATGTTTTATTTAATTTTTTTCCATAGTAGCTGCTGGGAACAACAAAGCTTTGTTACTTATGGAAAATCTCCAGTGAATTAGAACAATATAATTTTCTAGTTCTACTCCATAGAAAGAAGAATGTGGATGATATTTAAATACAAATGGGCAATATATGGCATCTTGTTTTTGAAACATGACCGTTTTGGTACTACTTGAAGGCGGCTTCCTTGTGACTGATCTCAATACATGTTCATGAAGGGGGAAAAAAAAAAGTGGGGTTGAGAGGATGAAGTGCATATAGGCAAATTGGCATCATTCGTCTTTGGGTAGCATTTCAGCCAAAAGAGACGTAAAACTACATTGACATAGCCAAATATCACTTAATGCCACTTGTGGCATTTCAAAAATTTCATGGAAAATACAGTTCTCAGGTTTCTTATTTAATAACATGGGCCATTGCCAGTGATGAGAAAATGCCAAACCAAATCAAATTTTATCATATTCCCTAAAAATAGGTGTTATTAAAGACTTATAGAAGTATGTTACTTATACACATACTTGTATTTGTAGAAATAATGCTAAAAACTTATTTCAACCTCAGTGGTTTTTTTCTGTTGATGCAATCAAATTTCATTCAAATGGGTTTTGGTTCCTTAGCAAAAATATATGTAGGAAAGCAAAAGGTAAATTTTCTAGTGGGGTCCTAGAAAACTCAGGTTTTAGGTTAGAAAGTATAAAATGAATTTAATTCATTCAATTCATATTACAAAGTAGTTTACCTAAGTTGACTACCTTGTAAATTGTTGCATTTCTAATTTAGTCAACGTATGCCTTTTAAATATTTACCTGATTCTGTGATTACTCAACTTAAGGTGGGGGTGGGATTATGGAACAATGTTGTCACAGTTTTTCATTTATTGGTGATTTTGATTGGTGTTGATTTTGATCTGTTGGAAGAAAATTAGATAGATGGTTGTTTATACATATATAACATTTTTCCTCATAAAGTAGCGATCAGTTATATTTATTACTCAAACTGCTCTAAACCCTGAAGGGATCTTGTTTAAAGGTGTCCTAGTAGCCTCTGAGGAAATAATTCGT
Organism: Enhydra lutris kenyoni; assembly: GCF_002288905.1. Taxonomy (NCBI): domain Eukaryota; kingdom Metazoa; phylum Chordata; class Mammalia; order Carnivora; family Mustelidae; genus Enhydra; species Enhydra lutris. The sequence continues at coordinate 7,646,896 of NW_019154087.1, read as the reverse complement.
AGCATTCAACTTCTGTCTAGAACTGAAATTACTTTACTCTCTCCTATTTTTATTTCCCCTTTCTTATCTCTTTTCTTCTCCTAGCTTTCAAAGGTATTTTAGCTGTTTTTTGTATTTGTCTTTTCTCCTCTTCTATATGTTATAATTTCTGGGGCATCTTGGATTAATGTAATTTAATGCTTCCTCTAAAGTATTATAAACAGCACGGATGACCAAGATCATAAAATCATTCAACAGGTGAAGTCTATATCTGGCACCCTTTTATTTCCTTGATATTTCCATTAGATATCAGTCTTGGGGTGGAACCTCATAATTCTCAGGTGGGTTTTTTTTTTTTTCCTTTGTCATTTCTGAGAGTTTCTCTGAATTAATTCCATTAAACAGGGTTTCTAGACAAACTTTAGAAAGTTCTCTTCTAGGTAGAAGAACAGTAGAGAAAATAAAACTAATGGCATCTTTCTCTTTCTCTGTCTCTCTGTCTCTGTCTCATATTTACTCTTCATGATGCTATCTTCCATCACTTTAGAGCTGGTCTCAAATTTCCTCTAATCTCATCCTAAAAAGAGCACTAAGTGTTTTAACTACGTAACTTAATTTTTGTTAAATCAGGTCACTTTATCTGAATCAAAAGACTCCTATCAGGACACAGTTTCACCATTATTTGTTTGATAACAAGTTTGCCTAATAATTTGTTTAATACCCCTCTCTCCTAATGTTTTCACTCTTAAGGCAACTCTCTGTGACAAAAACTAGTAACTAAAGTTTCTTGTAATCCTAAACAATAGCAGAGATCCCTTTAAATGACAGGGTCACTGGGATCTTTGAGGAACAGGGATTCTGTGGGTTCTCCCACAGTGCTTCAAGGTAGGTCTACTCAGCCTTGACTGTGTGTGGGGGGGGTGCTGACACACACACCTCTCCTCATGGATTTGGTGGTTCATTCTGTCAGCTTCCAAAACATCAGCTACAATCTTGCTTACTGTTCTGGCTAGTATAGTTTAATGTATTTTAACTGCTGCCTTCTGGAGACAGAAATCGCAGTTTTGATTTTGAAACCAAAAGAAAGGTTTGTTTGTTTGTTTGCTTTAAATTTAGTATATAGGAGGAGAATTGAAAGGTGCCCGAAGTTCATCTGTAGTTCTTCAAATCATATCATTTAGGTAGAATTCAGGTCAACTATAAACTACTAGTAGGCATAAAAGTAATAAGCATATTCATTGTTACTTTAAAGTTTTCTAAAAGATTAAGAAAGAATAATATGACAGGGGCGCCTGGGTGGCTCAGTGGGTTAAAGCCTCTGCCTTCGGCTTGGGTCATGATCCCAGGGTCCTGGGATTAAGCCCCATATCGGGCTCTCTGCTCAGCAGGGAGCCTGCTTCCCCCTCTCTCTGTGCCTACCTCTCTGCCTACTTGTGATCTCTGTCTGTCAAATAAATAAATAAATATTTAAAAAAGAAGAATAATATGACAGATATTAATAAAAATACTGAGCTGCAAGATGGGAATGGAACAGTTCTAAGATGGATGCTATAGCAGTAGACTCTTACCAGCTTTTAAAATCAAGTGATGTAACTTCTCCGAGGCTAAGTTTGAAGATTAAAAGAAATACTTTTTATCAGAGACCTCACATAAACATAAAAATTGTCTGTTGCTATTTAACAAATAAGTTTAAATGACTTGTACACACGGAGCACAATGCCGGTCTTGCAAGCAAAAAGCACAATAGAAATAAAACCAAACCCTCCTCTATGTACACATTACATTCACACAAGTGAAAGAGACAAAATATATTAAATTTTTAAGTATAATGCAAGACAAATGGTAAGAGAAGCTGTTTCGGAGGTACCATAAGATGACATGGGAACCAAGACTTGGAGAAAATATTATAGTAATCCCCCTTAACCTACAGGGGATACATTCCAGGAGATAGTTGCCTGAAACTGTGGGTAGTACCAAACCCTATATGTACTATGTTTTTCCGTATACATACCCACCTCTATAATAAAGTTAAACTTATAAATTAGGCACAGTAAGAGATTAACAAGAATAGCTAGCTCATCATAAAATGTAAAAATTGTAACACTATCTTACAACAAAAATTATGTGAATGTGGTATTTCTCTCCCTCAAAATATTTCATCATGCTGTGCTCACCCTTCTTCTTGTGATGATGCCTGCATAATGAGATGAAGTGAGGTGAATGACGTAAGCATTGTCACATCGTGTTAGCTACTATTGACCTTCCAGCCATAACTCAGAAGAGGATCATCTGTTTCCAGAGGATGACTGGCAGTGGATAACTGAAACCTCAAAAAGGAAAACAGAGAATAAGAGGGGAATTCTGTACAAGGTGAGATTCTAGGAAGGTTCATGAAGGAGCTAATTTTTTTACCTGAGCCTTAAAGGGGAAGGAAGTATGGGGTGAAAAATTTATTCACATAATGACAATTACAACCAGCAAGCTAGTAAAATCAAGATGATAGCAGTCAGCTAGCTGACTGGCTCCAGGCAACATGCTGTCTTTATTACTTTTAGGATACTGCTGAGACTAGCTTAGGGGGGAAAAACTAAACTGAAAAACAAAAACAAACAAACAAAAAACTGTTCAGAGTGCCTGGGTGGCTCAGTCAGCTAAGCTTTCAGCTCAGGTAATAATTTCGGGGTCTAGGATCAAGTCCCGCTTCCAAATCCTCACTTGGCAGGGAGTCTGCTTCTTCCTCTCCCTACTAGTGCTCTCTCATTCTTTCTTTCTTTCTCTCTCTCTCTCTCTCAAATAAATAAATCAATTAATGGGAAAAAAAAAAACAAAACCCTGTTCACTCACAGCATATACACGCAACACATTTTTCAAGGATCAACCAATTTTGATAGTTAGTAGAAATTAAGGTGCAAAATTTAAAAGGGAGACAAACTATGAGAGACTGTGGACTCTGAGAAACAAAGTGAGGGTTTCGGAGGCAGGGTGGGGAGTTGGGTGAGCCTGGTGGTGGGTATTATGGAGGGCATGTATTGCATGGAGCACTGGGTGTGGTGCATAAACAACGAATCTTGGAACACTGAAAAAATGTTAAATTAAATTAAATTACAAAAAAATAAAATGCAAAAAAAAAAAACCACCTCAACACCTGTAGGCTGTGTAATAAATCAGTTTGTGAATCTGAAAGAAAAATTTAAAAAAATTTAAAAAAATAAAAGGAATTCTTACAGAAATTATTTGCCATAATAAAAATATCATGCCATTATGTCATACAGTAGAATAATGAAATAAAATGTAGGTGGATATTAATATTTTTTTTAAAACTTAAGTGTTTACAGTAGATCTATTTCTAGCCCCTGCTCAGTGTCCACAGACATAATTTGGGCTACCATATCCTTACAGCCAAGGGAATACACTCTTAACGTTGCTTTGATTATTTTAACTAATTTTCCAGTGGTAGTATATGTATGGTGATTTCCCTTTCTTCATGCTGAAATTTTCTCTAAGAGGTTTGCTAAGGAGCAGCCTTATTCTGATTCTCTGAAAGTCCTGTTCTGGCTTACACAACATCACCTAACAGTCTTGGAGTTCAGACAATTTGAAACCCATATGCGGAGAAAACATTTATAAGTGAAAATTAACCTGCCCTCTAAACAAACCAGACAGCACAGAGAAGGTCTTCAGAGGAAGCAGGAATGGCCAAGTCCTGAAAATGGAGGCACGGCACTAACAGGTTGCTTCACAGGCAGCTGCCTATTGATCTCAGAACGTACATGTGTACCTTGATGCTTGTTCTTGTCTTAGGTTCATATGTTACATACACACACACACACACACACACACACACACACCATGTCCATGAGAATTAAAGATGAACATTTCTTAAAAAGAAGAGTAAAGTTTATATGTGTGTGTGTGTGTGTGTGTGTGTATGACATCAACAGGTGAAGTTTGAACATTGACACACACAAACTATCCTGAGTCAATTACCACTTTTTACTTCGAGGAGACAGAAACACTACAGTTTAAAGTTGCACTGTCCCTCTGACTGGGGGTAGTGCGTATGGAGCCAGGTGTCTAGATGGAGACAAACTGCTCTTCTTCCCTTTGTGATGTTGGTCAAATTATTTAAAATGTTCAAATCTCAGTGATCTTATGTTATTATTGGAGTGATATTTTTACCACTATAATAGGGCTACTGTGAATATGGAATGGGGTAATCTGTGTAAAGCACTTAACATGGCTTCTGGTATAATAAATGTAAGTGAACAGTATAAGAATTAATTATTGAATATAAAAACCATCTTAACAACAGTGCCTAAATTCAGGATCCAAGTTTTGGAAGGCTAGAACAAGAGATACAACTTTGGGGAAGTTATATGGGGAATGATATATGGGAAAGAAAACTGGTAATGTTACTGTTGGGATGGATATTATACGTCAGTAATTTATCAAAATGATATATATCATGCTCTAATGTTCTCTTTCTCATCACAAAAAATATATACTTTTTTGTTGCCAATTAAATAAATTACTCTACTTGTAAAGACTTTTTAAACTAAACCCTAGAGAAATAAGAGCTAGATCCCTAGGAAGGAGTTACAAAGATGACCAGCTTTCTCTTTGACTTTAAGAAAACAACTCTTTCAGTTTCTTATGTTACATAGATACATAGCTAATTCTAATAACTAATAATAATTATAGTATTTTAATAAATTTTATTATTGTTCTGGCTTAAAATTACATAGTGTCTTCAAATATTTATGACTTATTAAAGGCCTTAGACTTCTTTTCTTAGACTCCTCCAAAAAAAAGTACTCAGAATAAAAATGGTAATTCAGGCGTCATTCACACCTAAAATTTTTTCAAAAATTAGAGAGATGGTATTTTGAAAGTACATTAACCAGGTACACCTCACTCATTGCTGCTTAGCAGACATCTCAGGGGGAAAAAAAATACTGGCAAGAGACCTAGCTGACTGAAACATTGACAGAAATCATACACAGAGGAAGTGTTCTATTTCCTTTGTTCTTTATGTGTTCTATAAATATTTTATGTATTTATTAAAGCTGTGTTATTGCTGGAAGCCAGCCTTCTCCCTTGTTTAATTCTTCCCCCATCCTTGAAGGTTAGAAATGTTTGAAATATAGAGAGTCTGCATTCCATGTGCGTTTTTTGTTAATAGACAACACATGAAAATTAGAGATGAAAATTTCTTAAAAGGAAGAGAAAAGGAAATATTTAGGATGACTGGAAGAAGTCACAATACCCTGGAGGTGACCTTGGGGCAATGGCATCTATTGAAATTCTGTGAATTAAAAATGTGAGAAATTCCAATAGAAATGAGGGTCACTGTTTTCTTCTCACAGCTATGTTTGTCTTCCTTGGTCCATGTGGCAGGAAAGTCATGGTTTGAGGGGCTTCATTAGAAAACCGCCTGTGGGTGGTTCATCACCAGTTGTATTTATTTCAGTGTTAAAAGGGCAGATTTCCTGTTTAAATAGCATGCATCTTTGAGGGCAAAAGACCACTATTGGAAACATCAACAAAACCATTCCATTCACTAACATTTTAAACCCAGGAGCTGGAATAATGGAAGGAATCAATAAATCAGAAGTCAACATGCAGTTCTCTTCCTTTGGGGACCCCGAAGATCCTGTTGTTTCAATCTTGTCTGGGCTGTAAAATGAACAGAAACAAGTGGAAACATTCCATCTGGTCTTTGGAGGACATGGACTTTAGCCTCCTTCTTTTGCTCATGAACATCACAGTAGGATTACGTGCCATTTTATTTCATCTCAACATAATATCACATATGTTTTAAAACAGAGGATTGATAAATTGAAAGGTATGATTTGCTGCACATTGGGGGGATATAGTAGAGTGCAAAGTGGATACCAAAACCAATCTGCACAAATTAAAAAGTGCCAAAATTTATGATGAATTCCATGCTGTGTTCTGTCTTCTATAGAAAGTATCTATGCTGTTTAACATGTACCAGACAATGTGATAGGCATTGGACATAGGTTGTCTCATTTATCTTCAAAGAATGTTATAGCTATCCATTTTACTGAGAAGGAAACTGATACTCAGAGAGATTGAGTTATTGTCCAACTTCAAAGAGCTAGTACATGTGGAAATCTGAATTCCAACCTCTATTTGTCTAATTCAACACCTGAACACTTAGCTACTACATATCCTCCAGTTAGAAATTAGATGGCTAACCTCATTCAAGAACAAGAATTGTTGAACCCCTATTGCCCAAGTTCTACTAAAGATATTTGTCTTTACAGATTGACATATCGGTATCCTGGAATCATAGTATCACAGAAGCTAAGGGGTATTTAATGATAGCATTATCATATAATGCCCAGTCTTCCAAACTGGGATATTTTGTAAATTGAAGAATGAGATAACAATACTTTACTAGGAAAATGGATATAAACCAGGACTGGTCAAATAAACTGGAATGTGTGTTCATTCTATTCATAGGTAGTCATCATTCGACTTGTGAACTTTCTAGCACTATGTTAATATTAAGAACTACAATTTAATGTTTGATTCTAAGACTTAAATTTGTTTATAAGCACTGTCTTTATCATCTGCACTGACTCTTCAGGTAGGAATTATTGTCTCTAAAATGTGAAAACAGAACTTCAGAGCAGACAGGTGAATTACAAAAGGGCATTTAATTATTAATAGGCAAAACTAGGATTTAATCCTGGTTTAATATATTAAACTGGGTTTTAAATGTTACCCCTTATCACTTTTCTTTTGTTTTTCTTTTTTTCTGTACCCCTAGAAAAAGCTTGTCAATAAATTGCTATGCAACCTGTATCTCAATTATTTTAGTCATGTAAAATTCAGCAATTCTCAAGAAGGAACTGTAGTAGATAATCCATTTAAAACATTGTATTAAGATGACAGAAGAAGCAAATATGATTTTCTTCCTTCCCACTTCAAATTCTTGAAATGACAAAACACAGACTTTTAAAAGGAATATCAATATTATCACTGTAATACTACAAATACTGTCATTAGCAGACTAAAATTTGAAGGGAGTTATGAGAAAATATAAAGTTGGTGGAATCATATTGTCAAAAGATCCCCAGTTCAAACCATTTGGGGGGAAGACTGCTGAAGAGGTGGGAGTGAATCTAGGGAACACAATGCTCAGAGACAAAGAATATAAAGCAGAAGTGTTCCTTTCGGCAATTGTCACGATGAATCATTAGGGCTCTGATTCAGAAAAGTTAAGAGTTGCCTCCCTTTATGTGTTTTTGCTGATAAATAGGCATCAGAGATTTCCTTCCATGTTAAAGCAATAAAGATATGGCCACCTAGGATGAAGTCATGGTTAATACGCAGTTGGAACAGACTAGTTGAACCAGTTGTTTAAGTATTGTAGGACTTCTTTTTGGGTTTGTTTTTTTTTTAAACATTTTATTTATTTATTTGACAGAGAGAGAGAGAGAGAGCACAAGTAGGCAGAGAGGGAGGCGGGGGGGGGGGGGGGGGAAGCAGGCTCCCTGCTGAGCAGAGAGCCCAATGTAGGGCTTGATCCCAGGACCCTGAGATCATGACCTGAGCTGAAGGCAGAGGCTTAACCCACTGAGGCACCCTGGTGCCCTTTCTTTTTGGCTTATTAAATGGACATTGCTCTTTGGTCCTAAATTCTGTCCACTACCCCAGCCTCCCAAGTGTCTCTTCCAGGACCCTTAGAATTCCTCATAATTCAGCAATCAAAGGGTAGTAGTTTGACACTACAAGGGGCTGCAAGATTCCAGTCTGATGCTCTGGCCAGTATCCATTCTGGCTGCCCAGTACCTATGCCCTATAAGGTAGAGTAGGCTTCTCAGATGTTTGTTCTCTCTTCTTTCTCAGCATATATCCTTTTATGTTTAGAAGTGATAGTGTAACTTACTTGAAGTCAATAAAATGTGTAAGGAAATGGTATGTATCACTCCAAAATGGAAACAGAAAATGTACTCTTCACCTTCCAAGTTGAATCCTGAAGCTTCAACGTTGAAATGTTAGACTCAAAACCTAATAGGTCCCCTGGCACCCTAGGTGCCCCAGGAACTATAATAAATATTTGTTTGATGTCATTAAGATCTGCAGATTGACAATTAAAACACGAAAGTAAAGCTTGACTTAATCCACCAGCAGTTAAATACTTTGTAGCTCTCCTTTGGTAAGTACCTCCTAACTGGTGACATCCAAGAGGAATGGGGTCCCCACTTACCTGGAAGCCAAGGTGAATGAATCAGCAGCACACTCTGCTTTCCCCAGGAATTAACTCTTAGAAATGATATCCACAACTGGTCAGGATCTCCCTATTATAAAGATGGCTAAAAAATAAACAACAATAAAAAGAGATGAAAAATGTAAAGTTTTAAGAGACTTTGAGGATAAATTTTAAAATTCCAACATCTACGTTAGAAAGATCCAGAAGGGTTGGGTAAAGGATATAAAGGGGGGAAAATAATTCTCAGAGTTTAGATAAGATCTAAGTTTGATTTAAATGACCTGCTAAAAGCCACACAGTATGAATTATCAAAGATAAATTCACACATTCTCAAGAAATATCAAAACAATGATAAAGAGAAAAATTTAAATGTTGTTGAGGAGCCTGAAAAAATTACAAGCTCAGCAAACAAGAATAAATTGTTATGGTTTTTATTTTTGTTTTAAACACAAGATTTGGATCTAAAAGACAATGGAGGATAGGTTTCAGATTTTTGATAAAAAAATGTTTTCATTCTAGAAATTTATTCCTAATAGTGATAGTAAGAGAATTCAGCAGAAATATAACTCCAGTGGCTTAAGAGAAGTTTTCACTTAAGAAGATGTGTCATAGTAAGACAACAGCTACTCAATATCATTAATATCCCAAGCTCTCTCTATCTAAAGACCACTTTCTTTAGGATGTGACTTCCCACCTTCACACACATCTCCCAGTCATAATATGGCTGATCATTCTTGTTTCACATCTGTATTACCAGAAAGAAGACAAGGAAGTAACAAAAGGGGGAAAGCCTGTCCTGTATTGGAAACTCTACTCAAAATGGTGTCCATACAGAAAAAGCAAACTTTCCTAGACATGCCAATATTTCACCCTACACCTACCCTCCACCTGTTGGGGAGGAATAAAGTTTTTCTCTACTCTTTTAAATTCTTTGGTCTAATAGTAAAATTAATAGATTAAGAGGAGAAAAAAAATTAATAACATAATGTAAGGGGCTCATAAAAATATAAGACCCACTAAGAGTCAGGTTGACACTTATAAACAGTCCTGAGCTAAGGAGAAAGGGGTAAGGGTTTAGGACTTCAGAGGAAAGGAAGTCAATTCACAAGGAAATGGGAAGAGCAAATGTTTGGTAAACAAATGTTTGCCATGCTATGTGGAGAAGCTTTCCTGTGCAAAATGGTTATCTTTGGTAATAGTTCTCTTCCTGGTAATAGTTCTCGTCCTGGTAATAGTTCTTGTCCTGGCTCCCTATCTAAATTATTCTAGGCAGTTAAGTGGGGAGGTAAAAAGCTCTTCTTGAGTCTTTTGGCCTTAATTGTCTTCAGCACAAAATAATCCATATGCCAAAGTGGCACATTCTTGGGTGGCCAGTCCTGGACTCCATCATGTGTCACCCCTAATTTCAGTAAGGGCTGGGAAATTAAGAAGAGACATTGCTACTTTAAACACAGTTGAGTTTACAATAGCAAGGGGAAATGAGAGAATGGAAAATGGGTAGGAGATAAGGAGGGTCTGCCAGTGATTTTCCTTAGCATGACTCACCAATTTTGGTCTTCCCCTCCTTCAAGGCACACAGTATTCAAAAAAAGTAGGACTATGACCTGCAAATCCAGAAATAAACATGACATGGGCACCTGAGTGGCTCAATCAGTTGAGCATCGGACTCTCGATTTCCCCTCAGACCTTGACCTCGGGCACCTAGGATCCAGTCCCATGTCAGGCTCCATGCTAGGCGGGGAGTCTGCTGAAGAATTCTTTCCTTTTCCCTCTGCCTCTCCTCCCTCTAATAAATAAATTCATCCTTTAAAGAAATAGATAAAGATGCATGACAATTTCACAAAATTAAATAACACTTATTGAATCATGGAGCTAAACCTAAAACTATGGAAGTATTATAACTTTAGCATTAAAATTATAATACATTTTACTTAAAAGTCCCCAAACTCAGAATGCTCAAGCTAGAGGATCAACATTTACAAATATAAAACTTTTGTACAACAAAACAGAAAAAAAAGTAATTTAGAATGTTGAAAATTGGTCTCATTTTATTTTCCCATACTTTTATTTGAGTATTTTAATAAAGAGGATAGATGCTTGTATTCTTTGTATAGTATTTTATTTTATTTTATTATTTTCTAATATTTTTTATTTATTTATTTGACAGAGGGAGACACATTGAGAGAGGGAGCACAAACAGGTGGATTGGGAGAGGGAGAAGCAGGCTTCCCGTTTAGCAGAGAGCCCGATGTGGGGCTCGATCCCAGGACCCTGAGATCATGACCTGAGCCAAAGGCAGACGCTTAACGACTGAGTCACCCAGGCATCCCTGTATAGTATTTTAAATATAAAACACCAAACATACAAACATTTTATTTTACTAGGTATGAGTCAATAGCTTTTTTCACCATCTCATCTATTTTAGTCATAAAATCTACCACCAGATCAAAACAATCTAATGTGTTTTGTAAATGGTCATGCTTCACATATTAGATAAACACAGTTATAATGTCATTCCTGAGTTTTCCTTTGTCCAAACCAAACATTGTTAATCTCTTCAATAATGGCTAATGTGGATGGTATCTGCTATCACTGATTTCTTCTCTGAATGCAACAACTCCTATCTCTTAAACCATGGCACAAGCTAAAATGTCAAGTGTGTGGTTTTGTTTCGTTTTTTTTTAAGCGGCAAAATATATCAAAAGCATCACTCTTCTAAATCACAGATATAATGTTTAATTAATAGAGACTAATCATACATTTATAATTTAAGGCAACTCATTCAAATGTACATGTTTACTGGTTTTGCCTTAAAGTTCATTTTCTAGGTACTGCTAATTGGCCATGCCTTTTCCTTGTATTTTTCTTAATGGAGAGAGTGCTTTTCTGTTTTTCCTCAGCTACTTGAAGGTTCACTGCTGCCTCCTATTCCTTTAGATGAAGCCTGAAGGTCACAATTCTTACAGTTAGGATTGGGTTTGCCATACTCTGGAGACTGTGCTTTGATGTACTGATTTTTCCTTTGAAGTTCATATTTACATCTGGGTCAGTTCTGATGTCACCAGGGTTATCTAGTTAGGTTGTAGACCCTTCCTTTCTGCCCCTGCTTTGTGTTAATTTGCGACTGATCTGTATTGTATCCAAAACAGATTAAGTTATGTCTTTACATATATAATACATAAATTCTTGTGTAATTGAACTTTTTGTTTAGAAATATACAACCTTTATTTATCCCTGCTTAACTTCATTTTTTTGTGTTGAATGCTTACAGTAGGTAGAGCTTCTTTATAATTTCCAGTGTTGTATCAGTCCTAAACTTGATAAGAATTTTCTGTATATGTACACCCCAGTTACTGATATAAATACTGAATAAGCCGAGGCCAAGGACAGAGACCAACAGCACATCCGTCAAGAGCTTTCTCTAGGAGAGAGATTTGTCATTTCAAGTTGTTAATTTGCTATATTCTTGTAAGAATAGGTGTCTGCTGTATTTATACTTTTGTGCTGCTTTTGCCTGGTATAGCAGAGCAACTCAAAAATCTTAAACTTCTGGATTATATTCTGATTTCTGTCTCAAATATTAATGCACATTAGGTCTTATTAGATAAGAAGAGTGCCTAGCTTCAAATTGAATAGTAACTTTAAGACCTAAATTTGCCTATTCTATGATAATATTCTGCTTCTTTCAACTCTAAAATATTGATTAGAAATGGATCTAAATTTTTAACGGAATATTTCCTGTTATTTGGGAAAAAAAATGATTAGAACTTTGTACTTACCTAAATCAGAGAAATTCTGTCACCTGGTAAAGAAACAATCAGTATTTTAATTTTCATTTTTTAAAGTAACCAGTTTTTTTAATATTACATTGGCATATCTAGATTTACTTTATATGTATATCTGGAGTGTTTAATATAGTTAATTACATGGTTTATTTTGTTTAATGCACAAAAAACCATACAATGAAACAAATAACTTAGTGAGAGAAAGTAATTTCTCCAAAGTCACACAACTAGTAAGGGACAAACTGAGGTGTGAACTGAGGTGGGATGACAGCAGAACATAATTAATCACTAAACAGTCGGCCCTTTATGTATATTGTCTATTAATCTTTGGGACAATTAAAGTGGGGTTTTGTTATTGCTTTCGCTTTCCCAACATTTAAGAGTTTCTGTGTTAGGAGAATCCCTGGCCTTCTGATTTCCTGCTGGAAACAGGATAGGTTCTTGCCTAGAGGAGCTAAACAAGGCAGAAGCTCTTTCCAGCCTTCCTTGCTCATATCCTGTCTCACCAGAGCCTGAGCTGGGGGTGGGGGGCACTTTGCCTCTCATTTTCTGGGAAGGAAGCAGCAACAGCAGCTGCTAGGATACTCAGGGGTGCAGAGCTGGAAGTTGTAGATAAGTTACAATGGCCAAGCTTACGGGCTCAGAGCTGGGGTGTGATGGCGCAGCAATATCCTCATCAGCATGGTTTTGAGCATTGTTTTTACCACTTGCCTTGAGGCTAATATTTCTGTGAGTCACCCAATAGTATTTTAATAAACTACTCAGTTTAGAGTATGAGTTAAGAGCATAGGCCTAGATGGGCCACTTCCTAGGCGTATCACCTTGGGCAAGTAACTTAATCTCTATGTGCTTCAGTTTCCTCCTCTGTCTCAGGAAATAACAATAATAAGGTGATAATAAGATGGGGTTCAGTGTGTGTGGAGGATTTTCTTCAAAATCTTTGAAGGATTTTCTTCAAAATCCTTTCCATGGCACACAGAAATTTCTAAAATGATCCACTATTATCATTGGGCCAATTTTTTCATTAATCAAGCAAAGTGTTTCTTACGGCCAAGAACTATGACTGGTAATTATTAATAGTTTGGGGTTTGATGAGAAACTGAGGCTCTGAGGAGTTATTTAAGGTTGTGAATTTAGAGAAGTGTGGAGGCAGTAATTTTAGAGTAAAATGTAGGTCTATCTGAACTCCAGACTTAGTTCAGTTCTTTGCGTTGTCCTACTTAATATAGGATGGCTAAAAATATCCTTATATCAAACAAATAGAAGTATCCTCATTAAGAAGCAGTTGGCTGGGAAAGAGGAGAGGGTTTGATGAGGAAAAATTTCCTTTAACTCTATTATTATTACATTTAGGAGACCTTCTACCAGACTGAAATCCCAATCCCCAATTAAACTAAAGAAAAATGTGCCTGTGAATATAAGATATAGCATGAACCCAATAACTTAATAATTCTGTTTATTAAAACTGTCTTGAAGTTAATCCTATTATAGATATCTGGTGCCCTGGAAACAGACAAGATTACTAAAACAGAATGCCTGTAGTTTTTCTTTAATTTTTTTTTTCTTCCATCTCATTTTCTTGGCTTCAGAATTCAGTAAGCTGCAAATCTCCACTCTCTGAAACTAAATGTAGCAAGGTTAGCAGAAACTCTTGACATAAGGGTTTATCTTTCCCCCTTACACTCACCAGCCAGAATTTCATCAATCTTGCCATGGCTGCAAAATGAAAATGTGGGTTCCAAACAAAACAGCCAAACATTTCACATTTGAGTTAGGCTTCTTTGCCATAGTAGAAAACTCTTTTTACCTTCATCAAGGAAATAATCAGAAAAGGGGCATCATTTTCACCCTGATGTTTCCCTTTGTACAAGGCCACACTTAAATGTATTTATCTTTTTTTTAATTAACATATATTATTTGCCCCAGGGGTAAAGGTCTGTGAATCATCAGGCTTACACATTTCACAGCACTCACCATAGCACATACCCTCCCCAATGTCCATGACCCAGCCACTCTCTCCTGAACCCCCAGCTCCCGGCAACCCTCAGTTTGTTTCCTGAGATTAAGAGTGTCTTATGGTTTGTCTCTCTCCCAATCCCATCTTGTTTCATTTTTTTCCCTCCCTTCCCCCATGACCCTCTGCCCTGCCTCTCAAATTCCTCATATCAGAGAGATCATATGATAATTGTCTTTCTCTGATTGAGTTATTTTGATCAGCATTAATACCCTCTGGTTCCACCCACGTTGTTGCAAATGGCAAGACTGTATTTCTGTCTCCAAAGGTAAATGTGATGATTTTGATGGGAAACCCAGGATATGGTCTTTGATAGTACACATTATAATTGCAACATACATACTCTTAAAGGAGCTAATCATTGAGAATCACATACCAAATGTTTCTTAAATTGTTTCTTTTAGAAATTGGAACATTATTTTATTCTTTTCTATTTTAAGGTCACACTTTAATTTTAACAGAATATAAAATATAACATTTTTTTCTATCTAATTGTATATAACTTTAAATATGTTTTAAATGGGTATGTATGTCATTATTTGCAACTTCTCCATGTCATTCTGTATTATTTTTCATTTATTCTTATGATCACCAGTAAGGCATACATTTGATGAGCAAAAATAATAAATTCTCAGCTTATTAAACCAAGCCAGTGTAAGTTATTGAAAATATTAACCTTTTTAAAAATACATTTGTGCAATATTTGATTAAGTGATATTTCTGAAATAGAGTCTCTTGTCTCTTTTATGACCTTGGTAATAACTTTGTTGTTTGCAATGTATTTAAAAATACACAAAGTGTTTTACATTGATTTTTCTCATTTAATTCTAACAACTGTATAACTGCTTACAGAAGGCTTTATTGTACATTTTCAGTTGAGAAGATGATGCCTAGAGAGGTTAAACTGCATTTCCCTACAGGAGGGTACGGGTGGAGGGCCGAGGGCTGGGGTGGAAGGAGACTAGCAATTAATGGCAGAGCTAAACTTGAATCCATTATTCTAAAGGGAGGATTCAGTGTCTTTCCTGTTACAGCCATTTCTCTCATTCTTCGACTAAATTCATATGAGTGTTTAGAAGTGAAATCAGTTGTTTTATCTCAGGAAACTTACTCTGGCTGCCAGCCTTGCAGAGAATATGCAAACCCCATATGAAGAAATGAAGAAGATGGGGCTATGTCTCAGCACCATCTGAAGAAAAACCGGATCCCAGGGTCCCGTGGCGCCCCCCAGCTCCTCTCACTGGGTCTGAGAAGATGGAGTGCAGGGCACAGTGCTGGTACAAAAGACAGGTCCGATATCTGGTCCTTAAAAGAGTGAGTGACGCCTGGGCGTCCTTGTGATCTCTTGGAAAGAACACCTCACCTAACATCCAAAACGTTTGCCAGAGGATCAAGGAGGCCCTCCTAGGCCTGGTATCACAGCGAAATTCTTTCTCTTTGAGATGAAGTTTTCTTATAGGTAAATGAGGGGTTGACAGAGACATTTAAATATGTCCTAAAATTTGTGATTGTTCCAAGGCAGTCTCATTTGACCCTGGAGGTTACCATTCTTTTACCCTTCAGTTATCAGGTGTTTGATTGTTTTCATAGGGGTTTTTTTTCCTCTCACCCAAGCAGTGTGGAGCCCCCTTTGATCATCCTTCTCTGCTGTGGAACACCCCTGAAAAAGTGAAAGCCTCCCATCTATTTAGATCAACTCACTACCTTTATAAAAGGAATACTATAGGCTAATTTGTAGGCTGATTTACCTGATTCAGTGAAATAATGTCTGCACCAGAAAAAAAAAATGGTATTTTATTAAAAGGTCCTATTTTTAAAATGTCCTTATTGGCCTTAACACTGTTTGAGTCAAAAAAAAAAAAAAAAAAAAAGGAAGAGAAAAGAAAACACCAAAACACCAACAAACAGAACAAAACAACTCTCTTCTCAGCTTTTGGATGAGTGATAGAATTTTTTGCTGTAGTATAAGGAAAGTCCACATGAATGCTTGTAGCTTACAAATGGGAGAGAGGTACCATTCCTATTAGGCCTCTGAGGTGTGAAGTTGCTTCTGTGTTTCAAACGGCATAAATACATAAATTGGCCACAATAATACAGGAGTTGAGCAGGATTTGAAGTTCAACTTTGTAATGAATCTGACACTGTTGTGTGGCAGTTAGATGTAACGATAATAAGGACAGATTTCTTATTCCTGGAATCAATGGTTTTCTTTGCCTGTCCCTTTATCCCTATAAACCAGCCAGGATTTTATTTCTTTAGCCTATTTTCTTTCTGGTTCAAAAGTGAATCTTCATGTCACATATGTGAAATACTGAATTTTAAGTTACGTTTGTATTCTCTTTACACAGAATCTTCAGAAATAAAACATATAAGCCCTTTCCAGAAGAGAAAGGTGGAATTAGAAATTATTTTCCTCCTTAAGAAAGAAAATAGCTTATAATCAAGAAATTGTCTCTAGACTAGCTTAATGATAACCAAGGATTAAAAAAGCAAGAAGCTTCAAATGACATGCAGAACTCATACACATCTGTTATGAGGCACACATTTAAATCACTTATAATTATTTGAAAATTTGTTTTAAATGATTGTATAAAATCATGAAGTGATAACTAGTTATCTAATATGAAAATCAGTGATGATTTGTTTATTGATTCTGGTTGATACGCAAAACCTTCCTAGGATCCAGTTTTCTTATCTATAACATAAAACTTTAAATTAGACAATCTGATTGTCCCTTTCCAATTCCAAACTACAGTGATTTATCTCTCTTCCAAAGAGCCATGTTAACTTTTACAAGTAAATTTTTTTCTTCTATAGTTTCTTAAATACTTTCGTGAAAGGGTCTCATGGACTCTTGAAAACCTCGTGAAGCCTATCACTAATGTAATAATCAACAAATTTTAATAGTGTGTTAATTATGTACAAGACATTGCAAACTATAAAAGACCCCAAGAAATATAAGATATCCTTAATAACTTTAAGGAGCATACAACCTAAGTTGAGAGACAATGAATACAGGAAAAATCAAATAAAACCATATAATCATTAGGTAAATGATGTCTTGAGAGAGTCAGTGAATACTGTCTGATTTAATTGTATGGGCTACAAGAGCTGAGTCTGTAAGAAGATGAGCTCTTTAGGGCTGAATGGATCTAAGGATTCTTATGAAAAATCATTTGATTTGTGTCTCAAAGGATGGGGAAAATCTGACTAGGTAAAGGGAAGATCCATGGCAATTGTAGCTACTACTCTGAGAGCTTTTAAAGTATGGTAGGTGTTTTTATACAGAATATCTTGACGAGATATTATATCATAATATCTTGACAAGATATTATGACAGTATTCTTATTCCTATTTTAAATGAAGAAAATAGAACTTTTAGAACTAACACTCATATTCTGATCTTTTATTTTCCAATCTTCTGCTCTTACCTGTACTTTAACTGGAATTCTAAATATATATTGTTTCTTAATTCTACTATGACTTTTTTTTTTTTTTTTGGTCTTTGTTTTGTTTGGGAACAGATTAGAGGATTAATTAATATTTGAATTGCTAACTCTTAGTCTGCATTGTATCTTTCATATAAGTGACTGTGGTATTGCTATTTTTATTAACAGAAGAGTATGCTGAAGCCAAAAACTATTCTAGGTAGGGATCAAAATCAAGAATGTAGAAAACTGCAAGGCATTAGACTATGAATTTTGTCTTAAATAGTTTGTAGAAAGAAAAACTTCCAGAAAGGTTGTTTGTACAGCTTTTCTTTCACATGTGGACAATTATTATCCTTTTGACCCCAAAGAGTTCAAGAACCTTTATAAATCCTTAACATAGACATAGGGACTAATGTTGTTAACGAGCAACTTTAATTGCTATTACTATTTAGAAATCAATATGTAGTACTTGTGTTATCCCTGTGCCACATGTGAAGCCCATTGCCCTCCATCATCAAGAAAGAAAGAAGGAAAGAAAGAAAGAAAGAAATCAACCGTGACTATTTTTGATAATTATGTGCTATAGTTACTTCTCTCTTACATCATTTAGGAATTCTAAAGGTCAAATTGCTAGTTGAGTGTCTGCCTTCCTGGAGGAGGATATGTTAGGAGCTATTGTATACATTTACAGAAAAATGCAGGAAAGGAATTTTATGAAATCAATAGCTGAACTTTTTGAAAACCCTAATGAGGGACTAATGAAATTTCCAGGCCTCTCCTCATTCAAAAGAAACAAGGGAAGTGTCATTTTGACATCAAAAACTAGCCTTTACATCCTCGAAGCGGTTTCCTGTGAAAAGAACACAAAGCAGGAAATGGAGGGGAGGCTGGGGGAATGGATAACAAAATTTCTGTAGCAGCTTGTGTCCATTTTAACCCTTCCAGGTTTTATGATGCCAATATTTTATAACACGGTATTTCTTAAATATTAAAAATTCCAAAGTATACCTTTATAATTTCACCTTCAAGAATTCTCTCATAGTGTACATTTTTTTTAAAGATTTTTATTTATTTATGTGAGGGAGGGAGGGAGGGAGAGAAAGAGAGAGAGAGAGAGACAGAGAGAGAGAGAGAGAGAGAGAGAGAGATCATGAAGGGGGGAGGGGCAGAGGGAGAAGCAGACTCCCTTCTGAGCAAGGAGCCCATGCAGGACTCTATCCCAGGACCCTGAGATTCTGAGCTGAGCTGAAGGCAGCTGCTTAACTGACTGAGCCACCCAGGCACCCCAGTATACATTGTCTTTCTCAAATCAACAATTTCTTTCTCTAAGAGAAAACACATTTCCTTCTCTCTGTGCTCAGGTCTGCCTATCAGTGAAATCTTTCTTCATATGTCTAATTGAATGATTTAAAAAACTCAGGACAAAGTAGATAGCCAATGAGAAATGGTCTTGTGTACAAGGATCTTTGCAGTGCTCCAGTTTTTTTTTTAGCAGTACAGAATCTGGTACACAGGACCCAGCTTTCATACTTTACACTTAATGGGCACAAATAAGAATAGTGTCTTCTTCTGTGTGATTGTACTGGCATTTGGAGACTGTGCTTAGACACATATGTGAATTTGACAAGAGACAGTTTCATTAAAGAACCTTTTACGCTAAGTGTGCCACCTTCTTTTGCAAAACATATATGGGTATGGATAGAACTTTCATGCAGCCTAAATAGGTTTCTCCTTCTGTATGCTTTAGCTATGCTAACCAAACTCTTTGTTTATAGCAGCATTTCTCAAACATACTGATCTCAGGACCCATTTATACTCTTAAAAACTAAGGACCCCCAAAGAGCTTTTGTTAATATGGTTTATATCTGTCAAAATTCCACATGTTATAAATTTAAAGGGAGATATTAATTTTAAAATAGCAATCATACCATCATGATAAGTGAGTATAAATAACATAGGTTTATGAAAAATATCTGCATTTCCAAACCAAAGAAGAATATTTGGCAAGAATAGTGACTTTTTACACTCTTAAATGTTTTTACATATTTACAAATCCTTTTAAATGCCTGTCTTAATGGTTAATGTTAACAGGTTTCTTATATCTGCTTCTGCATTTCATCTATTGAAATATTTAGTTGAAATGTATGAAGAAAATATGACCTCATACAGGTTTTTAGTTGAAAAAGGAAGGCATAGTTTAAGAGTCTTTTAAAATAACTGCATATATTCTTCTTTGATACTTCACCATTACTTGACAGGTAGTAGTTTCTTAAAGGTTAGTTGCACTATGAAATCTGTAATCATATCAATCAACTTTGTGAACTCTGTTATATTAAAAGCCTAACTTGTACTTTGTTGTTTAACTTGTACTTTGGATGAATATTTTACCATGCATGCATGATTTTATAAAATTATGCACTGGTCATATGGAAGATTTATTGAGCTATCCGGATCTTTTTGAGGTTGACACATTTCATTATACAATATAAAAAATCATTTATTAATATTATCGCCAACCTCATCAGAAAAGTCTTTAGGGGGGCACCTGCGTGGCTCAGTGGGTTGAGCCTTTGGCTCAGGTCATGGTCTCATGGTCTCGGGGTCCTGGGATCAAGCCCCACATTGGGTTCTCTGCTACGCGGGGAGCCTGCTTCCGCCTCTCTCCCTGCCTGCCTCTCTGACTACTTGTAATCTCTGTCTATCAAATAAATAAATAAAAATCTTAAAAAAAAAAAGAAAAGTCTTTAGGCATTGGAAGCTGTGGCACTCACAATGATGAACACAAGTTTCCCAAATTTCTAATTTTTACCAGATAGCTTGAATTTCTTCACTGGCAACCACTGCTGTCAGTTTTTCTTTGAAGTGACAGGCTCACTTCATTCATTTTTGGGAAAATCTCTGCCAGATACAGATATATAAGTCTGAATAATCATAGTGTATCTGTCCACCATTTGTTCAAGGAAAAATGGCCTCCCGGGAGAAAAACAGCTGGTTCAGCCTGCAAATCGAGCAATTGCTCTGGTGCTTTTACTGGTCCAACTATTTTTTGTATGCGTCCAGCAGAAGTGTGCTGTAGACATACTCCCAATTATATTACACATGTTTTCATGGATTATGGTTCTTAAGAAATTAATCCTCCTTATTGTTACATCAAAGACATCCTGAAGTGAAACTGTTATTTTTTTTTTTTAATTGTGATTGTGTGGTGATGAAGAATACCATTACTAGAATACAAATTGGTACCACTGCCTGTATTTGCCCTGAGGCACATCACTTTCACACATCATTGCTTTTGCACCATCAGCAAAATGTCCACACCGTGAAAGAGGAAAATAATGTCATATTATTATTAAAATAGTTTGCCTTCTTCCTCCTCTCTCTCTGCCTGCCTCTCTGCCTACTTGTGATCTCTGTCTGTCAAATAAATAAATAAAAATCTTTTAAAAAAATTAAAAAATAATAGTTTGGGACTTACTCTTGAAAATATGTCAGAAGCTTCTAGAAGTCCACAGATCACACTTTGAGACTGCTGATCTATAACATGAAAAGATTATAGCCTCAATCCTTACACTGGCCGTTCATTCAAGGAAGTGCATGAATTATGCATGAGTTAGAAATTTTCTCTTTATATCTATACATAGATACATAATAACCACATTAATAATAGCTCACAAAATTGCATAGGGATTGAAATTTTTATGAGTCTAAATGCAGCTAGATTTATTTAAATTTGAGTATATCTATTTACCATTAATAAGGTAATTTTCATCTACAGATAATATTTCCTGAATTTTTTTCTGTAGGTTACAAAAAATAAAAAAGCAAAAAATGCATTTTCTAAGACACCCATGGTTGTTCACACCAGAGAGTTAAATAAAATATTATTCACTATTAATTAAATATAAGTGCTTCAAATACTAACTGAATATCTGGAAAAGCTAGACTATTCCATATTAATGATATTACATTTATTTTTTTGGGTTTTAATGAGGCCTAGTTCATAATCTCATTTTAATTCATTTACTATCAATTTTTTAAGACTCTGAACTGATGGAAGGGAATGTAGTAACAGTACAAAGATAAGGTACAACCTCTGTTTATGACTGTATCATGTTGGATATAATTTAAGGAAATAAGTGCTATAATAAAGCTAAAATATAGGATTCCTGGGTGGCTCACTGGGGTAAGCGTCTACCTTCCCCTCAGGTCATATTCCGTTCCCTGCTCAGCGGGGAGTCTGCTTCTCCCTCTGCTCTTTTTTTTTTTTTTTTTCTTAAAGATTTTATTTATTTATCTGTCAGAGAGAGAGAGAGCACAGGCAGACAGAGTGTCAGAGGGAGAAGCAGGATCCCCGCAGAGCAAAGAGCCCGATGTGGGACTTGATCCTAAGACGCCGGGATCATGACCTGAGCCGAAGGCAGCCGCTTAACCAACTGAGCCACCCAGGCATCCCACTCCCTCTGCTCTTTACCAGGCTCTTGCTCTCTCTCTCTTGCTCTTTCTCAAATAAAATCTTTTAAAAAAATTAAATGAAAATTAGAATATAAAGAATTGTGGAATTATGGAAGCAAATGGACAAACTTAACTCCACATGGAGAATCATAAAGAAAAGGATAAACTTAGACTTAATTCTTGGAAGACAAGTAATTAGAATAACAATAACTACTGTTTCACTTTTTATGAGCTTGGTCCTGTTCCAAGCATTCTATACTTATTTATCACTTAGTCCTCATAATCACTCAATGAATAGGAACAACTGTTATCCCAATTTTACAGATGATGAATCTGAGTCACAAGTGGTTTAAAAACCTGCCCTTGGTCAGACAGGAAACAATATTTGAAGCCGTATTTGAACCCAGGAATTCCAGTTTCAGAGTTTGTGCTTTTGATCACTAGACTGTTCAGGAATCTAAAACCACATGGAACGTATTTTACGTTAGCATCCATTGTGTGCACAGGAGCAAAGGGCATGCAAGCAAAAAACCACACAGAATCTTTTAAGAATGTGCCATGTTTTTACCGTGCTCCTCTCTGAAGTAGGAAACCATTTTCCTCAGATGAGAGAGGTGGGGCAATGGGGAATTATTGGACATGAGTAGGTACTTGAATGAGAATAAGGGTGCCTGGGTGGCTCAGTTGGTTAAGCTTCAGGCTCTTGATTTCAGCTCAGTTGTGATCTCAGGGTCATGAGCTAAAGCCCCATATTGACTTCTGTGCTTAGTGGAGTCTAATTGTCTCCCTCTCACTCTGCTCTTCCCCATGCTCTCTCTCTCTCTCTCTCATTCTCATTTTTCTATCTCCCTCTCTCAAATAAATAAATCTTAAAAAAAAAATGAGAATAGCTACAGCATTGTATGCAGAAAGAACTGCTCATAAATACAGCAAGAATTTTAAACCTCACATTTATAGTGGTTCAAATCTATATTGTTATTTGTTGTTTCCCAGCAGATATTGAGAAATTGAGATACTGGAAAATATTTGGTTTGATCCAGGGTTAACAATAAAATAGGATTTTAGGATTTTTCCAAACAGTGGCTAAACTCGTGGACTTTGGGGTATAGACTGAATAGAAAAAAATCCTGACAGAGAAAAAAACAGAGCTCTGCTATTTTATTTCTGCCTTTTCTACCTATGAGAAATAGTCTAGAAACAGCAGATACTGAAGCCCTAGATTAATGGGAAAATGACTATGAATGCATAGAATTTTCTATGAATGGTTATTGTCTGTTCCAGAAAATAAAACAAAATGAGAATCAGTTTGTATCTGGAGTCTGACTGCTTGTGTTGAAATGCCAGTTCTTAGGATAGCAGGCAAATTATGTAAACACTCTGTGCTGCTGCTTCCCTATCTATAAACCTAGGATGATGACTGTCACTTACATCAGAGTGTCATAGGATTAACTGACATAAACCATGAAATGAACAGATGCTTGCCCAGAATAAGTATTTAAGTACCCACTCTTATTACTAATATTGTTATTATTATTATCATAGACTAAAGTAATAAAGATACAGAGTTTCTGGATGAAGAGTTCACTATATGAACAAAAACCTCAGTTTTGTTTCTTAAAAATATTCTTTCAGAGTCTGAATACTTTAACAATGTTTAAATACATCACTCAGGATTCCTGATTTCTAGGATCTTTTAATTTGGAGTCAGAGAGGAACATACCTTTTAACTTTTCTGAGTCAATAAATTTTGATCAGTAAATTTTGATCTTATATGTAATTTGTTGGTTGTGTCTACAAATAAAAAAAATACCAGTTTATATCGCTGCAGTTGTTCAAAGTAAATAATTTTTTTTTTCCCCTGAAATGAAAATACTCAGAAAGCACAATGAACAGGTACCAGGTCTGATGAGACTGCCCAAGCAAATCTAATCCAAGTATTCTGGAATCTCTGTTCCATAATCACCAAAATGCCCTACATCCTCAGAACATTAGCTGACTAATCCCCTCTTATCCTGGCCTTACCTAAAACCTGCTGGTTCTTTCCAGAGTTGCCAGGAACTCTTCATCAGCTGTCCAGATAATTATGAATACTTAAATCAATGTGCAGTCTAATAGTGCTTGTGTTTATTCATCCAAGTGCCATAATATCAATAAAACAGACAGAGATTCTTGATTTGCCTGACTTCTTTAGAGTTGTGTAAAACAGTTAATGTGTAGAATTGCAAGTGGCTAAGACTGAAAGCTTATAGAAAGTGAAGAGTAACAACAAAACTGCTACCCATTATCGAATGTTTACAGTATACCAGGTGTTATCCAAAGTAATTTACATGTATTGTGACCTATTAGTAAGTAGCTGTTAACAATTTTTCTCACCTCACGAGAAAGCTGAGTTTGATAGAGATTATATAACCATCTGTGGGCACACATTGAGTTTTTTTTAGAGGAAAGGGAAGTGTCAGGATTTTAAAATGTGATTATAATTACATCCTTTGGGGATGATCTTCTTGTAGTATGAATTCTTGCTATTAAAATAGAACTCAGGTTATGATATATTTTAGGTTTTACATTAAAATATGGATGGTATAAAATTTGAACAAAAATTAATAACTTCTATTTTTTAAGGACCTGGCTGTATCCCAACACAGAAATTTCACTGCCTTCTGCTTTAGTCAGATTTCTTACCACACCATAAATGACTTGAAGTTTCTCTTCTTTGGATCAAATCATCAGGATACGTTCCATGTGGAGTCTTTAAGACATGATCAGTTACCAAAACCTATCTATTTGCAGACTGTTTTCAAGGAGATATTTTGTAGGTAAATATAAAACCACCTCACTTTATCAGTCTTATCACTCTGGCAGAATTCTGTTCTATATATCTCTAATCCATAGGCTAATTCTCTCCTCTCACCTGAGAGACTTCTCTACATAGTTCTTGCTAGAGGAGAGCCGTTTTATCCTCAGTTAGAAGTAAAATTGTGCTCTCAGCAGTTATGCAGATCCAAACTTAATTTTTTTCTCACCCTATGGGTCCCTGACAGAATTATTTTATTAAGTGTCTCTCCTTCAAACTTTCTGACTGTATTTGGATGAATTCTCTTCAGGAGCACCTTTTCATTTCCACATTTAGCTGACATTGCAATGGTTATCAAAGAGAAACCCACTTACCAAATTCTTCAGTGCTTTAACCTTCATAAAACCACACTATTTTCTAAAATCTAGGTTTCCATATCAATGCATTGCTCTCCAGAAAATGGAGTTGTCGGGGTGCCTGGGTGGCTCAGTGGTTAAAGCCTCTGCCTTCGGCTCAGGTCATGATCTCAGGGTCCTGGGAACGAGTCCCGCATCGGGCTCTTTGCTCAGCAGGGAGCCTGCTTCCCTCTCTCCCTCTCCGCCTGCCTCTTTGTCTACTTGTGATCTCTCTCTGTCAAATAAATAAATAAAATCTTTAAAAAAAAAAAAAACTGCCAAGAAGACTGAACAGCTACAGGCAAAAGAATGAAACTGGACCACTTTCTTACACCATATACAAAAATGAACTCAAAATGGATGAAAGACCTAACTGTGAGACCTGAAACCACAAGACTCCTAAAAGGAAACAGGCAGTAATTTCCTGGCATCTGCTGTAGCAACATTTTTCTAGATATGTTTCCTGAGGCAAGGGAAACAAAAGCAAAAAATAAACTATTGGGACTATACCAAATAAAAAGTTTTTCAGTGTGAAGTAAACCACTAATAAAACAAAAAGACAACCTAGTGAATGAGAGAAGATATTCATAAAGGATATATCTGATAAGGAGTTAATATCCAAAACATAAAAAATGTACACAGTGCAACACCAAAAACACAAATAATCTGATCAGAAATGGGCCGAGGAACTGAATAGACATTTTTGCAAAGAAGACATACAGATGGGCACGGAAACATGAAAAGATGGTCAACATCACTTATCATCTGAGAAATGTAAATCAAAACTACAATGACATATCATCTCACGCTTGTCAGAATAGCTAGAATCCAAAAGTCAAGAAATAACAAATGTTGGTGACTATATAGAGAAAAGGCATCCTTGTGCACTATTGGAGAGTATGTAAATTGGTGCAACCACTGTGAAGAACCTTATGGAGGGTCCTCAGAAAAGATTAAAACTAGAGATACTATATGATCCAGTAATTCTGTGACTGGATATTTACCACTCAAAAGTGAAAACACTAATTTAAAAAGATATATGCACCTCTGTTTTTATTACAACATTATTTATAATAGTCAAGATAGGGAAACAAACCAAGTGTCCATTGATTGATGAATGGATAAAGAAGATGTAAGATAGATAGATAGATAAATATATCAGAATAGTACTCAACCATAAGAAAGGATGGGACCTTGACATTTGCAACAACATGGATGGACCTAGAGGTTTTTATGCCAAGTGCAGACAAAGAAACACAAATAAATACCATATGTGGAATCTAAAAACAAAATAAATGAATAGCAAGCAAAAAGCAGAAACAAAACTATAAGTACAGAGAACAAAGTGAGATTTCCAGAGAAACGGGGGGTTGGGGGATGAGCAAAATGGGTGAAGGGGAGAGGGAGGTATAGGCTCCCAGATAGTAATGCTAGTAATGCTAGTAATGAATAAATCAAAGGAAGGAAAGGTAAAACATAGGGAGTATAGTCAATGGTATTATAATCTTTGTATGGGGGCTGATCATAGCTACATGTATAGTGAGCAGATTATTACATATAGACTTGTTGAATCACTATGTTGTACACCTGAAATTAATGTAACATTGTGTATCAACTATACTTCAATAAAAATTTTAAACGTTAAGAGCTGCAAAAGAAAAACGGGCCACAGGTTGGCAGAGAATATATATAAATCATATATCTCATAAAGGATTTGTACCCAGAATAAAAAAAGAGCCCTCAAATCTCAATAATAAGGAGAGCAAAACAACAACATATAAAAATGGGTATAATAGTTGAAAGACACTTCACCAAAGACTTATCAGTGGCAAATAAGTACCTGAAAAGAACTTTAAGATTATTAGTCATTGAAGACACACAAATGAAAAACACAAGTAGATAACCTCTACATACTATTAAAATGTCTTGAAACTATATATATTATATATAAATATTATATGAATAAATAATATATTTATGTAAATATATTATTAAAATATATTTTAAATTAATAGAAAATTAATTTTATGAATTTTAAATATTTTATTTACTAAGTAAAATATTCATGTAATATTTTAAAATATAAGTATTGTATTTAATAATAGATACTATATACTTAATTGTTATATATTTAATTTATATATTTATATATTATTCCATTATATATTTTATATATAGAATATATTTTAAGCCATTTTAATATATATTTTAACATGTATGATAATGATAATCATATAATATATATGTAAAAGAAAAAGAAAGAAAGATACAATACTAAATAAACTGGAAAGGACAAAAATCATTACATTGCTGCTTGGAATACAAAATGGTATGACCCCCTTTGGCAATTTCTTTTCAAATGAAAAATGCCATTATCAATTGGCCCAGTAATATTATTCTTCAATATTTACTCAGTGAAATAAAAACTGATGTTCACAGTTTTGTATGTGAATGTTTGTAGCAGATTTATTCATAATTTCCCCAAACTGGGAACAACCCAAATGCTCTTCAATTTGTGAATGACTGAACAATCTTTGATACATTCATATAATTCCATATCACTCAGCAGTAAAAAGGAACAACCTATTAATAATACATGTAACAACATGGATAATCTCAGGTGCATTATATTGAGGGGAAGAAGGCAAAGGCTGGCTGCTGTTTAAAAGCATTTATAGGACATTCTGGAAAGGCCGACCTCTAAAGACATGAAACCAATCAGTCGTTGCCAGGGTCTGAAGGTGGGTGGACGACCAAGAGGGAAATTGTGACTGAATGGAATGAATTCTTCCATGTCTTGATTTCGGTGATGGCTACATGTCTCTATCTATATGTATTCATCAAAACTCATGGAATATCCACTAAAAGAGTGATTTTACTGTATGTAAATTATACCTCCATTTTTAAAAAGACAAATAAGAAACCAGAATCACAGCTACCAAACTCTCTAATGCATGGGACAGCCTAAATAAACCTGCATAGTGTAATTTTTTATTATCAAAACCTAATATTCATGGCCTCCTATTATATAAACTGAAGGACATGCCTTCGTGTTCTTTAATCCTTTTTAAGGTGCTGAGATGAAAGCTGTTCATCTGCCTTAAATACCATGAATGTGTTTATGAAAACATTAATGAATGTTAAATAAACTTTTCATTGAACATAACTTTTGCAGAATAAAAACTTTCAAAAGTTTACTTTTATAAGTTTTTATTTAAATCCCAGTTAGTTAACATAACAATGGAATATTAGTTTCAGGTGTACAATATAGTGATTCAGCACTTCATACGATACACCTGTTCTGATGAGCACTCCTTAATCCCATCACCTATTTCACCAATCCCCCCACCTCCTCCCTGGTATCAAAAGTATCAAAAGTTTACTTTTTAAGATAAACCTGACCCCCTAACAAGAAGCATTTCACGCACAGGTTAGATTACACTTTGTTGGGATCATTTCTAGAGACCTATAATATCCTAACGGTATGTGAATTAGATTTTTTTTTTCAATTCTCTCTTGTACTTTTTTGGAATGGTCCAAGCCAATGGCTATATAAACCTGATGCTCAAAGTATTTATTTAGAAGTTTAAAAAATTCTTTTAAAATTTAAAAAGAATTTACTTAGAAATTTAAAAGAAATTTTAAAAAAATACATTTTTTAATGAAGGGTAAAACCACATTCTTTTGTGCTCCCTATTGTTTCACTGTGTGATGAAAATATCACAAAATGACATTTATATCATTTCTCTTGTTAAAATAATTTAGGCACACAGAACTTTAATTGTGTGGGGAGAAAAATGGAGAAATTGAAGCAATATTTCAAATTAGACCTTTGCTGAAACTTGGCATCTCTTTTCTATCCAGCACAAATAGTACTTCTAACCAAAAGCCTTCATATTTTTCTTAACTTCTTATCAAAAATTCTGGTGTTGTTTAGACATGATGTAATTCAAAAAATTAATAGGACATATTATATAAACTTAGTAAAAAAGTAATGCTTAATACAGTGTGACTTACCCATATGATCAAGGTGAATTTCTCATAAGAAGGTTGAGAAATTATGCTATGGAATAGGAACATGTTTTATGACCTTATTTTCATTCATTCTTTATCTATAATGAAAGAAATTACTTAAGACCTGAGTCTTGGGGTTATCTCTCACCACTAATAAATTTGAATGGCGGTGTGAAAGGTGTCAGTTGGATAGCCATTAGAAAGTGGAGCCTGGCAACTTTTTGTTTAGGAGCACATAGCTCTTTTATGAATTATGGAAGAAAACACACACACACACACACACACACACACACATCTTACAAAAAACTTCTGAAAGTTGAATTGAAATCATAATAAATTACCTTGAATATTTGGATCAATATTTTTTCCAGTTTTGAAGTAGTACCAAAGAACATCTATCCTTAGGCTTACTAGCTTCAGGAGAAAAACAAATGTGTATGCACAAGGCATTTTTCTTAGGAGGAGAGAAATGGGGGCCCATATTTTGGATGCATAAAGGACCTTGTGTGATTCAACATTCATTGAGAAAAATGTTGAACCACTTAGCCAGAGATTTCAAAAACCAAGCAGAATTTTAAGAGGACTGAAAAATAAAATGCCAACTTAATTAAAATAGATAGGTAGATAAGTAAGTAGATAGGTAGGTAGAAAGGCAGGTAGGTAGTCAATCAATGATTGACTGATTGATTGATAGATGACAGAAAAAGCAGTTTGAGCCTATACATGTAAGTTTAAAGTATCTCACAGGTGATAGTCTTTTCTTAAATAGCTAATTAACAACTGATAAAAATCAGACTGAAGTTGCATCTGAAAGGATTTCTAGCTTTTTTTTCTATAAATTTCTTACACACTATAAGCAAAACAAAATTATCCTGTTATTCTAGATGCTAACCCAACTCCTAAACAGTTCCATTCTCACAGCCTAAAGGACAGCAGGTTTTTTAGGGAATAACCTGAGTGGGACATGTACTGTTGTCTATTTGTTCTGTCCTTTCCCTGAATCAAATCCTGTATTTCGTTATAAATAAGAGAATTTGTATGGTCATTGGTACCAAGAAATCTTTTGGTTTCCATTAGTCACCAGTCAAGTATTCTTTCTTGAAGAATAATTCTGTCCAATAATCTTTTTCCCCTTGTTCAACCCTGTCTTCTCTCAATATTTCTTGTAATGCCCATTGTTATAAAGATAGCAGAAGCTGGAAGACTGATCCTTCTAGAGAATCTGTATGATCTGGGGATACCTGGGTGGATCAGTTGGTAAAGCGACAAACTCTTGGTTTTGGCTTATGTCATGATTTCAGGGCTGTGAAATCAAGCCCCGTGTTGGGCTCTGTGCTTAGCAGGAAATCTGCTCCAGATTCTCTCTTCCTCTCTCTCTCTGCCCCTCCCCCACTTGCAGTTTCAGTCTCTCTCTCTGTTTCTCTCTCTCTCAAAATAAATAATCTAGGGATGCTTGGGTGGCTCAGTCAGTTAAGCCACTGGCTTTGGCTCAGGTCCTAATCCCAGGGTCCTAGGATGGAGTCCTGCATCTGGCTCCTTGCTCAGCAGGGAGCCTCCTTGTCTCTCCACCTCTGCCTGACAGCCTCTCTGCCGGCTTGTGTGCTCTCTCTCTCTCCGATAAATAAATAAATAAATAAATAAATAGGGGCGCCTGGGTGGCTCAGTGGGTTAAGCCTCTGCCTTCGGCTCAGGTCATGATCTCAGGGTCCTGGGATCGAGCCCCGCATCAGGCTCTTTGCTAAGCGGGGAGCCTGCTTCCTCCTCTCTCTCTCTGCCTACTTGTGATCTCTCTCTCTGTGTCAAATAAATAAATAAAATCTTTTAAAAAAATGCTTTATTGCCAAAAAATGCTAACCATCATCTGACCTTTCAGTGAGTCATAATCTCTTTGCTGGTGGAGTCTTGCCTTGATGTTGATGGCTGCTGACTGATCAGGGTGCTGGTGGCTGAAGTTTGGAGTGATCATGGCAATCTCTTAAAATAAAACAACACTGAAGTTTCCTGCATCAATTGACTTCTCTTCAGGAACTGTTTCTCTATAAAGTGTGACACTTTTGATATCATGTTACCCACAGTAGAACTTCTTTCAAAATTGGGTCAGTGCTCTCAAAGCCTGTGGCTACTTTATCAGCTAAGTTTATGTAATAGTTCAAATCTTTTGTTGTCATTTCAACAATTTTCACAGCATCTTCAACAGGAGTGGATTCCATCTCAACTACTTTCTTTGCTCATCGGTAAGAAGCAATTCCTTATCTGTTAAGATTTGATCATGAGATTGTGGTAATTTAAATATAATAATAAGAAAAATGGATTTTTTTAATAAGAATTAGTAAAATGTGTCATAGAGACATGCAGTGAGCAAATGCTATTAGGAAAACAGTACCAATAGACTTGCTCAACACTGGGTTGTCACAATCCTTCAATTTATTTTAGAAAAAAGCACAACATCTGCATAATAAAATGAAGTATTTCTGCATCAAACTTTTATATGAAAACTTGTTCTCCCATAAATATAAGAAACATGTGACTCAAAAGATTAAAATACATAAGATTTTAGAGAAATAATTAAGATATTATTTGTATATAGCTTAACAGTTAAAAGCATGTACCCATTGGGTGCCTGGGTGGCTCAGTCAGTTAAGCATTTGTCTCCCCCTCAGGTCATGATCACAGGGATCCTGGGATTGAGTCCCGCGTTGGGATCTTTACTCCATGCGGAATCTGCTTCTCCCTCCACACCTTCCCCCAATTACGCTATCTCTCTCCCTCTCAAATAAATAAATAAAATCTTTTAAACAACAACAACAACAAAACCATGTACCCAGAAGCCAGACTTCTCAGAGTTAACTCTCAAACCTCTACTAACAAGCTCTTGGAACTTGGGCTTTTTTTTTTTTCCCCTCAGACTTAGTTTGCTCATTTACAAAAATTGAGGTAATAGTAATGATACCTTTTTATTTGGTTATTATGATTAATAGAATTACTTTGAACAATAACTGAAACATAGCACACACCAGATAAATATTACTAAATATTATGATTATAAAATACAAAATTCTGTCTATACTGAAAAAGATCACTGTTGTACTGATCAGAATATATCTATGTTTCTTATGATAATATCCATTAATGTTCCAGCTGATAGTCTTAAATCTCAATCAAATTTCATAATATTTAAAAATGTTATTAGAAATGAGAAAAGAATAATATGAAAGGTGGGCAATTTGGCAGTGGTGAAAAGCACAGCTTTGGGTTCTGAAATCTGGATCTACCATTCATTAGTAGAATAACTCTGGTTAATCTCTATTTATCTTTGTAAGCATCAGTTCCCAAATTCAGAAAATGAGAATATTAGTAGTTACTATAGAGAACTACTATGAAGATTAAGTTCTAGAAATTTAGGGGGGTTTTGATACATAAAAACCAGCAAGTATTTAATTCCCCAATCTATTCTATTTAGGATATAAATATGTGTTGGATTTGGTCTCTGTCCTCAAAAGAAAAGTCAATTATATTGTGTTAAGAAGATATATACCCTAAAAATGACCAATATTGCAAAGTAATCTATATGCAATGATAAATAAGCAGCAAAGCCAAAGGTGACATTTAGGAAAGTAGCTTACTTTGGCCTCAAAGGCTTTTATCTTATCCATTGCCCTTCCTCCAATTTCCCAGGTACATTAGTCCTCCCTTATACACAGGGGATATATTCCAAGACCCCTTGGATACCTGAAACCCATCAATAATTCTATACCCTATAGATACACTGTTTTTTCTTATGTATATGTATCCATGAAAAAAGTGCAATTTATAAATTAAGCATAATAAAAGATTAACAATAATAACTGATAGTAAAATTGGAAAATTATAACTATATACTGTAATAGAAGTTAGGTGAATGAGGTCTCTCTCTCTCAAAAGATCTTATTATACTATACTCAGCCATCTTCTTGTGATGGTGAGAAATGATGAAATGCCCACATGATGAAATTAAGTGAGGTGAGGGGCATAGGCATTGTAATGTAGCTTTAGGCTACACTTGACCTTCTGATGATATGCCAGAAGGAGGGTCATCTGCATTCAGACTATGGTAGATCACAAATAACTCATAACTGAGACCATGGAAAATGAAACAATGGGTAAGGGGGGGGACTACTGTACTTCTTTGCCAACTCTGGGAGAAGGAAAGAGCATTTAGAAACAGAGAGAAAATCACTGGGGTGCCTGGATGGCTTAGTCAGTTGAGTGACCCCCTTGGTTTCAGTTCAAGGCATGATCTCCTGGGTCATGAGCTGGAGCCCCACCTCGGGCTCTGCACTCCGTGGGGAGTCTGCTTGAAGCTTCTGTTCCCCTACACTTCCCCACCCCTCACTCTCTCCCTCTCTCTTTCTAAAATAAATTAATTAATCTTTAAAAAAAAGAGAAAGAAAATCATCTGGAATCCAGTTTGTTCATTCTAACTGTTTTTGTACTTTTTTTGTTTTAAAGTTTTTATTTATTTATTTGACAGAGAGAGAGACAGTGAGAGCGGGAATACAAGCAGTAGGAGTGGGAGTGGGAAAGGAAGAAGCAGGCTTGATGCGATGCAGGGCTAGATTCCAGGATCCTGGGATCATGACCTGAGCCAAAGGCAGATGCTTAATGACTGAGAAACCGAGGCGCCCCTGTTTTTGTGCTTTATTGAAAGTTAAGTTCCCAACTACAAATATGGCATATAAACTGTTGATATTAAAAATAAATTTTTAAAAATACCACATGACACCACAGATAGATTCTTATAACAAACAAACAGAAAAGTCTTTGAGGGAGGACTAAGAAACATAACCTCTTGAATGCCAATCCCTTTCTCTGTACTCCCAATTTCTTTGCATCCCCAAAGTCAAATTGCTGTTAGGGGCTATGGGTGGTGGAGAAATATGAGGCTCTGAATTGGGAAAAGTTCTCCACATGATAACTAATAAGCAATAAGGTGCTTTTGCCTTTATGGATGATTGAGACCTTGTAGACTAGCTTGAGAAGGATCCTCGACAGAGAGCAGAAAGAACATCCTGGGGAGATCCAAGCTTTCCTACTCCTTATGCTGACAAGAGTTAGGAGCGTGGGGAGCAGAGATCCTTCTAAGTAATCTAATAGTAACATGGGCAAGCTTCCTACCCGTGCACTTCCAGCCCATGACAGAGTTATTTCAACTACCTGTGGGGCTTGTGCCATTAAAGTCTTCCAAGAACCAGTTCTCAAACTCTGCAAGTTAACAAAGGAAACAAAACAAAACAAAAAAAACACATCCATTTAAGGAATCGCAGCAAACAGTTCACTCGGGCTTTAGTTAGGACACAGCAATCACACCAATTATTTTAACAGAAAATGTGAAATAAAGACTGATGAGTGATGTAGAAAAATCAATGCGAATTAGGTAACTGAAAGGCAGAAAGGGAACTCTGAGGTCTCATGGAGGTAGCAACTACAGAAACAAGTACTACCTTCAAGGCTGGGGGAACAAAGGAAAGAACAGAGAAATACAGACACTTGGAAGAGAGGCCCCACAGAGCTTGAATTCAGCTTCTGCTTCAATAGTAACGGCATTTTTGAGTTGGAGCAGGAGTCCCATGGGGCTGGGACCCAGACTTCTGAGGAGGGATTTTCGGCTGCCTGTATGTCTGAGGCATGGTGATAAGGCTGGTCTTGTCAGCGTTGGAAGGCTACAAACGAGATCCAGCTGCTACTGTGGGTGAGCACAGCTGCTGTGGGCAGAAGAAGCAGTGCTAGGGCGACACTGGGTGAGGAAACTCAGAAAGCAGCAGAAAGCCCACAGGAAGTAAACAGAAAATCACCAGCTGCCCTGCAGCCTCTCTCTCCTTCTCCATCCCTCTCTAGTTCTCCTCCCCTCTCTTCTTCAGCACTGTGCAGTTTAGTCACAGTCCTTGCATCACAGTGTTGAACAGAGAACAGTAGTTTTTTACCTGCAATACTATAGCTTAATCACTGAGACAGTTCCCAAAAAAAGGAAGAAAGAAAGAAAGACAAAAATAAAGCAACAGGGAGAGGGGTGCTTGGGTGGCTCATTTGGTTAGGCATCTGCCTTCGGCTCAGGTCATGATCCCAGCATCCTGGGATCCAGTCCAAAGTGGGGCTCCCTGCTCAGTGGGAAGCCGGCTTCTCCCTCTCCCACTCCCCCTGCTTGTGTTCCCTCTCTCGCTGCGTATCTCTCTGTCAAATAAATAAAATCTTAAAGTAACAGGGAGAAACACGTAGAAATGGAAAAAAAAAAATAAGTTGATTTAAATGTAGGAAAATAAAGAATCTTTCTATAAAGAAATAATATTGAGAACACATGATTTCCTTAACAAATCAACAGATGAGATGAAAGAGCAGTTGCCACTGGCATCTGAATTAGTGGAGTGGAAAATCCAATGAAATAGGTACCACAAAGCACAGGACACAATATGAATAGATTGAAATATGACCAAAAAAGGAAATGTAAGAGATGTGGAATAGGGATCCAAGAGAACTAATGGGATAGGAATTCCAGAGGAAGCAGAATGAATACATGGTGGAGAAGGAATAATTAGACAAATGGAAGGAGAGGTATTTGATCTGAGGAACTCGGTTCTGCACACTCCAAATTTCACTGTGTTCATACTGTGCTGATGGTGAAACCGAGGAAGAAAAGCTAAGAAAAAGAGATATGTGGGGCACCTGGGTGGCTCAGTGGGTTAAAGCCTCTGCCTTCGGCTCAGGGTCCTTGGATCGAGCCCCACATTGGGCTCTCTGCTGAGTGGGGAGCCTGCTTCCCCCCTCTCTCTCTGCCTGCCTCTCTGCCTACTTGTGATCTTTGTCAAATAAATAAATAAAATTTAAAAAAAAAGAAGAAGAAAAAAGAAAAAGAGATATATGACAAATTTCCAGGCTTACAGAAAAATTACCATCAAGAGAAAAAGAAATGGGGGGAGAGAAAGAGATCCCTGGGCTGGCATCAGAATTCTAATCCAAAATATAGGAAGATGGAAGCCAGAAGAGAGTAAGATTCTATCAGTTGATTATGAAGAAAAAGGACTGTAACTCAAAACAAATTAGTAATTGAAGAGTAAATTTAGAATCATTACTTTATAATAAAGGTTCAATGATAAATATAACTATCATCACCAAAAGAGTAAATAAGCAAGATAGAGTCATCTAACAGTAAATTATTTTAACAAAGGTGGATTCTTACAGACCAGTGGGAATCCAATTTCTCATAATAATTTAAGGAATAAGAATTTCTGAGAAGGAAAAAGAAAACATGAATATACTGCAAAAGCTAGCATATATATTCTTAGTGTCTTTAATGTATTCCTTAGTGTCACAAATGCTAGAAAAGGAAATCCTAGACTTTATAAAAGTTAATGTTTATCAGATGTGAGAGAAATCTTTTTAATAAGAACAGAAACTCAAAAATTAAAAAAAGTGTAGACACTTATATGAATATCTTCTTTTTATGTAAAAAATGGAAATCAAAGTACATAGAGTCCCCATTTGGATGTAGAGCTACTTACATCAGCCGTTTTACAGAAAATACTCTCAGACTTAAAACCTCAAAATTAATCTCTAAATGAGCAAAATTTGAAGAACATAAAATGAACTTTTAGCAAGCTTGGCTCTTGCAAGGTCTTTCAGAAGAAAACAGATTATCTATGTCATCTGTTAGTTCCACTTAATTATACAAGCTAAGTGGAAACCCTAACTGCTAATTCATCCTAAACACTTCTGGAATAAAAACATGCCATTTTATATAGTACAACAATCATGAAGCTCGGTCAAAAGATCCTTCTAACAATAAAGACATAAATATAGATGTCATGGTCAATGAAGAAGAATAAACCAAGCCATTTTTAAAAACGTGCCTAGAATGGGTACCTTTTATCATGTGCAAGATCTCTACCTCTTGTGCCTTGCATTGTAGATGCTCAGTAAATACTTGATGATAATGGGTTCTGAGTTTATTTTTCCTTTTGTTCTTTAGAACTTTAGTTAGCATCACATTCACTAGCTACAATATGTATTGCCATTGAATATTTATCAAGTCATTGAATGGAGGAAACAAGGATTCAAAAACCCAAATGAGGGGTGCCTGGGTGGCTCAGTCAGCTAAGCATCTGTCTTCAGCTCAGGCCATGATCCCAGAGTCCTGGGATCGAGAACCACATTGTTCCCTGCTCAGCAGGAAGTCTGCTTCTCCTTCTATTCCCCGCTTGTACTCTGTCACTATCTCTGTCTGTCGCTCTTTCAAATAAATAAATAAAATCTTTAAAACAAAACAAAACAAAAACACAAAAAACAAAATGAATGAGTGACAGTAAGAGTCATGAGTTATAATGGCTATTAGATAATCACTTTACGTTTTTATCTT
This sequence comes from Enhydra lutris kenyoni, assembly GCF_002288905.1. Classification (NCBI taxonomy): domain Eukaryota; kingdom Metazoa; phylum Chordata; class Mammalia; order Carnivora; family Mustelidae; genus Enhydra; species Enhydra lutris. The sequence goes on along the minus strand of NW_019154087.1, from coordinate 7,609,401 downwards.
GAGCCAAAAAAACCAGATCTATGTATATGTGTTCACTTTTACCTTTAAATAATGTCCCTGAACCCCAGCCTCAGCTGTGTTGTTGTTGTTGTCATCATTTTATTGTTTCTGCCCCAGATCTGTGAATGTTTTAAAATAAGTTACCATTCTGTTTTACATTTTTCAATGTCTCTGATTTTATTCACCATTGTTCAGGTGTCTGAACATATCTAGAAACAGGAACCTGGGAACTAGGTTTTCCTGCTGTATTTAAGAACATAACTACTTGAATGGGAAGGAAGATACTACTCACCCACAATTGATCATTGCTGAGTTCAAATTGCCAATGAAAACATTGTCATTTTGTTTTTTGAAAGGTTCTCATATAAGGTTTGTCTGTTTTGTTATAAATGGTAAAGGATGCCTCTTATTTAGAAAGATTGCACCTCCCCCTCACACACAAAAGAATAATTCACAATTTTATGAATACAAAGTTCAATAAATTATATTTTTCTTTAGATATTTCATTTTTTAAAATAAAGAGAATCATTACAAGTAGAATTGAAAACTTTTGCATGCCTCTCCTGCTTCCATTATCTTCCTTACATTCCAGCGTTTACCGTGACCCTAAGATTTATATGCACCAGTCCCATGCTTGTTTCTGCTATTGTATGTTTGTGTGTGAGAGGGGTTTTTTTTGTTTGTTTGTTTGTTTTTTGTTTTTAATTTGAGTATAGTTGACACAATGTTACATTAGTTTCACGTATACAACTTTGTGATTTGACAAGTTTATACATTACCCTATGTTCACCACAAATGTAGCTATGTGTCTCATTACACTATTACTATATCATTGACTGTATTCCTTACGCTGTACCTTTTATTCCTGATATTTCTTCACTCCATAACTAGAATTCTGTATCTTTCCTTCCCCTTCATCCATTTTGTCTGTCCCCCATTCCCTCCCCTCAGGCAGCCATCAGTTTGTTCTCTGTATTTATAGGTGTTATTCTGTTTCATTTGTTTATTCATTTTTTCAGATTCTACTTATGAGTAGAAATATATGGTATATGTATTTCTCAGTCGGACTTATTTCACTTAGCATAATACCTTTTAGGTGCATCCTTTTGGTCTCAAATGGCATAATCTCATTTTTTTATGGCTCTGTGTGTGTGTGTGTGTGTGTGTGTGTGTGTACCACATTTCCTTATCCATTCGTCTGTTGATGGACCCTTAGTTCCTTCCATATCTTGGAATGCTGCAATAGACAAGGGGTGCATAAATCTTTTCAAATTAGTGTTTTTGCATTCTTTGGGTAAATACCCAGTAGTGCAATTATTGGATCCTATGGTATTTCAATTTTTAATTTTTTGAGGAATCTCCATGCTCTTTTCCACAGTGGCTGTACCAATTTATATCCCAAGCAATATTTCATAAAGGTTCCTTTTTCTTCTAGTTGCCAACACTTGTTATTTCTTGTCATTTTGATTTTAGCTATTCTGACAGGCGTAAGGTGCTAATCCTGATTGTGACCTTGATATGCATTGCCCTGAGATTAATGATGTTGAGCATCTTTTCATGTTTCTGTTGGTCATCTGTACGTCTTCATTACAAAAATATCACTTTAGGTCCTCTACCCATTTTTTAATTAAGTTGTTTGGTTTTTTTGGTGTCATCTTTAATTTCTTTCACTGGTGTTTTATAGTTTTGAGAGCTGTGTTTAAATTATATGTGAAGTTTCGGAGAAACTAAAGTCTAAGTAGCAAGAGGCTCTGACGTGAAAACCATGGTTACTGACCAGCTTACCTGCACATGTTACTTATAAGGTGCCCAGGACAAAATGGTGAAGAGGAATTCTGCCTTCGTTGTTCTCTCTTCATCTGTTAGTTTCTTTTCTGTGTAGAATATATATATATACTCATATGCTACCTGGAACAAACCAAAGCTGTCAGCACAAATAAATATTAATTACTAGATCCACTATTATAAACAGTCTACCACTTATATCTATCTTGGCCTTTAGCCTTGATGTTTTTGTAGCTCTAGATCAGTGGAGGATTCAGGCACATGGGATATGTGTTCGCTCGGCTTTTATTTGAATCTTTGCACATATTGCTTTCATTTTTAAGAAAATGTAGAAAATACAAATAAGTAAAAATAATAAGCAATAATTACACTTTGTTAACGTTACAAAATATGTCAGTACAAACTTTCCCAATGTCAACTATTCCTTGCTTAAAACTCCTTGAAACAGTAAATATGATAGAATGGCAAGTTCATTCTGAATCCCCAATAAACTTGAACTCTTGAACACAGACACATAATAATTAAGAAGACTGTTCTCTAAGAAGTAAAGGACGTTATTCTTTAACTTTTGAAACTGCATTTCTGCAGATCTAAATATTAAAGATTGATTTGAGTGGGATAGGAATCTCAAACTTAGATTTGGAAAATAGTTTCCTAAGATGTGAACTAACAGCATTCTAATAATCCAAACACCATTTGGCATTTTTGGGATGAAGGGGAGGGAGGAGTTCTAGAGAAATCACCCTACACTCTTATATCCTTGGTATTTTGCCACATTTAATTTTGAAGGCATTTTTCTGGCATCCCTCTTAGATTCTTCCACACACCAAATTTACATTAATTACACCAAGAGACATAATTATAACTCATGGCTAATTTGTTTTTAAAAAGAAGAGAAAGAACCCACAACAAGAAGCATGTTAAAAATAACACTGAGAATATAATTTAAGTATTAGACTTAACACCAGTTAGTGTCAAAATACAGGCTTCCACTCCTAAGCAGGTTTAAGTCTACATCATTCCAACATGACATTATTTGCCTGAATAATAAAGGACTAAACTTTCATAAGAAGTGAACCTTAAAAAATGTATCCGTATTTTGTCTACATGTGTTTTACTTAAGGAGAATAGTAAACTGCACTTGAGTGCTTACTATGCAGTTACACTTAGGAGAAAGAGTAATCCTGGATTATGCTCATTCTTAAATAAACTAGTCAGTAGCTTACCTGAAATTAACAGATGAATTTTCAGATGGGGACATGGAATTGTTGTGCACCAGCTATACAACACAAATACACCCCAGCCATTGATGTTTGAAAAGTTGTTTGAAGTTCTGAAGTTTGGTTTTGGTTTTGGTTTTGGTTTAATATCCTAAGTGGAGAGTGGCCTGCCCTCATTCTAGAAATTAAATTCTGAAAGTGTTTTCTCTCCTTAAGCACAACTGTTTCTAAAACCATAGTGAGGTCATTATGTGCACACTTATCAATGGAATTCCTGAGAAGTCTGATTAATTGAAATTAGCTTATTATCAAAATAGGTGGATAATATAATAATTGTAATACTATTATGGTTTTAAAAAAACTATACATTGTGCTACATATGTAAAGGTATTTATAATAGATAGTGAAAATGCATGCATATTGTGTTGATAAAGCATGTTTCTTTTCCTTAACAGAAATTCAAGGTCAGGGTTTTGAGTTCTTACAATAAAACTAAAAATAACTTGATTTTTATCATTTAAAAATAATTTAACTATGTCCATTTTCTAGTTTTTCAGATCCATAATAAGGAACTCAGAGTACCAGATGATCAGAGACGGTGAGCATTATATCAGCTAAAAGTTCCTATGTGTTAAAATGTGTAGAATATATGGGGGAACTTTTTAAGACAAAGTTGAGAGCATTCTTTTTTTTTTTTTTTAAGATTTTATTTATTTATTTGACAGAGATACAAGTAGGCAGAGAGGCAGGCAGAGAGAGAAAGGGAAGCAGGCTCCCTGCTGAGCAGAGAGCCCGAGGTGGGGCTCGATCCTAGGATCCTGGGATCGTGACCTCAGCCGAAGACAGAGGCTTTAACCCACTGAGCCACCCAGGCACCCAAAGTTGAAAACATTCTTAAGTGAAATGTAATGTCGATAAAGGCATGGGGCTGGGAATTCAAATCTTTCTGGTGAAAAAACAAAATAAAATTCAACTAAGTAAAAGCCAAAAGGCTCTTACCATGACCCCAAAATGGACGGAAGAGAAGATTTTGTGTAAAAGGGAACATTCTTAAAGCTGTACAGCAGGAATGGATGAGGGGGGGCTCAAAGGGCCAGACAGCAGTGTGTGTTGAGATAGCCCCTCTGTATCCGTCTGCATGGCAGCCCCTGACTCACTGTTACGGTGTTTGAATAATTACTATCATCTCAAAAGATAAACTTGACTGACCTAAGGATAAACATATCCCCCTGCCATTGATTCATTTAGGTCTGAAAATGTGTTCCAATTCGGACCAAAGAAATAGAAGGAAAAGTTTCCTGCAGATCTCTGGAAAGATTTTTCATCAATGGGAACAATGGGAAGCTATGAACTTTCTTTCAGTATACAAAGAATGAAGTTCCGCCCCTAATGCCACAGGCAGCAATAACCACAAGGTCATCCAGCCTTAGGATAAAACCAAAATTACTGAGAAGAAAATCAAAAGCTGAGAAAAGAATCCAGAACTGTTGGGGCACCTGGGCGGCTCAGTTGATGAGGCAACTGCCTTTGGCTCAGGTCATGATCCCTGAGTTCTGGATTCTGAGTCATGCACCAGGCTCCCAGCTCCATGAGGAGTCTGCTTCTCTATCTGTCCTTTTCCCCTCTCATGCTCTCTCCCACTCTCTTTCCCAAGTAAATAAATAAAATCTTTAAAAAAAAAAAAAAAAAAAAAAGAATCCAGAACTGTTTATACTTGAACTCAAGAATGAACTGATCCTAAAACTCGACCTGCTTCTGGAATACTAGTTATATGAATTATGAGGTGTTGCTACCGTTCAAATCAGTTTGATCTGTGTATGACTTGCATTTTCAGGCATTGTAACTAATACAGAACTTGGTCAATATTTGGCTCAAGGATAAAACTAAGCATGAGATTACCAGGACAGTAACATGAAAGAAAAAGTCACAGTAACAATTAAGAAAATATCTAGAATCTGTCAAATAAAGAAGAACGTGAAGGCATATTTTCATTCTTCTCTGTAGACAGTCTTGGAAAGCTACTTAAAGCAACAGCTGCCGTTTGATCTTTAAGTGACTTCCGACTCTATGATTACCTCCTACCTGGGATTTAGTATGCAGATTCAACCTCTAATCTGGATTACAGGGAGAATTTCACAGCTTAAATTTTGAAACCTCTTTGAAGATCAGCGAGAAGATTATGGGAGTGCAAATACCCTGCAGAAGCTTACAGCTGTTCTTCTGCTGTTCACGCTGAGCCAGCAGTCATTTTCCCAACGTGACAAAAAATCAGATTACACTGAGCAACACCTTTTACAGGTTATTATATTCTCATCTCCAAAGTACGCCAATCTCCTCTCTGTTTTTTCTGAATTTTACAGCAGGGAGATGCTAAAATTATGATTTTTTCTTAAGAAATATACATTAATCTTATTCTAAGAAGGGAGTTTTTCTTTGCTTTTATTTTTTTTTATTTTGGGTGGCAACCAAAACAAATGGTTCTACAACATTCAACATTTTCTATTTTGTTTTTTGTTATGTATAGATGCTTGGCTATAATTTCTATTAAATGTAAACCTGATAAATGGTTTTCTTTAAGGAAGTATTATACCTTTTTTTGGCCCAACTTGAAAATATGTGGCTTTTAGCATGAATGAAAATATACTCTTACGCTTACGTATTTTTATGAATACAAATCTTCAAAAATTTGTTCATTTCTGAAGCTGAGCTTGTGTGAATGCTGAAAACTATGGAGTAGTCACAGTGGAACATCCTTAACAAGTGTGAATCTAGAGTAATTTAAGTCTAATGAAATTAAAATGAATCATAACTAAAGACAATAAGTCAATTAAACTTGCAAGTAATTTCAATTACTTGAAATGTCCTTTTAATGTGTATCCCATATTAAAAACTAAATCAGTCCCTCCATTTATGTCAGGAAACAAAAAGATAACAATTTAAAAATCATTATTGTTGCTTTTAACAATACAAACATCAGTATTACAAGTGTTCCCTTAAAATACAAAAACAAAAACAAAAAACAATTAACTATTTTTATAAATAAAAATACTGATTTTGTACACACACTCAGGTTTCAGCGACAGAAAATGAACATATTTCTATCTGTACCTTAAGTATAGATTACTAAAGGCCAAATTCACAAAAATTATTATAGATAAGAAAAGTCAACCAAGTATGTAATTACATTTGTTCCTGTCAAACAGCTTCTTTTTTCTTTTTTCCTTCTCACAGCACTGAACGTGAGGCTTCGTTGAATCTCAGCATTTATAATTATCATTCCTGTAAGCAAATTTTTATCAAAAGTTATTGGTTCATATCATCATCTTTTGGGGGTAGAGTCAATTGTTAGCTCTTTAAAATACTTGGGCATTGTCTGTTTTTCATTAAAATACATTTGTACAACTCTACACAATCAGTACAATTATCCCCAGTTTCATTAAACATCAGAAAAAAATCACCCAAAGAGCTATTTTGCATTGTAATATTTACTTCTTAAAAAAAAAAAAAAGACTTTATTTCTTTATTTGAGAGAGATTGAGCACAAGCAGGTGGAGAGGCAGCAGAAGAAGGAGATTCGGGCTCCCAGCTGAGCAGGGATCCTCACGTGGGACTCGATCCCAGGACCCTGTAATCACGAGCCAAGCCAAAGGGAGACGCTTAACTGATTGAGCCACCCAGACTCCCCTGTAATATTTACTTCTAATGTACAGAACCACACTCTGTAAATAAAGAAAATAAATATTAGCAACAAATAATTTTTGTTGCCTCTTTTATTAATAATTGAAAACATTTTTCATATATCAAAAATTAATTTATCTTAGGAAAACTGAGATATATAGGTAAAAATACAATGCAACAATATAAATTTTATGGGGTATTATTCATCATATTGTTAAAACTTACAAGAATAAAAGCAGTAATTTGCTTATATGTGAGGCCAGTGTTACTGAGTCATCATCATGTGCTGAGTCTTGCTCTGCCAGTGTTGTTTAAGGGTTTCATCCATCATCCACCAACCGAACACCTACCCACCTGCAGGCAGAACTGCTGAAAGTGGTTGTATATTCCCAAGCTCATGTTTCCAGGTGAAACAAATTACCTCATACTGTTATCAAATCTGTATTTTTCTCAATAATGCCACACACTAACCAAATGATTGAGGCAGTTTAGAGTTATACACACACACATATTTCCCACCACATCAACAAATAAAGTGTACTACTTAATCTGTTAGATATTAAAAAACAAAAACAAAAACAAAACTAATGGGTACTATGGAGAAAATGTACATAATTGAGAATATAAGAAAACAGTCATTTTGAAAATAAAAATGGTGCCTGATAAGCATATGGAAAGATGCTCAATTTCATTTTGTTAAGAAATAAGATAATGAGGGACACCTGGGTGGCTCAGTCGGTTAAGCGTCTGTGTCTGCCTTCAGCTCAGGTCACAATCCCAGGATCCTGGGATCAAGCCCCACATCAAGCTCCCTGCTCAGCAGGGAACTTGCTTCTCCCTCTCCCTCTGTCTGCCACTCTGCCTGCTTGTGCATTCACTCTCTGTGTTAAATAGATAAATAAAAATCTTAAAAAATATATATAAGATAATCTTCCATATTAGCAACAAATTTTAAACTTTTCAAAGAATTGTATTGGTCAGGATATAGGACAACATTCATTAACACACACTGTTGGGGGGAGTCAAAGTTGGTCTCGTGTATTGGGGCAGACATTTGACTTACATAGGCAAACTCAAAATAGTACAGATTCTTTTACCATGTATCTTGCAAAGATATCATATATTCTTATAAAGAAATCTTTGCACAATTAAGCTTAAATGCATGTAAAAAGTACACTCATTTTAAGATTCTTTTAAATAACAAAAATGGGGGGGAAGCAACTGGTTAAAATTTTTCCTTTCTTTCCTTTTTCCTTCCTTGAGTGTAAAGCCTTCCTTTTTTTCATTCATCCAATATTTAGCAGAATGTTTATTCTGTGTCAGATATAATGTAGACTCATAACGAGTCATTGCAGAATTTTACATGGTAGCCTATTTTTTTTTAATCTTGAATTGTTTTTAATTTCATTTCAGCTGTAGTGTGGATAACAGATCTGAGGAAGCTGATAACGGTAAGAGGACAGAAATAATGGACATGGGCAAAGCAGTTATACATAATCAAACCTTAGTGTGTTGTGCTGATAATAAAAAAAATAAAATAGAATATGTGTTGAGTTGGACCAAAGTCCACATTATATTAATGTTATTAAAGCAAAGAATAAATATAATATACATGTGGAAATACATAAGTATTTGCTTTCAGTAAGGATAACAAAAATTTTAATATTAATTACTCTTAGTAAATGGGAGTAAAAATTAAAGAAATTGGATGAAAGACATTTTGTTTATTTTAGTGTCTGTATTGCACACATTCTTACAATGATTTATATAGTTTTTACTATTTTTAGCAGAATTAATAGGTTTAGGATTATAAACTATTTTGGTTTTTAATATGTTATAAATTAGAAGTAATTAAATTACCATTTTAAAATGTTTTCTCCAGTTTATATTGTTCTAATAATTTCTCAAAAAATTTTATAGTTTTTTAAATGTGTGACAATATTTTATTAGGCTTCCTCATTTCCCTTAACTTTCTTTTCCCTAATAAACAAGGAATTAGGAAGCAGGGCTTATAAGATACAGTTTAGGGGCACTTGGTGGCTCAGTTGGTTAGGCATCTGAGTCCTGGTCTCAGCTCAGGTTTTGACCTCAGGGTGGTAGGGTCAGGCTCCACACTGGGCTCCACGTTGGGTGCGGAGACTACTTAAAAAAAAAAAATATATATATATATATATATATGTATATATATATATATAATCTAAATCAAAACAAAAAACAAAACTAGAAAGCAGGTATTTTTATTTTGGTTCCCCCCGTACAGTTTATTGTTATCTGAATCTACTGCATATTTACCTTCACAATGGGCCATATCTTTTTGAAATAATTTGATTTCACACAGTCCTTATAGTTCTACCTTTTGGATACATATTTGGGGTTGTTTTTGCTTGCAAAAGCCAAAATGACATAACAAATACTTTCAGTGCATTTTATTACACTAGAATAGAGAGACTTGAAACAAGATGAATTGTCTGATCTCATGTTTGGTAAAAGATAAAATCCCAAGAAAAGGAATAAGTCCATCTGCAAGAATCCTTGCAGAACATTAACGGTATCATTTTTGGCTATTTTAAAAATAGATTCATACAATATTTGTCCTTTTGTGGTTGACTTATTTAACTTAGTATAACATCTCAAGTTTTGTCCATGTTGTAGCATGCGTGAGAATTTCCTCCTTCCTAAGGCTGAGTACTATTCCATTGTACGTATAGACCACATTCGGTTTATCCATCCATCTTGGGTGGTACTTGGGTTGCTTCTACTTTTTGGCCATTGTGAATAATGCTGCTATGAACATGGGTGTGCAAGGATTTGTCGAGTCCCTGCTTTCATTTCTTTTGGGGATATAGCCAGCAGTGGAATTGCTAAATTGTGAGACAACCCTGTGTTTAATTTTTTGATGAATCTGGTGGTTCAAAAGATCGATCTTGTGTTATGTATATTTTACCACAATAAAAAACAAAAGCAGGAACAATTAGTTTTAGCTTGATATAAAGAATCTTACCTCATGAACTCCCAAACTCTGCATCAGAGAATCTCTGACAACTCAACTAGCCTGTCTAACTCTCCATTTTCACACACAATCCATATTGACTTTTCTGCATCCTGACTTGTACATCTTTCAGTTCCATCATCTTTATATTATACCAGTCTTCCCGTCCCAACAGGATGTGTGTCCTAATGCACATACAGCCACTTTTGGACATAGAAAGGATTCTAGCTCCTCAGATTCAAGCAGTTTATTCTATTTTTTTCAGTTTCAAAACAGTTTAGAAGTCAGAAAACCGGGCGCCTGGGTGGCTCAGTGGGTTAAGCCGCTGCCTTCGGCTCAGGTCATGATCTCAGGGTCCTGGGATCGAGTACCGCATCGGGCTCTCTGCTCAGCAGGGAGTCTGCTTCCCTCTCTCTCTCTCTCTCTCTGCCTGCCTCTCTGTCTACTTGTGATCTCTCTCTGTCAAATAAATAAATAAAATCTTTAAAAAAAAAAAAAAAAGAAGTCAGAAAACCTGGGCGCTTGGGCGGCTCAATTAAGCATCTACCCTTAGCTCAGGTCTTGATCGCAGGGTCCCGGAATCATGCCCCATATTTGGCTCCCTGCTCAGTGGGGAGTCTGCCTCTCCCACTACCCTTCCCTCTGCTCATGATCTCGCTTTCTCTCACTCTTTCAAATAAATAAATAAAATCTTAAAAAAAAAAAAAAAGAACAAGTCAGAAAACCTGGGCCCAATTTCTCTTTCTGCCATCTACTCAAATTGTAAATTTTCAAATATCATTTAACTTTTTTATTCGTTATTTGCTCATTTATTCATTGTGTGAAGATTTATTTATTTATTTGAGAGAGAGAGAGAGAGAGAGAGACCAAGAGAGAGGGAGAGGGAGAGAATCTCAAGCAGACTTCCCACTGAGCATGGAGTGGGGCTAGATCGCATGACCCTGAGATCATGGCCTGCTCTGAAACCAAGAGTCAGATGCTCAACCCAGGCACCCTTATTCATTTTTAAAAAATGTATCAAGCACCAAAAATTCTCTGGAAACAATGCCATGTGCTAAAAATACAAAGAGATCATGACATAAATCCTCTCTCAAGAAGTTTACAGCTATTTGGGCAAGAATAGCTGCCTGAAAAAAAAAAAAAGAAAGAAAAAAAGAAAAAAAGAAACTGCCCAACACCCTTCACAGGGATAAAGTAGGTGAATTTTAAAAAGTAACCCATGAAAAATGTCTTTGTATATTTCAAACATTAAATGCATAAAGTGTGGTTAGTATTACTCACACTGTCTCCCTATTCCACTTAGGATGTGCTCAAATCCACATAAAAAATAGAGAAGGAGATTTTAAATAGAGTAAAGAATACCATTCCTTATTTGTACAGCAAGAAGAACAACAATAAAAAGGTATGACAAATGATGATATTTTTTACTATTAAAAATCTAGCCCAATTTAAACATTTGGCTTATCCAAATCTTGCTCTCTTTCCATGAACCACTTATTTGTCTTCACTGATGACTCTCAAGGTGTGTTTACATAAAGGGAAGATCTGCACAGCTTTCTCCCCCTTTAATTAAAAATGAAAGCAGTAATTAGAACAATAATAGAGGAAATCAGTTCTGCCCTGTGAGGACATTTAACATGTCAGAAGAGGTCCTACAGGCAACTACCTATGGGTATACCTTAACTGACCTTATACATCAAAGAGCTGAATAAATAAGGTGTGTTTGATGATGATAATGCTAATTCAATTAGTCACCATTTCTCATTCTTCATTAATTTCTAATAAATAAATTTTCTTGTCTGTTTTTTCTATGTGGTCCTAGGCCAAATGAGAATGTTAGTTGCATGGTTAATATTGGCAAATTAGATCCCCCCGTAATCTTTGTGTCAGGTACTCTATTAACAATGCAAAAATAAACTAGCACTCATCCCCAGTAAAATGCAATAAAACAAAACGTTTTATCCTGGTTACTACATTGCTAAAAAATATAGATGTCTTGCTACTGAAAAACTTACAAGCTAGGATGAAACGTTGTCATTTAAACTCATCAAATACCCAAAGACCTGGTCAACTTTCAAGGTTACATGGGGAAGCAGTTGGAGAAAACAAAACGTCAGTAGCATCCTTCAACAGAGGGGTGTAGAGAGGAGTGTGCTACTTGGTTTCAGTTTCAGAGATTAGCAAGATTATTTGGAAATGATCGTTAGGATATCCATATTAAAGCATATGTATTAGTCGTGACCAGTGTTAAAATGTATACTCATTCATTGAACAAATGTTTCATAAGGCTGGGAATTCAGGAAGTCTTCATACACACACAGTGATGAAAGGAAAATTAACACTGGCGAAGTCAGAAGAGTGAGAAGGGGTGACAAGTATATACAGAGCAGCAAGTACAATGTACAGAAAGAGCAAGAAAAGACATATCTTAGCAGTAACTCAGTATTTGAATATTAAAGGCAAAGGGAGAATACCGCTAGATAGGGCTGGAAAGTTATCAGAACAGATCAGAAAGCAGCTTGCAGAGAATCTTCTAGGCTAAGCAAAATAAGTCCGTTGGAGAAAGACAAATGCTGTATGATTTCACTCACTTGTGGAATTGAAGAAACAAAACAGATAAACATAGGGGAAGGAAGGAAAAAAGAGAGAGGGAGGGAAAACAAGCATAAGAGACTCCTTTAACCACAGAGAACAAACTGAGGGTTGGTGTGGGCTAGATGGGGTGAAGGGCATGAAGGAGGGCACTTGTGATGAGCACTGGGTATTGTATGTAAGTGATGAATCACTAAATTCTACTCCTGAAACCAATACTACACTATAGGTTAACTAACTAGAATTTAAATAGAAACTTGAAACATAAAAGGAGTTTGCAATCTAGTAAAGGGTTTTGACTTCTTCCTGAAACAATACAAATGTCCCAAACTGTTTTAGTGAAGAATGAGGTTACAAAAAAATAGGAAGGTGATTATTTTGTTTTCTTCTAAGCATTTTTGAAATGCACCTGCTGACCTGAAACCAGGACGCCTAAATTGCGATAACATTCCAGTGTCCTGTAGAGATGGTTGTGTCAAAGGCATTGTGTTTGGAAAACTGAGTGTGTCTTTACCTCTAAATAACAGAATTTAAAATAACAGAATTTGCTTCAGAAAATAAATCACTCCTCCTACCACAGAGGCAGGAAGAAACTGCAGGACGGAAAGAGAAGCCAGATGTGCACTTATTAGAACTGGTTAAAAAAGAAGCCACAGAATAGCAAAGATGTCTCTGCAGACATATGTGTCTGACACGTGGTAGGTGTTTAATGAGTACTTGCTCCCAGAAAAAAGTACATCCGTACAGACTGTGGAACAGAGAAATTACAGAGGAGACAGTGAACGCTGTGTCAGAGAGCGAGGTTGCAAAGACTAAAGGAATGGTTTTAAAAGCAAGAAAACTCGAGAAAGAGAAAGGAGTACTAAAGCAGGAGGGAAAGGAAATGTATAATCGAGATTTATTCTTAGAGGAGCAAAGTCCCGGTGAAAAAAGAGAACATTGAGAAAATTTAAGAGAAGCTATAATCCAGCTTACAGTCCACATAGGGAGGCATGAAATAAAGCTCCACGGCACGCAAGAGTCCACAAGAGCCAGACTGGCTTACCTGAAAATTCAGTGAGGAGGCACCGGTACCCAAAATGAAGCAAACCTGAATAATGTAATTATCTGTTTGGGTTTAATGTAAATGCATAGCTAGTCTATTCTTCAGTTTTTCCATGAGGAGATTAAATTTATGCTAAATAACCAGTTTGGGTTCAAAGTCCAAATTTGAGAACCCCCAATCAGACTTTGTCTCAAGTTGAAATAGTTTAATCTGTGAAAATTTAGAGGCAGATTGAGTTCCTATTTTATTGTGCGGCTCCCTAGCGCTACTACCGGAAGAGGTCACAAAGCCAGCCCGAGCAGTCAGTTTTGAGGCTGAGAATGCGGAACTCCAACACGTCCTACCTTGTATAGATATAACACCTAAGGGCAGACATTGGCATTGACAGGAGGGATGGAGGGAAAGAAAAAAAATATTTTTCCGATTAAGGATAATTCTTGAGAACTATAAAACCTCATATTCCTATTTTACAATATGGAAAACAACTCTGTATCTAAAAGAAATTAGCAACCTTCTAGATAGCTTGTCAAATAGAGTCTTCTTTTCCAGAGAATTTTTTACTATGTTCCTTTTAGGGAAATTCCAATATTAACATTGTTATCACTGCTTCTATAATGATCCTTTATCAACTAAGATTTATCAAGCACATACTTTATTATAAACTATGTGTTAAGTAACTTCCATTATCTCATTTAATTTTTATTATCTTCACATAAAGTAAATATTAGTATTATTTCCATTTCAGATGAGACAAAACTCCACTTCTATTAAACTCCACCACACATGTCATTAAATCTTACTATGCTCTGCTTCCTTTTTTCTACTTACTTAACTTTCTCTCTTGCAAGAGGATTAGATTGGATTTCATTGTTGTAGTCATTGAAGGACAAAGTCACGGTTGGGGGGATATAAATAGATTTATTGACCATCAACTTTACACCAGACATCACTTGGATGCTTTCCAGACTATATTTCACTTGATGTCAACAACAATCCAAGGAAATTACCAGAACTTGCTACATTACACAAATAAGGAAACTGATTTTGTGAGTTCATCACTTGCTTAAGGCCCATCAGTTACTAACAATGGAACTGAAATTTGCGGAAATATTTTACTCCAAATCCCACGAGTAGAACTATTGGTTTGTATGTTTTCTCCCAAATTAATATTATACATATGTTTCTATCAAGTATTAAAATATAGTACCGTATGATTTCACTTATATGTGGAATTTGAGAAATTTAACAGAGGAACATGGGGGTGGGTAGGGAGAGAGGCAAACCAGGAAACAGACTCTTTAACTATGGAGAACAAACTGAGGGTTGCTGGAGCGAAAGATGGTGGGGATGTGTTAAATGGATAATAGGTATTAAAAAGGGCACTGTCAGGGCGCCTGGGTGGCTCAGTGGTTAAGCATCTGCCTTCGGCTCAGGTCATGATCTCGGGGTCCTGGGATCGAGCCCCGCATTGGGCTCTTTGCTCAGCGGGGAATCTGCTTCCCCCTTTCTCTCTCTGCCTGCCTCTCTGCCTACTTGCGATCTCTCTCTATATATGTCAAATAAATAAAATCTTAAAAAAAAAAATAAAGAGGGCACGGTTTATGTTGAGCACTGGGTATTGTATGTAAGTAATGAATCACTAAATTCTACACCCTGAAACTAGTAATGCATTGTATGTTAAGTAACTGGAACTTAAAAAAACTTGGAACTACAAAAATAAATAAATAAATATTCACTCCTTAATATTCTAACTCTGTATGCATTGCTTAGATTGGTCTTTCATTAACGTTTTTCTCTAACAAGATTGGTAGATTTCATCCATGCCGTGAGATCATCTCATTCTCCCTGAGATTATCTCATTACCAGATATTTTTATTTATTTTATATCCTATCTTGCTTCATAAGAGTGATCAGAGAAAGAAGCTGCTATATCTTTTACACCAAGGAACGATACATTTCTAAAGAATTGACAAGACAAAGGGGTTTGGACTGGGGGCAGTAAATCATGAAAGAGTAACTAGGAACGTAAGGCTTAATTTAACAAAGTTCGTACTGATTTCTGGGCTCCAAACTCCTCATCTCTGGTAAATGTCTTCCTTCAGGTCCTCGCGTGTCCTGTTTTAGGCAAGAGGGAGAGACCTTCCTGCCTCTGCCATTTTCTCAGATTCCTTTAGCTTAAGATCTTCAATATGCCAAAGTGTCATAATTTGGGGTACTGTGTTCTGAACCCTGTCACCAACTTACCTTGTCATACGTGTTCCTTCTTTCAGAAACCACAGCAAAGGCATGACACACAGTTCTGTTTTCTCCCTTAACCTCAGGACTGAATCCAGAATTCCCTCTCGGTGGCTCTGTGTGTATCTTGCTGAGTTCTTCCTGTGGAGCTGTGGGTATAACAAAATTTTAAAACTCTTTCAGGTTTCTCTCTCTGGATCTGCATCACCAAACCTCACCCAAAGCAACTTGGGTAAAACACCTGGCTTCCCCCGATTAGAAGCCTGAAGCAACCCTCTCTGCCACCAGTCAGGACAATTCAAAATGTTCCCAGACATTGCCGAATGTTCCCCCGGGGTGAGGGAGGGATGATGTAATTGCCCTCAGTGGAGAACTATATGTTTAAAATACCGTCAACCTCTGACCTTCCTTCAGTGGTGCTTTCCCCACATCCCTTAACTCAACTTCTCCCACAATAGCTTAAGCATTTAATTCTGAATTAAACTTATTTCTGCTTATGCAGAATACCTTCTGTTTTCCTAACCAAAGCTGACTGAGAGATGTGACATTGACTGATAATTTTTTTTTTGCATATGGGTAATCTAAAATGTATTTAGTCTGCTCATATAAAATATGTAAATAGAAGAACTTAAAATTTCACATGGTTTTATGAAATAACCTGCTCTTGTCCCAGATACTTTTTTTTCAATAGAACAAAATCCTTACTTTTAAAAGAATATTATTTTAATATTTGGAAAAATACCCATGTTCTACCCTTGATTGCAGTTTGAAGGAAAATATGACCTATTTGGCAAGGTTATTTCTTGGGAGATAGCTGCTGGCTTATATTTTTAGCATATGTTTATGCAAGAGTTAGATTATACTTTACCAAAATGGTAAGTATAAAAAAGCCAACCAAAAATAAAAGGATTTGATGTGGTTGTGGTACGGATTATTTTGTACTATGGATGCATATGTAAGACACATGAGAGAGAAAGCAGTATTTTTCCTTAATTGTCAATGGCCTAAGAGGACTAGAGTTAGAAAGAAGTAAACAGAAGGAACTAAGGCTTCCACGTTTCCTAAACCTAAACCGGTCCGATCTAGTTGACATCAGATCTTACTGACAAAACAAACAAACAACAAGGAGCCCCCTCCTTCTCATTTTTCCTTGTAATTTCACCACCCCTGCAGTTTGATTAATCTTGAATGATTGTTACAAAATTTTACTTATTTATACAACCATGAAGCTTCAAGGCCTTTGAAATTCTCCAGGGAAGGGTATTATAAAGGCGCCAGGTAATAAGAGATACAATATAAATCTTGACTGTTTCAAAGTATAGAATTTCATGCCTTTCTTCTCCCATCTGTGCTCTAATCCCGCCTCTGAGAAACAAAGCATCAGGGGCACTTCACAGTGTGGTGCAGAAAATATAAATAAAACTTAAAAAAAAAAAATCTCTTCTTCAGTAAGTCGGCACCCACTGAAGTCATGCCAGCCTGTGAATTACAGTTTGCTGAGGCTTTAGAAATGAGTATAAAATTGCAGGATATTATAGCCCATGTGAAACGAAGAACTGTTTCTCCTTGGATATGCCATATAACAAAACAACGATCTGACCTAAATTGATTTGCTTTTTAAAATACTCTATGTTTCTCAGCTTCCCAGATCTTTCATCCATATTCATCAGTCTGTTGTGCAAATTTTATAACATTCAAATCATGGACGGAACATGGTATCAACCATGCCTCTGGGTGTGGTTCAATACTGACCCAGGGGCATATGCATTTCAAGCTTAAGAAAGAGAAACTGTTGCAACATGTTAACATTTACTTTTTATTTTATTCCTGAACCTATTAATATATTAGTTGCTAAATGTGTGTTGTGGGTATTACAGAGTCTGAATGATATAAAATATTAATGATAATTTTATATGAATGATATAAAAACACCATAACATGAAATCTCTACTCCCCGGTAGCATAAAAAATTTCTTGGCCTTTAAAAAATGAAATTGTAAAGTTATCAGTTGCATTTGCCTCAACATTATCTTTTCCCCTTTATCTGAAAAATACGCTTTATGTCCCCTATACATCCTTCATTCCTAGCCCTGTCAACTGAACTTCCCCTTTTCTGTTTTAATTTATTCAAAAAATATTTACTAAGTCTCCACTATGTAACTGACTGTCTTCCTTGAGTTAATTAAGAAAAATGAGACAAAATCCCTACCACAAAAGAATTTACATGTGAGTGTAGGAAAAGAAGAGTTGGCAAGAGAATATTTTGATATATCACCCCTGGTATTTTCCCCCTTCCTGGGAGTCCGTACCTTCCCCCAGAATCCAGACATCACCTGTTACACCAGAGAAGTGATGTTACATCAGAATCAGAAAAAAAAATTTTTTTTTTGCAGACCAAGTTTCTTTTTTTCTTAAATTTGAAATGTAGTTAACATGCAGTGTTATGTTAGTTTAACATACAGTACGGTACAATGATTCGACAATTCTGTTCGCCACTCAGTGCTCATCACAGTAAGTGTATTCTTAATCCCCTTTATCCATTTCACCTATTCCTCCTCCCATCCCTATTCCTCCCCTCTGGCAACCAACAGTTTGTTCTCTGTATTTAAGAGTTTTTTTTTTTGTTTTGTTTTGTTTTTTTGTCTGTCTCTGTCTCTCTCTCTCTTTTTATTTTGCTTTGTTTTGTTTCTTAAATTCCACATACGTGAAATCATATGGTGTTTGTCTTTCTTTGTCTGACCTATTTCACTTAGCATAATACTCTCTAGGTCCATCCGTTGTTTTTCCAAATAGCAAAATCTCATTCGATTTCATGACTGAGTAATACTTCTGTGTGTGTGTGTGTGTGTGTGTGTGTGTGTATACCACATCTTCTTTATCCATTCATCTACTGATGGACACTTAGGTTGCTTCCATAGCTTGGCTATTATAAATAATGCTGCAGTAAACATACATATGCATGTATACATGTATATTTTTAATTAATTTTTTTTGGAAATTGGAGGGTTAATAGCAGTAGTGGAATCATTGGATCATATAGTAATTTTATTTTTAATTTTTGAGGAACCTCCGTACTCTTTTTCACAGTGGCACCAGTTTGCATTCCCAGCAACAGTGCACTAGAATGTCTTTTTTCTCCACATCCTTGCTAACAGTTGTTATGTCTTGTTGTCTTTTTGACTCCAGATGTGCTGACAGGTAGAAGGTGTTGTCTCATTCTGGTTTTGATTTACATTTCCCTGATGATTAATGATGTTAAGCATCTTTTCATGTGTCAAATCAGAAATTGGAATCAGAAAAAAATTTTTAATGTAAAATACCCGGTCCTTAAGAAGAGTTACAATACGAAGAGCACAAAGGAAAGAAATTCCCTTTTTCTAGCCTAGGTAAAGTTTTCTGGGAGGGTTCTAGGCATAAGTAGACATTGTGCGTCCCTCATTTACACTGCCTATGTAAATTAGCACTCACAAAGATCATTTTCTGGACCATAAAATGAACAAACAAAAAAACAAATTTAAAAGAATTTAAAGTGTAATTTGGAACAAAACCGAATTAAACAAGAATTCAGATAACTTGAAAATTCTCAGATATTTGGAAATTAAATAACACATCCTTCTATAACTAATGGGTCAAAGAGAAGTTCACACAGGACACATGAAATTAGAAAATATTTCTAGTTGAATTAAAATAAGAACTCAATATGTCAAAATTTGTAGGATAAATTGTAGATAAAGTAGTGCTTAAGGGGAAATTTATAAACTTGATTGTTTATATTAAAAAAAAACAATAACCAGAACTTCTATTTTAAGAAATTATAGAAAGAAGACCAAACTAAGCCATATGAAATCAGAAGGGATATAATAAAGATAAAAACAAAAATAACAATAAAGAAAATCATTTAAGTCAATAACTGTTTTTTTAAAATCAGTAATTTTGATAAACCTCTAGTCTGACAAATGAACACAAAATAAGATATAAATTACAACTATCAGAAGTAAAAGAGGTGACATCACTAGATATTCTACAAACATTAAAACAGGAACTCTACCATAGTAGTTTGCTAAAGGTGCCAGAGCAAAGTACTACAGATTGAGTGGTTTACACAACGGAAGTTTATTGACTCACATTCTGGAGATTAGAAGTTCAAGTTCAAGGTATAAACAAGAATCATATTCTGTTAGAAAGTACTAGAAAGGATCTGTTTCAAGGCTCTCTCCTAGTTTCATAGTTTCTTGGCTTGTGACAGCATAACTCCAATAGCATAACTTCACACGGTCATCTCCCTGTGTGCACGTATGTCCAAATTTCCTCTTTTTGTAATAACACTAGTTATACTGAATTAGGGACCTAACCTACTCCAGAGTGACCTCATCTTAACTACCTCTGCTAATAATCTATTTCCAAATAAGCTTACATTCTCAGGCACTGGAGATTAGGACTTTGCTATGGTTCCAATGTTTGTGCACAACCCTCCCACCCTACTCGCACATTCATACTTTGAAATCCTAAGCTCCAATGATATTAGCAGACTGGGTTACTGGGAAGAGCCTAAATCATGAGGATGGAGTACTTTTATAAGAGACCCATAGAATTCCCTGGCCTCTTCCACTCTATGAATGGAAGGAAATACATTTGAAAAGTCTACAACCCAGAAAAAGGTCCTCACCTGTCCAGGCTGGCACTGACTTCCAGCCTCCAGAATTATGAGCAATACATTTCTGTTGCTTATAATCAACATAGTTGGTGGTATTTTGTGACAGCAGTCTGAACAGACCAGGACAGACTTCAGCCCAGGTATTTGCGGGACATGATGATAACTATTACATAATCTCATAAATTAGACAACTCAAATGAGATGGAAAAATTCCTCTAAGGACATAAAATTGTCCAAACTCTCTCAAGAAGAAATAGGTAACCTCAATAATGCCATATATAAAAAACAAATTAAATTTGTTTAATTTGTAGTTAAAAAACTTTAGACAAAGAAAAACCCACACACAGCAGTGCTAACAAAGTCTACCAAATATTTAATTATTTAATATTTTTTACAAATTCTACAAATTGTTCCAGAATAAAGAAGAAACATTTTTCAAATCATTTTATGAGTGTTACTCTGATGCCAAAAACCAAGCAAAAACATCAAAAAAAAAAAATTGTAGGCCAACATTATTCATGAACATAAAAGCAACATTAAAAAAAAGTTATTAAACATTTTAATGTTATTAACATATTAAAATTTAATAATTTTAATAGTATTTTAAAAATACTATTAAAAATTCAATAATTTTTCAAATTTTTATTTTATAATGAATATATTTTAAATATGTTATTAACATATTAAAATTTAATAATTTTAATAGTATTTTAAAAATACTATTAAAAATCTCTCTCTCTCTCTGCCTGCCTCTCTGTCTACTTGTGATCTCTCTCTGTCAAATAAATAAATAAAATCTTTAAAAAAAAAAAAAAAAGAAGTCAGAAAACCTGGGCGCTTGGGCGGCTCAATTAAGCATCTACCCTTAGCTCAGGTCTTGATCGCAGGGTCCCGGAATCATGCCCCATATTTGGCTCCCTGCTCAGTGGGGAGTCTGCCTCTCCCACTACCCTTCCCTCTGCTCATGATCTCGCTTTCTCTCACTCTTTCAAATAAATAAATAAAATCTTAAAAAAAAAAAAAAAGAACAAGTCAGAAAACCTGGGCCCAATTTCTCTTTCTGCCATCTACTCAAATTGTAAATTTTCAAATATCATTTAACTTTTTTATTCGTTATTTGCTCATTTATTCATTGTGTGAAGATTTATTTATTTATTTGAGAGAGAGAGAGAGAGAGAGACCAAGAGAGAGGGAGAGGGAGAGAATCTCAAGCAGACTTCCCACTGAGCATGGAGTGGGGCTAGATCGCATGACCCTGAGATCATGGCCTGCTCTGAAACCAAGAGTCAGATGCTCAACCCAGGCACCCTTATTCATTTTTAAAAAATGTATCAAGCACCAAAAATTCTCTGGAAACAATGCCATGTGCTAAAAATACAAAGAGATCATGACATAAATCCTCTCTCAAGAAGTTTACAGCTATTTGGGCAAGAATAGCTGCCTGAAAAAAAAAAAAAGAAAGAAAAAAAGAAAAAAAGAAACTGCCCAACACCCTTCACAGGGATAAAGTAGGTGAATTTTAAAAAGTAACCCATGAAAAATGTCTTTGTATATTTCAAACATTAAATGCATAAAGTGTGGTTAGTATTACTCACACTGTCTCCCTATTCCACTTAGGATGTGCTCAAATCCACATAAAAAATAGAGAAGGAGATTTTAAATAGAGTAAAGAATACCATTCCTTATTTGTACAGCAAGAAGAACAACAATAAAAAGGTATGACAAATGATGATATTTTTTACTATTAAAAATCTAGCCCAATTTAAACATTTGGCTTATCCAAATCTTGCTCTCTTTCCATGAACCACTTATTTGTCTTCACTGATGACTCTCAAGGTGTGTTTACATAAAGGGAAGATCTGCACAGCTTTCTCCCCCTTTAATTAAAAATGAAAGCAGTAATTAGAACAATAATAGAGGAAATCAGTTCTGCCCTGTGAGGACATTTAACATGTCAGAAGAGGTCCTACAGGCAACTACCTATGGGTATACCTTAACTGACCTTATACATCAAAGAGCTGAATAAATAAGGTGTGTTTGATGATGATAATGCTAATTCAATTAGTCACCATTTCTCATTCTTCATTAATTTCTAATAAATAAATTTTCTTGTCTGTTTTTTCTATGTGGTCCTAGGCCAAATGAGAATGTTAGTTGCATGGTTAATATTGGCAAATTAGATCCCCCCGTAATCTTTGTGTCAGGTACTCTATTAACAATGCAAAAATAAACTAGCACTCATCCCCAGTAAAATGCAATAAAACAAAACGTTTTATCCTGGTTACTACATTGCTAAAAAATATAGATGTCTTGCTACTGAAAAACTTACAAGCTAGGATGAAACGTTGTCATTTAAACTCATCAAATACCCAAAGACCTGGTCAACTTTCAAGGTTACATGGGGAAGCAGTTGGAGAAAACAAAACGTCAGTAGCATCCTTCAACAGAGGGGTGTAGAGAGGAGTGTGCTACTTGGTTTCAGTTTCAGAGATTAGCAAGATTATTTGGAAATGATCGTTAGGATATCCATATTAAAGCATATGTATTAGTCGTGACCAGTGTTAAAATGTATACTCATTCATTGAACAAATGTTTCATAAGGCTGGGAATTCAGGAAGTCTTCATACACACACAGTGATGAAAGGAAAATTAACACTGGCGAAGTCAGAAGAGTGAGAAGGGGTGACAAGTATATACAGAGCAGCAAGTACAATGTACAGAAAGAGCAAGAAAAGACATATCTTAGCAGTAACTCAGTATTTGAATATTAAAGGCAAAGGGAGAATACCGCTAGATAGGGCTGGAAAGTTATCAGAACAGATCAGAAAGCAGCTTGCAGAGAATCTTCTAGGCTAAGCAAAATAAGTCCGTTGGAGAAAGACAAATGCTGTATGATTTCACTCACTTGTGGAATTGAAGAAACAAAACAGATAAACATAGGGGAAGGAAGGAAAAAAGAGAGAGGGAGGGAAAACAAGCATAAGAGACTCCTTTAACCACAGAGAACAAACTGAGGGTTGGTGTGGGCTAGATGGGGTGAAGGGCATGAAGGAGGGCACTTGTGATGAGCACTGGGTATTGTATGTAAGTGATGAATCACTAAATTCTACTCCTGAAACCAATACTACACTATAGGTTAACTAACTAGAATTTAAATAGAAACTTGAAACATAAAAGGAGTTTGCAATCTAGTAAAGGGTTTTGACTTCTTCCTGAAACAATACAAATGTCCCAAACTGTTTTAGTGAAGAATGAGGTTACAAAAAAATAGGAAGGTGATTATTTTGTTTTCTTCTAAGCATTTTTGAAATGCACCTGCTGACCTGAAACCAGGACGCCTAAATTGCGATAACATTCCAGTGTCCTGTAGAGATGGTTGTGTCAAAGGCATTGTGTTTGGAAAACTGAGTGTGTCTTTACCTCTAAATAACAGAATTTAAAATAACAGAATTTGCTTCAGAAAATAAATCACTCCTCCTACCACAGAGGCAGGAAGAAACTGCAGGACGGAAAGAGAAGCCAGATGTGCACTTATTAGAACTGGTTAAAAAAGAAGCCACAGAATAGCAAAGATGTCTCTGCAGACATATGTGTCTGACACGTGGTAGGTGTTTAATGAGTACTTGCTCCCAGAAAAAAGTACATCCGTACAGACTGTGGAACAGAGAAATTACAGAGGAGACAGTGAACGCTGTGTCAGAGAGCGAGGTTGCAAAGACTAAAGGAATGGTTTTAAAAGCAAGAAAACTCGAGAAAGAGAAAGGAGTACTAAAGCAGGAGGGAAAGGAAATGTATAATCGAGATTTATTCTTAGAGGAGCAAAGTCCCGGTGAAAAAAGAGAACATTGAGAAAATTTAAGAGAAGCTATAATCCAGCTTACAGTCCACATAGGGAGGCATGAAATAAAGCTCCACGGCACGCAAGAGTCCACAAGAGCCAGACTGGCTTACCTGAAAATTCAGTGAGGAGGCACCGGTACCCAAAATGAAGCAAACCTGAATAATGTAATTATCTGTTTGGGTTTAATGTAAATGCATAGCTAGTCTATTCTTCAGTTTTTCCATGAGGAGATTAAATTTATGCTAAATAACCAGTTTGGGTTCAAAGTCCAAATTTGAGAACCCCCAATCAGACTTTGTCTCAAGTTGAAATAGTTTAATCTGTGAAAATTTAGAGGCAGATTGAGTTCCTATTTTATTGTGCGGCTCCCTAGCGCTACTACCGGAAGAGGTCACAAAGCCAGCCCGAGCAGTCAGTTTTGAGGCTGAGAATGCGGAACTCCAACACGTCCTACCTTGTATAGATATAACACCTAAGGGCAGACATTGGCATTGACAGGAGGGATGGAGGGAAAGAAAAAAAATATTTTTCCGATTAAGGATAATTCTTGAGAACTATAAAACCTCATATTCCTATTTTACAATATGGAAAACAACTCTGTATCTAAAAGAAATTAGCAACCTTCTAGATAGCTTGTCAAATAGAGTCTTCTTTTCCAGAGAATTTTTTACTATGTTCCTTTTAGGGAAATTCCAATATTAACATTGTTATCACTGCTTCTATAATGATCCTTTATCAACTAAGATTTATCAAGCACATACTTTATTATAAACTATGTGTTAAGTAACTTCCATTATCTCATTTAATTTTTATTATCTTCACATAAAGTAAATATTAGTATTATTTCCATTTCAGATGAGACAAAACTCCACTTCTATTAAACTCCACCACACATGTCATTAAATCTTACTATGCTCTGCTTCCTTTTTTCTACTTACTTAACTTTCTCTCTTGCAAGAGGATTAGATTGGATTTCATTGTTGTAGTCATTGAAGGACAAAGTCACGGTTGGGGGGATATAAATAGATTTATTGACCATCAACTTTACACCAGACATCACTTGGGTGCTTTCCAGACTATATTTCACTTGATGTCAACAACAATCCAAGGAAATTACCAGAACTTGCTACATTACACAAATAAGGAAACTGATTTTGTGAGTTCATCACTTGCTTAAGGCCCATCAGTTACTAACAATGGAACTGAAATTTGCGGAAATATTTTACTCCAAATCCCACGAGTAGAACTATTGGTTTGTATGTTTTCTCCCAAATTAATATTATACATATGTTTCTATCAAGTATTAAAATATAGTACCGTATGATTTCACTTATATGTGGAATTTGAGAAATTTAACAGAGGAACATGGGGGTGGGTAGGGAGAGAGGCAAACCAGGAAACAGACTCTTTAACTATGGAGAACAAACTGAGGGTTGCTGGAGCGAAAGATGGTGGGGATGTGTTAAATGGATAATAGGTATTAAAAAGGGCACTGTCAGGGCGCCTGGGTGGCTCAGTGGTTAAGCATCTGCCTTCGGCTCAGGTCATGATCTCGGGGTCCTGGGATCGAGCCCCGCATTGGGCTCTTTGCTCAGCGGGGAATCTGCTTCCCCCTTTCTCTCTCTGCCTGCCTCTCTGCCTACTTGCGATCTCTCTCTATATATGTCAAATAAATAAAATCTTAAAAAAAAAAATAAAGAGGGCACGGTTTATGTTGAGCACTGGGTATTGTATGTAAGTAATGAATCACTAAATTCTACACCCTGAAACTAGTAATGCATTGTATGTTAAGTAACTGGAACTTAAAAAAACTTGGAACTACAAAAATAAATAAATAAATATTCACTCCTTAATATTCTAACTCTGTATGCATTGCTTAGATTGGTCTTTCATTAACGTTTTTCTCTAACAAGATTGGTAGATTTCATCCATGCCGTGAGATCATCTCATTCTCCCTGAGATTATCTCATTACCAGATATTTTTATTTATTTTATATCCTATCTTGCTTCATAAGAGTGATCAGAGAAAGAAGCTGCTATATCTTTTACACCAAGGAACGATACATTTCTAAAGAATTGACAAGACAAAGGGGTTTGGACTGGGGGCAGTAAATCATGAAAGAGTAACTAGGAACGTAAGGCTTAATTTAACAAAGTTCGTACTGATTTCTGGGCTCCAAACTCCTCATCTCTGGTAAATGTCTTCCTTCAGGTCCTCGCGTGTCCTGTTTTAGGCAAGAGGGAGAGACCTTCCTGCCTCTGCCATTTTCTCAGATTCCTTTAGCTTAAGATCTTCAATATGCCAAAGTGTCATAATTTGGGGTACTGTGTTCTGAACCCTGTCACCAACTTACCTTGTCATACGTGTTCCTTCTTTCAGAAACCACAGCAAAGGCATGACACACAGTTCTGTTTTCTCCCTTAACCTCAGGACTGAATCCAGAATTCCCTCTCGGTGGCTCTGTGTGTATCTTGCTGAGTTCTTCCTGTGGAGCTGTGGGTATAACAAAATTTTAAAACTCTTTCAGGTTTCTCTCTCTGGATCTGCATCACCAAACCTCACCCAAAGCAACTTGGGTAAAACACCTGGCTTCCCCCGATTAGAAGCCTGAAGCAACCCTCTCTGCCACCAGTCAGGACAATTCAAAATGTTCCCAGACATTGCCGAATGTTCCCCCGGGGTGAGGGAGGGATGATGTAATTGCCCTCAGTGGAGAACTATATGTTTAAAATACCGTCAACCTCTGACCTTCCTTCAGTGGTGCTTTCCCCACATCCCTTAACTCAACTTCTCCCACAATAGCTTAAGCATTTAATTCTGAATTAAACTTATTTCTGCTTA
Organism: Enhydra lutris kenyoni; assembly: GCF_002288905.1. Lineage (NCBI taxonomy): Eukaryota > Metazoa > Chordata > Mammalia > Carnivora > Mustelidae > Enhydra > Enhydra lutris. The sequence goes on along the minus strand of NW_019154087.1, from coordinate 7,582,520 downwards.
TGCAGAATACCTTCTGTTTTCCTAACCAAAGCTGACTGAGAGATGTGACATTGACTGATAATTTTTTTTTTGCATATGGGTAATCTAAAATGTATTTAGTCTGCTCATATAAAATATGTAAATAGAAGAACTTAAAATTTCACATGGTTTTATGAAATAACCTGCTCTTGTCCCAGATACTTTTTTTTCAATAGAACAAAATCCTTACTTTTAAAAGAATATTATTTTAATATTTGGAAAAATACCCATGTTCTACCCTTGATTGCAGTTTGAAGGAAAATATGACCTATTTGGCAAGGTTATTTCTTGGGAGATAGCTGCTGGCTTATATTTTTAGCATATGTTTATGCAAGAGTTAGATTATACTTTACCAAAATGGTAAGTATAAAAAAGCCAACCAAAAATAAAAGGATTTGATGTGGTTGTGGTACGGATTATTTTGTACTATGGATGCATATGTAAGACACATGAGAGAGAAAGCAGTATTTTTCCTTAATTGTCAATGGCCTAAGAGGACTAGAGTTAGAAAGAAGTAAACAGAAGGAACTAAGGCTTCCACGTTTCCTAAACCTAAACCGGTCCGATCTAGTTGACATCAGATCTTACTGACAAAACAAACAAACAACAAGGAGCCCCCTCCTTCTCATTTTTCCTTGTAATTTCACCACCCCTGCAGTTTGATTAATCTTGAATGATTGTTACAAAATTTTACTTATTTATACAACCATGAAGCTTCAAGGCCTTTGAAATTCTCCAGGGAAGGGTATTATAAAGGCGCCAGGTAATAAGAGATACAATATAAATCTTGACTGTTTCAAAGTATAGAATTTCATGCCTTTCTTCTCCCATCTGTGCTCTAATCCCGCCTCTGAGAAACAAAGCATCAGGGGCACTTCACAGTGTGGTGCAGAAAATATAAATAAAACTTAAAAAAAAAAAATCTCTTCTTCAGTAAGTCGGCACCCACTGAAGTCATGCCAGCCTGTGAATTACAGTTTGCTGAGGCTTTAGAAATGAGTATAAAATTGCAGGATATTATAGCCCATGTGAAACGAAGAACTGTTTCTCCTTGGATATGCCATATAACAAAACAACGATCTGACCTAAATTGATTTGCTTTTTAAAATACTCTATGTTTCTCAGCTTCCCAGATCTTTCATCCATATTCATCAGTCTGTTGTGCAAATTTTATAACATTCAAATCATGGACGGAACATGGTATCAACCATGCCTCTGGGTGTGGTTCAATACTGACCCAGGGGCATATGCATTTCAAGCTTAAGAAAGAGAAACTGTTGCAACATGTTAACATTTACTTTTTATTTTATTCCTGAACCTATTAATATATTAGTTGCTAAATGTGTGTTGTGGGTATTACAGAGTCTGAATGATATAAAATATTAATGATAATTTTATATGAATGATATAAAAACACCATAACATGAAATCTCTACTCCCCGGTAGCATAAAAAATTTCTTGGCCTTTAAAAAATGAAATTGTAAAGTTATCAGTTGCATTTGCCTCAACATTATCTTTTCCCCTTTATCTGAAAAATACGCTTTATGTCCCCTATACATCCTTCATTCCTAGCCCTGTCAACTGAACTTCCCCTTTTCTGTTTTAATTTATTCAAAAAATATTTACTAAGTCTCCACTATGTAACTGACTGTCTTCCTTGAGTTAATTAAGAAAAATGAGACAAAATCCCTACCACAAAAGAATTTACATGTGAGTGTAGGAAAAGAAGAGTTGGCAAGAGAATATTTTGATATATCACCCCTGGTATTTTCCCCCTTCCTGGGAGTCCGTACCTTCCCCCAGAATCCAGACATCACCTGTTACACCAGAGAAGTGATGTTACATCAGAATCAGAAAAAAAAATTTTTTTTTTGCAGACCAAGTTTCTTTTTTTCTTAAATTTGAAATGTAGTTAACATGCAGTGTTATGTTAGTTTAACATACAGTACGGTACAATGATTCGACAATTCTGTTCGCCACTCAGTGCTCATCACAGTAAGTGTATTCTTAATCCCCTTTATCCATTTCACCTATTCCTCCTCCCATCCCTATTCCTCCCCTCTGGCAACCAACAGTTTGTTCTCTGTATTTAAGAGTTTTTTTTTTTGTTTTGTTTTGTTTTTTTGTCTGTCTCTGTCTCTCTCTCTCTTTTTATTTTGCTTTGTTTTGTTTCTTAAATTCCACATACGTGAAATCATATGGTGTTTGTCTTTCTTTGTCTGACCTATTTCACTTAGCATAATACTCTCTAGGTCCATCCGTTGTTTTTCCAAATAGCAAAATCTCATTCGATTTCATGACTGAGTAATACTTCTGTGTGTGTGTGTGTGTGTGTGTGTGTGTGTATACCACATCTTCTTTATCCATTCATCTACTGATGGACACTTAGGTTGCTTCCATAGCTTGGCTATTATAAATAATGCTGCAGTAAACATACATATGCATGTATACATGTATATTTTTAATTAATTTTTTTTGGAAATTGGAGGGTTAATAGCAGTAGTGGAATCATTGGATCATATAGTAATTTTATTTTTAATTTTTGAGGAACCTCCGTACTCTTTTTCACAGTGGCACCAGTTTGCATTCCCAGCAACAGTGCACTAGAATGTCTTTTTTCTCCACATCCTTGCTAACAGTTGTTATGTCTTGTTGTCTTTTTGACTCCAGATGTGCTGACAGGTAGAAGGTGTTGTCTCATTCTGGTTTTGATTTACATTTCCCTGATGATTAATGATGTTAAGCATCTTTTCATGTGTCAAATCAGAAATTGGAATCAGAAAAAAATTTTTAATGTAAAATACCCGGTCCTTAAGAAGAGTTACAATACGAAGAGCACAAAGGAAAGAAATTCCCTTTTTCTAGCCTAGGTAAAGTTTTCTGGGAGGGTTCTAGGCATAAGTAGACATTGTGCGTCCCTCATTTACACTGCCTATGTAAATTAGCACTCACAAAGATCATTTTCTGGACCATAAAATGAACAAACAAAAAAACAAATTTAAAAGAATTTAAAGTGTAATTTGGAACAAAACCGAATTAAACAAGAATTCAGATAACTTGAAAATTCTCAGATATTTGGAAATTAAATAACACATCCTTCTATAACTAATGGGTCAAAGAGAAGTTCACACAGGACACATGAAATTAGAAAATATTTCTAGTTGAATTAAAATAAGAACTCAATATGTCAAAATTTGTAGGATAAATTGTAGATAAAGTAGTGCTTAAGGGGAAATTTATAAACTTGATTGTTTATATTAAAAAAAAACAATAACCAGAACTTCTATTTTAAGAAATTATAGAAAGAAGACCAAACTAAGCCATATGAAATCAGAAGGGATATAATAAAGATAAAAACAAAAATAACAATAAAGAAAATCATTTAAGTCAATAACTGTTTTTTTAAAATCAGTAATTTTGATAAACCTCTAGTCTGACAAATGAACACAAAATAAGATATAAATTACAACTATCAGAAGTAAAAGAGGTGACATCACTAGATATTCTACAAACATTAAAACAGGAACTCTACCATAGTAGTTTGCTAAAGGTGCCAGAGCAAAGTACTACAGATTGAGTGGTTTACACAACGGAAGTTTATTGACTCACATTCTGGAGATTAGAAGTTCAAGTTCAAGGTATAAACAAGAATCATATTCTGTTAGAAAGTACTAGAAAGGATCTGTTTCAAGGCTCTCTCCTAGTTTCATAGTTTCTTGGCTTGTGACAGCATAACTCCAATAGCATAACTTCACACGGTCATCTCCCTGTGTGCACGTATGTCCAAATTTCCTCTTTTTGTAATAACACTAGTTATACTGAATTAGGGACCTAACCTACTCCAGAGTGACCTCATCTTAACTACCTCTGCTAATAATCTATTTCCAAATAAGCTTACATTCTCAGGCACTGGAGATTAGGACTTTGCTATGGTTCCAATGTTTGTGCACAACCCTCCCACCCTACTCGCACATTCATACTTTGAAATCCTAAGCTCCAATGATATTAGCAGACTGGGTTACTGGGAAGAGCCTAAATCATGAGGATGGAGTACTTTTATAAGAGACCCATAGAATTCCCTGGCCTCTTCCACTCTATGAATGGAAGGAAATACATTTGAAAAGTCTACAACCCAGAAAAAGGTCCTCACCTGTCCAGGCTGGCACTGACTTCCAGCCTCCAGAATTATGAGCAATACATTTCTGTTGCTTATAATCAACATAGTTGGTGGTATTTTGTGACAGCAGTCTGAACAGACCAGGACAGACTTCAGCCCAGGTATTTGCGGGACATGATGATAACTATTACATAATCTCATAAATTAGACAACTCAAATGAGATGGAAAAATTCCTCTAAGGACATAAAATTGTCCAAACTCTCTCAAGAAGAAATAGGTAACCTCAATAATGCCATATATAAAAAACAAATTAAATTTGTTTAATTTGTAGTTAAAAAACTTTAGACAAAGAAAAACCCACACACAGCAGTGCTAACAAAGTCTACCAAATATTTAATTATTTAATATTTTTTACAAATTCTACAAATTGTTCCAGAATAAAGAAGAAACATTTTTCAAATCATTTTATGAGTGTTACTCTGATGCCAAAAACCAAGCAAAAACATCAAAAAAAAAAAATTGTAGGCCAACATTATTCATGAACATAAAAGCAACATTAAAAAAAAGTTATTAAACATTTTAATGTTATTAACATATTAAAATTTAATAATTTTAATAGTATTTTAAAAATACTATTAAAAATTCAATAATTTTTCAAATTTTTATTTTATAATGAATATATTTTAAATATGTTATTAACATATTAAAATTTAATAATTTTAATAGTATTTTAAAAATACTATTAAAAAAATTCAATAATATGGGGCCCCTGGGTGGCTCAATCAGTTCAGCATCCAATTCTTGATTTCAGCTCAGGTCATGATCTCAGGGTCCTGGGATCAAGCCACATGTCAGGTTCAGGCTCTGTGCTCAGTGGGGAGTCTGCTTGAGGATTCTCCCCCTGTCCCTCTGCCCCTTCCCCTGCTCACAATTTTTCTTTTACTCACACACCCACACAAATAAGTAAATCTTTTTAGAAATTCAATAATGGGACACCTGGGTGGCTCAGTGGCTCAGGTCATGGTCTCAGAGTCCTGGAATCAACCCCCACATCAGGCTCTTTTCTCAGCAGAGAGCCTGCTTCCCCCTCTCTCTCTGCCTGCTTCTCTGCCTACTTGTGATCTCTCTCTCTGTGTCAGATAAATAAATAAAATCTCTAAAAAATAAATAAAAATTCAATAATATATAAAAAAGATAATATATCATATCCAAATAGGAGTATCCTAAGAATACAGTTTGTTCAACATTCTAAAATGAATTGCTATAATTTACACATAGCAGACTAAATAAGAAAGAAAACATGAAATTCTCTATTCAAGAATAGTCTTAAAAATTCAACATCTAGGGCGCCTGGGTGGCTCAGTGGGTTAAGCCGCTGCCTTCGGCTCAGGTCATGATCTCAGGGTCCTGGGATCGAGTCCCGCATCGGGCTCTCTGCTCAGCAGGGAGCCTGCTTCCCTCTCTCTCTCTGCCTGCCTCTCTGTCTACTTGTGATCTCTGCCAAATAAATAAATAAAATCTTTAAAAAAAAAAAATTCAACATCTATTCATGGTACACATTCTCAGAAAATAGGTATGTATATGCATTATATATATGTGTATATTATATATATTATTAAAATTCTCAAAACATAATAATAAGAAAATAATACCATCGATAAATAGACAAGAAATTTGCATACTTCCCCAAAGAATAGGTATGGATGGAAAATACGTACCGACATTAGGGTGACACAAACATTAAAGTCACAAAGAGACCAGAAGAGTGGAGTGCTCAGCAGGACTGAGAGCAACTGGAACTGGCATATGATGCTGATGGAAATGCAAAATGGCAGAGTTACTTTAGAAGACAGTGTGGCAATTTCTTATAAACAAAACTACCATATCACCCAGCAATCCCATTCCTAGTTTTCACCACATAAATTGAAATCCTATACCCACAGCAACACCTGTACATAAGTGTTTGCAGCAGTTTTATTTATAATATCTCAAAACTTAAAACAGCCCATATGTGTCTTGACAGGGAATAAACAAACTATTGAATGTCTGCATAATTGAATACTACTCAATAATAAAAAAAGAATCAATATTGATAGAGTCAACATTTTGGATGAATAGTTCATGCAATTTGCTGAAGCCACATACTATATGATTTCACACTATCTGACATTCTAAACTAGGTAAAACTGTAAGAGCAGAATTCATGTTTGTTGCCAGGGATGTCGGGGGTTGGGGGAGCAGCATAACCACAAAAAGGAACAGGGGAATGGGGGAAGGAGAGAGAAGAAGAACTCTTCCCAGATCGTCTTAATGAATGAGATGATGGCAACTTAAACAGGCATTTGCCGAACTTTGCAAAAATGTTTACTAAAAATGGAAAACATTGCAGTATATGAATTATATCATGATTTCTTAATTAAAAATAAACTATTAGAACATACGGAATGGACATGTAGATCAGTTCTGCTCACAAAGAACTACCCCAGTGCATAGTCACTGTGCTCACTTGGCTTTTCTACTAAACACCAAACTCCTGGAAATTAGAGATTTTGTTTCATTTGTCTCCGCTCCCCAGCTTCTAGTACGATATCCAGCAAGAAAGTAAAGTTCTCAATAAATGTTTGTCACATATATAAATCAAGTGGTCGACCAACAAATCAGATTGATTCTACATAATCAGTATCAGAAAAAAATTAATACTGATACAGAATAAAAAGACACACTATAGGCGGACGATGGCAGAGCTAAATGTAAGAATCCCAGTGGCTCTGGATGAAAGGTTTATTACAGGCATACAGCATTGACTTTTATAAAAAATTCTGGATCTGGAACGTAAGATTGATGTGATTAACAGTGAAGGGGGAAAAAAAATGGCTGCAGCTCAAGTTAGGACCTGGCGGAACTGAAATCACATATCTTAACATAAATTATCAAGATCCTAGGAGGTTTAAATGAGGTTTTTCTTATAGCTAAAAAGTAAGGAATCACTCCAACACAGGAATGGGAAACCGCTATCCCAGGAAGGTGATAAGGAAGAGTCTGAAAAGCACAAGCAGACCTGAAGCTTGATGAAAGGATTTTCAAAGGCTTTTTATTTGAACCAGCTTAAGCGCGATGGGTCCGATGAGAGTCTTGGTGCCCCAGCTGCCCTCTCCCTTCCCACCGTGTTTGATGTGCAGGGTTGTGCCGGGAGCCCACAGCTTTCAGATGTCCACTCAAGGACATGTGCAACTTTCCAGGCTCATTTGTGGACAGAAATAAGAGCGAGGCGTGTCAGTTTCATCAATGTGAAGCACTTAATGTCTTTCTCTTGATGATGAAAGGAGGGAGAAAGATTCTAATTGGTAGACATTCAATAAATTATTTGTTGCAAGAATAAACGGATGAACAAATGAATCAATGAGTGAATGAATAAATAAACAGGGCTATACTCTGTATCATTTGGTGCTGAAAATAACAGAAGCTAGGAGATGAACAGTAATGATGATTAACTTGTACAAAACAGCCTTTAAGCATTCAAACCTGCAGGGCGCCTGGGTGGCTCAGTGGGTTAAAGCCTCTTGCCTTCCACTCAGGTAGTGATGCCAGGGTACTGGGATGGATCCCTGCATGGGGCTCTCTTCTCCTTGGGGAGCCTGCTTCCCCATCTCTCTGCCTGCCTCTCTGCCTACTTGTGATCTCTGTCAAATAAATAAAGAAAACTTAAAAAAAGAAAAAAGAATTCAAACCTGGTCTTCTCTCCTCCTCATATACACGTGGATTGGTGGTGGGATGGGGGGAGGCCGGGAGGTGTGGGTGGTGTTTCATTAGCTCCCTCTGTTTCTAGTTTCCAAATTCTAGATTAAACTGACCTCAAGGGGTGCTTGGGTGGTGCAGTGGGCTAAAGCCTCTGCCTTCGGCTCAGGTCATGATCTCAGGGTCCTGGGATCGAGCCCTGAATTGGGCTCTCTGCTCGGCGGGGAGCCTGCTTCCTCCTCTCTCTCTGCCTGCTTCTCTGCCTACTTGGGATCTCCCTCCGTCAAATAAACAAAAATAAAAATTAAAAAAAAAACTTAAAAAAAATAAAATCTTTAAAAAAAAAACTGGCCTCGAGGAATGCTCTCTAATGGTCTGCATTTATCTTTGTCTTTCTTTGCTGTAAATATTCTTTTTCACGCAGCTTTTTAGAAAGAAATCTCATACCATTACCTGCCCATAGGCTGCTCTTGTGTTTTATTCTTATGACACAAGGAAAACAATGTAACAGATTTGCTTTCTTGGTATTTTGTTAGAGATTATATCCACGACCTAGGTGATCGCATTTTCATTCTTACAGCTTTAAAATAAAAGAGAAAGCAAAACGGCTCATTTTTACTAATTTACTAACTTTGGGCTCCTGTTTCTTTTATCAAGAAGACAATAAAGGATGACGACAGAATATATGCATATGGAAATATTGCCAAAGGAAATTCCCTTTACCTCATTGTGAGCCAAAATTCTGCCCATATTATTATGGCATTAAAACACAAATCATGAATTGAAATAAAGTCAGTGCCTTCTTGAGAAGCAGTAAAAATACATGGTAAGGACATAAACTTTGATACCATCTAAAACTACAGTAAGTTAGAACTTCCTAAAATAGTGTTTGTGTTATTCCCTACTGGAAAATAGACCAGGAATGTGATGATTAAGCTTGTCAGTAGTAAGTCTTTAGTTCCATTCTAATTTTATGTCTATTTGCATTATTTTCATAAGGAAATACAATCAGAATCCTATAGTACAATTTAAGAAATTTGGTAGTATTTCATTCACTTAATGATTCATCATGGATGACTCACAACTTCTCTCTTCAATTCCCTTCCAATGGAAAGTAGATGATAAGCTTTGCAATATACTTATCCCATAGAGCTATCAAGAAGATTTAATGAAAAAAAAAAAAAAATAACACTTTGAACTCACTAAAATGTGCTATAGAGAGGGAATATATGCCATATTTAGGAAATTTTTATCTCCAAATATTTTAACCTATGCTTAGATATTCGTTGAATCAGTGGCATTTCTAACTGATAAATTGTATTACATGTAAATATTGGTATTCCTAAATTTAAGCTTTTCCCATGTTTTTCATGTTCAGGTTCTCATAATAACTTAAAGAAGTAAGTAATAGATTAAAAAAATGAAACTCAGAGATAAAAAAATTATCAAGTTACACAAGTGGCAAGTTATAATTAACCAACTATAGCTGTTTCCTCCAAGTGTATCCATTTTAGAAAGTGGTGAATGAACAGAATTATCAGGATGATCTGAGGAATACCCTGATTTTAATATTGTCTGGCCTTTTATATGGTATTTTTGATCATAAAAAGTGGCATGGTGATTGGTGTTTACAGTGGAGCAATGATTCCATATATATATATATGGGCAGGCAAGATTAGCTTTAGATCCAATTTCTCTTTTTCTGGTAATAGCATACTTCCACATTTAGAGTACTGATTAAAGATTAAACTCTGGAAGATTCTTGCATTTGTAGGGTTTGTTCAGCAAACAAAACTTTTCTCCAAGTTTTTCCCCCTGGATCTTTGACCTGTTTTCCTGAAAACCCAGGAAATTTCCTTCCAACATGACTCACCCCCAACAGTGGAAGAATCGGGTCCACTATTTCTTAAAAATATCACCTACAAGTCTGCAAAGAATTTTACTTAATAAAATTTTGCAAAATCTGGGTAGTGCAATTCCCAAACAGAGAAAGCATTTCTGAATCTAAGGTGAACAAACAAACTGCAACTCTTAACATTTCCAAAAAGGGATACAGATAGCTTCCTGCTAGGTAATATCCTAAAATGAATATAGTTTTCAGGATTTTTAATGCGTATATCTGATGAAAGCTGATACCATCTTGTCTTGCTAAATATAGACAGAATAATGATTTAAAAGATTTAGAATTTTTGACATCATTATTAAATGGTGAAAAATCCTTACTCTCTCCATAATGCCTTGTCACTTCCTCTGTCCTTTTATGGCCTCAGATTTTCAAGTTCGGCTTTTGTAACATTGATCACTTCTTGTTTTTAATGCTGCAAAGATTTTTCACACTGTGTCTTCTCAGTGGTTCACTCCCAGAAAAATCGGGCATGTCCTAGCATTTGATTGGAATTTACATAAAAAATGGATTCTTTAAAAAATACACTTTGACGGGAATAAGAGCTGAAAGAGTTCCCAGTAGCCAAATCTGGGGCAATTTGAGTAGCACTGGGTTATAATATGAAGTATAAATAAGTAACCATGAGGCCACACTGATATGAAAAAATTATTGAATAAATTAATAAATTAGGGAGAAAAGATCATCTCTTGTGCAGAATTCCAAATAAATGATATAGATACTTCACCTTAAAGGAGGTAGAGTATTACTCTTTACATCCTAAGTGCAGGCTTCTATCCAAAAGTGACTTCTAACCAAGGAGCATGGAAGGGAGAGTGGGGAAAGGAATAACCTTGTCATGGAGAAACCCGACAAGTGCTGCTTCAGCCGTGAGATCAAGATTATTAGTAGCAGTCAAAATCATGTTCATAGTATGTAATCTTCATCTGAAATGATGAAAATCGCACTTCTCCTCTGTGGTCTTTCTCCTAAAATCCACAGTCAAATCTAATCACGTTGGGCAAATTCCATTGAAGAACATCCTCAATAAAACTTGACTAGCACTCCTTCGTACTATAAAGATCGTCAAAAACAAGGAAAGTCATAGTCTGTTACACCTTGAGAAAAAACTATCATAGTCAAAACATACCCCAAGGAGACATGACTAATGAAACATAATGTGTATCTTGGATGCGATCCTGAAACAGAAAAATATATTAAAAACAAAGGAAAGCGGGATAAGCTGTGGAATTTAATTAATAAATATGTATCATTATTGGTACATTGTAACAAATGTACCATACTAATGAAAAGGTTAATAATAGGTGAAACTGTGTACACAGTACTTGATTTTCTCAATTTTTCCTTAAATCTAAAACTGTTCTAAAAATAAAATCTATTTAAAAAATCGGGTCATTTGAGTGTTGAGAACATGAAACTAACTAAATACTTTAAACTCTAGGGAGTTTGAAGTCAGAGTATTCCACAGTGAAGTAAAACCCTAATCAGATGACAAACTACTAGAAAATCGTGTGCCCTTGTTATAAATTGTTAACAACTCCTTATTCATTATTTTAAAAATCTTTATAAACATGATTTTTGTTTATTTGTTGCAAGATTATATTATAGTGACATTACAGGTTATTTTAAATGAAGTGGAATGAAATGAGTATCTCCTCCTTGAGACTTTTCCTTACGTTTCCTCATTTCTCTCAGTCTTTATTTATATGCATATATTCACAAGGTTGTCTTAAGTTTAGACATGTCTAGCTAGTTCACTTACATTATGCATTTTTCTGTTATATGTGTGTCCCTTGCAATTATGAATTAATTGGCTCAATAAATTCCTTCCAGTTCACTTAAAAAACAAATTATATTTGTAAAATGTAAATAGAAACAAAATGGACTGAAAGAAAGGAGTAGTAATTCATTTCAGATGAAGATTACATACTCCTATCATCTAGGAGTGAAGGTTATTTCATTTGACTCTTGAAAATAACCGTGACTTGGTTTCTTTCTAAGGTAGTTTTCTTTTGTTTTTCACTTGAGTTAAGCTTTGTTAAACTCATTTTCTAAATAACTAAGATTGAAAAAAATTCAAAAGCAGTGATGGCTTTATTTACTATAAACATCAAAATATTTGTGGTTACTTTGAACTACAATTTTGCTACTCTACTAAATAATATTGTTGATCTCCAAAATATTCTCAGATTATTAAATTGCAGGGAAGATTTGATTATAGTCAACTTAGAAATATAGTAAATAAAAGAAATGGATAAGACAGATAAAATATTAAACCACACCAGAAATACATCCTTAAATCTGTGCTTTTTAAAAAAGTCATTGGACATGCACTCATATTTTCTGATTTAGAAGATTCAGCCTTGTGCACACATTTTAATTGGGATGATATACTCTATTTCAATTCTTAATTTGCTTTCTCTGGTTTTTCCATACTATTTACATAACAGAAACTAAAACATTGGTCAACTTCTGAATGCCAGATCCATTATTTATTTCAACATACAAACCAAAATATTTACTTTGCAGATCTTCTTTGCAAGGCAAAATTTTAAAAATACAGCTTTTATCTCAATATTGGATGCTTCTAGAATTTAAAGAACACAATGTATGAACCTTAATACTTTGGTAAAATATCATATAATTTTATGCGGCTATTAGTCAAGGACATTTTCACATAACCTTGTAACCTTGGAGAATTCATTAAAAGAATTAAAACATTTTTTAATATTACGTGCAAGGCCCTCTGATGAGAATTTTTCTTTTTATATATTATTCTTTTAAATCCTGCAACAACCTTGTAGCACCAGTACTGTTTGACAAATGAGAAAGTGTAGGTGGAGAGGAACTAAGTGACTTGCCCAGATCATTACTAGGCAAGTGATTTCATAAGGAGCTGTGGGACTCAAGAGCTTATGGTTCTGTACTTCACTAAATTTAAAACTTTGAATAATAAAAGTAGTTTTTTCAAATTAAAAAACTAAAAAGAGGCCCTAAAAATATCTGGGCCTCCAGAATTCCACAGATCATTGCCAAAGAGGTTCTGTCTTTGTGAATGGTCAAAAAGTGAGTTTAATAGCTCACTTGGTGGTGTAGTCTGTTAAGTGTCTAACTCTGTTTCAGTTCAGGTCCTGATCTCAGGGTCAACAGATCAAGCCCCGGGTCAGGCTATGTGTTCAGCAGGGAGTTTGCAGGAGTTTCTCTCTCCCTCTCTCTCTTTCTCAAATAAATACATAAATCTTAAAATAATAATACAGTGCTCAGTTCAGTCTCCCTGTTGGTCAATCTCACAGCACACAATCATTTCTTTAATTACACTTGCCACACTGTTCAGTTCATTTGTTTTTGTTTTGATCTCCCTTATTTCTGTGAACACACCATGAGGGTAGAGATCATATATGTTTTGTCATTTTTCTACCCATATATCTCGCTGAGTACCTGGCCAGACTGAGCTATCTCATTTATTAGGACACGTTCAACTTAAAATGACACAGTTATTTTACTGCCAGTTCTTAGATAATATGGTCCTTTACTTATTGTATATAACAAGAAGACTGGAGCTCCATGGGTTTGAAATAAGAGTTTGGCAGCTCAGGGATGTCAGTACACTGACTGTGTGTGTGTGTTGTGTAACAAGTGCAAGTATATTCTAATTGGAAATATAAGAAGAGGCTGACAAATGGTGCTCCAGAAAATGAGAAACTGTGGAGTGGGAGAGAATCATGGAATCTTGCCTTGAGAAGGGGCATCAGGAATCAGATTGTCTCATCCAGTCTCATTCTTATAACATCTCTGACAAGACAACTTGAGTTTCATCACTTTCAATTCAGTGTCCAGAAACACATTACATCATAAATAATCCATCCCATTCTTGACAAATCCTAGGTACACAACCATAGATATTCTTTGATCACGTATATTTCACAGATTCTCTGACCCTTCTTTTCATTGTCTAAAGTCCCATTTTGACTTCCAACCTTGTCCTTGTGCTGCATTACCTCACTCACATGTGTGCAAACACATCAAATTTCCTTTTGTCTTTCTCGACATTTCTTGAACGACCTTTGGCTTCAATCAATCCTAACGTCTTACAGAAATCTTGAAATTGAGCAACATGTAACATATATCAGCCTGGAGACAGTTTATTACTACAAAACTATGCGAGAGCTTCTTGATTATAGAAAACTACATGGAGCAAATTCCGAACTAAGTTAATGAGACAGTTTTCATAGGGACAAAAGACACACTTAGATTTCATTACATTACATGTAATTTAGCTGAATTTTCAAACATAGATACAACTCAAATTTTGATTAATTTTTTTTAACAAGAGGGGTGATGTCTCATTGATGCACTTGAAGTTTTTTTGGGTTTGTAGCTAGAGTATGGACAGATTTTGTAGCCAGTAGGTAGAATATATATTGTTTGACCAGTTGAGCTACTTCTAAGCAAATGACTTGAGCTAGAAGAGAAAATTGCTTTTTTTTCCTTTAACAAATGCATAAAGACTTTTAAAATGGTGGGGGCTATAGGAGGAATTCCAAATATTTTTGCTTTCATATTTCACACCACATTACCCCAACATCTTTATTTTTATACGCAGCGTGCTGAAATATGGAAAGGATGAAGCCAATACTGAGTTGTGATTTCAGTCTCAGTTGGGCTTCTCAACACTGTTCCAGAAACTTTTACATGTCCCTGGCAGAGCTCCTGTTGTCCAGCAAAGTTACTCAAAAATTTAAAGTCTTTACTCATGTTCCTTACTACAGCTCTCCTTATTATTATAAGAGAAAAGCAGGGTTTGTCATTTATTGAGAAAATTAATGCTAAAGCAAAAAATTTCTGTACCTTATCTAAAAACAGTGATTTTTGTCCTCACCATTCTCAACCTGGTGCTCCCAGTCTCAGAGAAAGGAGTATAATGTCACCCACTGATGGCTGTAGGGATTCCTTCAGATTTCCACCTCATAGACCTGACAAAACCAAGTATATCTTCTCACTGTAGGATCTCAGTCACTTCCCCCATGTGGGATTTCCTCCCACCAGGTCTATAATTGCATTCATGTCTCTCCTATTTTACCAAGTGTTCATACTTTGTCTCTGATTTGGTCATTTGACCTCAGTCTTCTGCCTCCACCATTCCACTGAAGTGACCCTGATCAAGGTCATAAATGACATTTTAGGAATTAAAACTAAAATGCTTTTCATAATTTATTGCTCAGTAACATTTTACACAGATAATCAATTATTTTCTTGAAACTAACTACCTCTCTGTGATGGGGTGCTAGTAGTCTCTTCATTGATCCAACAAATATTTCCTAAGCACTTGCTTTCAGCAAGGGACTGTCCTCAGCACTTGGAATACTGAACAGGATAGTTAAGGATTTCTGCCCATTTGAAGCTTATATTCTACTGAAGGAAGACAGAATATATATATATATAATGAATAAATAAATTTATAGCATTTTAGAAATTAAGTTTTATGGAAAAAGCAATTAGAGCAGACACAGGATATTGGAAGTATAAAGGATGAGATTACCTTCTGCATTATATTTAGTGGCCAATGAGGCAGTATGGAAAAATTGAGATGTGAGAAAACTTGAAGGACATGCAAGAAATAGCCAGGAAGAAATGTGGAAAAAAAGCAGTCTAGAAAAATGGAAAAGCTAACCTACCCTCTGCAGAGCATGCTTGCGTGTTGAAGAATAACAGAAACAGTGTAGCTGGAGTAGACTAGGCAATGGGAAAAGCAGGAGGAAAGATCAGAGGGTGACTGGGGCCAGATGATATAGAACTTTTTAGGTCATTGTAGGGACCATGGCTTTCTTCCTAATGAGCAGAGGAATAATACGATTTGACTTTGGCTTTAAAAGGGCATTCAGGGGGCACCTGGGTGGCTCAGTGGGTTAAGCCTCTGCCTTCAGCTCAGGTCATGATCTCAGGGTCCTGGGATTGAGCCCCGCATTGGGCTCTCTGCTCAGTAGGAAGTCTGCTTCCCCCCACCCCTGCCTGACTCTCTGCCTACTTGTGATCTCTCTCTCTGTCAAATAAATAAAATCTTCTAAAAAATAATAACATAAAAGAGCATTCAGACTATAATAAGAATAGATTGTAGTGGGTAAGACCTATTTGAGTAATCCAGTGAGCGATGATGGTGGCTTGGACAGGATGGTAGACATGAAGTGGTCAGATTCTGGCTTATCTAAAAGGCTGAACCAACAGAATTCCCTACATAGATTTTAAGAGAAATCAAGAGATCAAGCATGAACTAAGGGGTTTTGACCACAGGAATAGGAAGAACAGAGTGGTCATGAACTGAGATGGTCAAAGCTTCAAATAGAACAGATTTAACAGAGAAAATCAAATCCTCTTTACATATCTTTCTGGGTGTAGAGTTGACATGTGGACATGTTGAATAAGCAGTTACACATGAGTCTGAAATAAAAACGTCATCTGAACCAGAGATGTGTATTTTGGAGTCATCAGCACAGAAGTGATATTAAAAGCCATGTAACTATATGAAATCATTGAGAGAGAAATATACATGGAGAAGAAAAGAAGACCAAGGATAGAGTTCCAGGACACTGCAACATCACGTGTCAGGTAGAAGAGGGGAAGCCAGCAGAGGAGACTGGCTACAGGAAGCCATCGAGATAAGAAGGAAAGCCCCAAGAATGACAAGTCACAGAACCCAAGAGAAGAAAGTGGGAAAGGAGGAGTGAGGTAGAGTTCTTGATTTCAGAGTCCTCTGTCCATCTCTCTTGTCTCTCAGTATGATTGACTGAGTTGATGGTATTAGCAGTTAAATCACAGTCTTGGCTCTTTGTGTTCTTGGGGACAACTAAAATCTTCAGGTGTTTTCTTCATTTAAACAACTCTGCACAGGTGGGGAGTGGGGGATGGGCGAAGGTGGCCAAAAGGTCCAAACTTCCAGTTATAAGATAAGTAAGTCCCAGGATGTAATGCACAATGTGGGAACTCTAGTCAACAATACCATATCCTGCAATTTAAAAATTGCTACGAGAGTAGATCTCAAAAGTCTCACCACAAAGAAAAAAATTCTGCAACTATGTGAAGTTATGGGTGTTAAAAAAAATTAGTATGGTGATCTTTTCACAACATATGCATATATCAAATTAGTATATTGTATGCCTGACTCTAATACAATGTTACATGGCAATTATATCTGAATAAAGCAGAAAAAAAAATCTTAACAGTGCTAATAATTTTATCTATGCATACAAATAAAATAACCATTCATCTCTTCAAAAAAAAAATTCTACAGCTTACTTTCTTTTATTCAGTTTTTTCATCGTTTTAAAGTTTCAGTATTAAACTATATGCTTATCAATATTGCTTGTCTTATCACCCTTTATTACGTTATTACATTTTTATGTATATTGACAATGTGGTGCTGAAAACTGGGACCATAGAAAATCCTGGAAGTCCAGGGGAACCTAAATCACCCACAAATGCAAATGTTAAATGCCATGTCCCCCGGCATCTAAGATTTTTTTTTTTTTTACAATTTCACCTTATCAAAATGAGTGTCTTATAATTCACGTGTATATATTTGATATGACTATTTCATATGATCCAACAAAAGCTGTTTTCAAATTGATGGTGAATGTTAAGCTAAATTACTTGCATACTAGAAGCAACATATTCTTTTTTTTTTTTTAAGATTTATTTATTGATTTGAGAGAGAGAGAGAGAGCACAGTGGGAGGGGCAGAGGGAGAGGGAGATCTCATGACCCTGAGATCACAACCTGGGCTGAAACCAAGAGTCAGATGCTTAACCCAACTGAGCCACCCAGGTGCCCCATAGAAGCAAAACTTCCTGCTGATTTTCTCTAGGGACAGTAATAATAATGGCTAAAATTTATTAACCTTAAGTGCCATCCATGCTCCATGATTAACAGATTAATTATCTCATTTAATGCTAAATGCAACCTTATGAAGGAGAGAATGTGGTTGCACCATCTTCATACATGAGAACTGAAGCTTCGTGAAGTTACATCCCCAAGATTATATAATTGGTAAATATCAAAGGGAGAAATTTGTCCAGATCTTTGTGAAAAGTCTGTGCTCTCAGCCACCATGTGATCTAAGCCATTCACACCAAAAACACTTACAAGGACATTTATAATCAAAAAGAGTCAGAGAAGCACTAATGCGAGCTTCCTGTCATCAAATTTCCAATTGATCACGACTAATAATGCCTTAACATTACATTGCCAATTTCCCTTTA
Source organism: Enhydra lutris kenyoni (assembly GCF_002288905.1). NCBI lineage: Eukaryota > Metazoa > Chordata > Mammalia > Carnivora > Mustelidae > Enhydra > Enhydra lutris. The sequence goes on along the minus strand of NW_019154087.1, from coordinate 7,564,493 downwards.
AATTTTATGGACCTAGAGAGAAACTATTTTTCTCCTTCTTTCTCCAAAATGTTTTTGTCTATCTACTCCTGTGGAATACTGATTTTAAATATAGGGTTTAATTTATACATTTGTAATAGATTTATTTTATATATACAGCTATACATACACACATACATATATAGGTGAATTTTTATGTTCTGATTATCATCAAAAGAGTTCTCAAGTCTCCTTCTTATGTTGGTGTAGCCTGTGTTTACTGTCCACCTCTATTCTTCAGCGATTTCAACTTTACTGTAATAACTTGTGTGATTCTATGGCATAAGATAAATCAAATCCTTCAAATGGAACTCATTTCCTATTTAGTGCTGTGCATTTTGTTGCAAAATTGTTGATAACTTTGTTATAAACATAAAGTTGTTGTGATTTTTTTATTACCGTACTATATGCTGCATTTGTTTAAGTTTATGACTGTGGGATGCTCACCAGACAGAGAAATAAGTTTTCTCAGAAAACGAGACTAACACAGTTTTAGATAATGGATCCAAAAGAGATTATAGCATAATTCAAATTCTCATTTAAAAGTAGAAAGCGGCCTATGTTTACATTTTTATTACCTGGCATTTACCTTCTAATCACAGTTATTGGTTATCATATGCATAGTAATTTAAAAGTAATGTGGCTTTTACGCCCAATGGCTCAAATCTACATCATTTAATGGAAAAATTGCTACTCAAGACATAAAGAAAGAAATGGGTATATTTATAGTGAAGTTTTTCTTTTCATCTAGATTTTTAATTATGGGGTTGTAAATGGCATCGTGAGAATAACCTCAAGCAGTTACTAAGAATAAGCATGCAAAACTTGTTGGTTATTCAAATATGTCAAGCCCTTTCATCTGGAAATACAGATGGAAACTGTAGGATTTACATTATTCAACAGTTAATCCTTCCAGGTTTATTTAGAAATAGTCCAAGTGTGGCTAGAAAAAGATATTCTCCTTTTTCCCCCCAAATTTAATTAAATTCTTTTCAAGTATTGCAATATTTTCACTTAAAATATTGTTAAATTGACATCTTTATATCTCAAGGAAACTATTATGAATGGGCTCAATAAAATCTAGGATTTTTAATTATCTTTAATCCTTAGACTCAAAAGTTCAGAGATAATTGAAAAGAGAAAATTGGATGGAATTTCCTTAGAAACAGCAAAATTAAACATCATTGACTCTACCAGTGTGCCAGTTACAGATCTAAGAAAGCATATTTACTCTTTGGATACACATTCATTTAAGAACACATTCACTTAAGAATTACTAAACTGGAAGTCACCACGTAGAGCCCAGAACTAGGCTTTAGTCACTAGGAAGGTTATACTGAAGACAGCCAACCATGACCACTTAGAAACTTTTCTAGGCTCAGAATGGATGGTGAATCAGTATCCAGTTTTATTACTATGCTTTGTATTATGGTTCTTTTTTAACTTACCCTAAAGATTCTATAAGATTCTACAATTGATCTACATATTTTAATATTTCACTGAATAAATCGAGGTCAATGTAAAATATTAAAAGAAGAGTGCAAAGATTTTAGTATATGTGCTGCCAATGCGAGCACAGAAGAGTGAAAAGATTAATCAAAAATTTAGTTCTTTATCAAGATGGTTTATTTATTTCTATCTGGATCAGGTAAGAGTCAGCTTCGAGAGACAGAAAGCTCATAGTAGGGACACTTGGGTGGCTCAGTAGTCAAGTGTCTGCCTCTAGCCTGGGTCATGGTCCTGGGCTCCTGGGATGGGGTCCTGGGATCAGGTCCTGCTCCATGGGGAGCTTGCTTCTCCCTCTCCCACTTCCCCTGCTTATGTTCCCTTTTCACTGTCTCTTTCTGTCAAATAAAGAACTAAAATCTTAAAAAAAAAAAAAAGAAAGAAAAGAAAAAAGGAAGAAAGAAAGAAAAAGGTAAAAGGAAAAAAAGAAAGCTCACAATAGCAGCCGCTGAAACAAGTTAGATGTTTGTTTTGGAATGCAAGCCTTCCTGGTCTGCCACTACCAGGGCAGGACGCACTTTACATCTTGTTGCTTCTTGTTTTCAAATAACTTCCATTTTATGGTCCACAATAGCTGCTCAAGGCCCAGCAATCACATTTAGTTCCAGCCAGCAGAAAAGAAAAAGAGACAAAGAAAAACATGCCTCTTTCATTTAAGAGAAGTTGGCCACAAATTCTGGTTACGTTCCATATTAAAAAAAAAAAAAAAAATGAAGTCACCTGTTGATATTTAATTGTAGTTGAAGGTGGAAAAGGTATTATTTATTCTAGACAGTCATGTGCTTAGCTAAAAATCAGTTCTAAAACCTAAGATGGGGAGAACACATGTTAGGTGACAACCAGCAATATCAGTCACATAAGTTTTTGTTCATTAACTCTAGGACTGTGGCTCATCTGTGGCAAACTGTCCCGCCCCCATTGCAATAGCCATTTATTATTCAGAAGTACATGTTCATTACATGACTTTGTCTACATGTCTATCCCTTCTAAAACAGGCCCATTAGCTGGAATGGAGGTGATTTTTTTCCATACAGAAATTGTACTGAGTTTATCTTAGTAGCCTTCGTGTCACCTGACTCTCTAGAATGTGAACATGTGCCCCTGAGGAACAAGTTTGTATAAATGGGTGGCTGTGTGTTTGCATTAAATAACCAGTGATCTCACACTTTATTATATATTTCACTAAGTTGCATAATACTGAATCAACTTTCAGTAAGTATAAATAATTGTAGAGGTTTCCCAGCAGAATGTTCACATGATTGCCTGACACCTAGGAAATTTGCTCTTTCTCTGATATAGTCAGCCTTGTTATAAGTGGGTCCATTGCTCCCCATCACATCCAGAACAGATACATCAGAATCCAGCCACTTCTCAAAGGTCTCTACTGATAACCACTGTCCTCTCTCACCCGTGTTGTTAATGTAGCCTCTAACTGATCTCAGCGCCTTGGCCTGTTGTTCAACACAATAATGAGAGTTATCCTTCTACAGTACAAATCAGATCCCTTCTTGGCCCAAAAGCATCTGAACAGAGTAAATGGTCAAGCTCTGACTTGGGCCTGCACGCCCTGTTGCCACCACTTCCACCCACCCTGTCACATGCACTCTCTGACTCTGTCCCTGCCTTTTTTCCTCTGAATCTTTGTGCCACAGTCAAGAAAGACTTCTTGTTGTCTGTCACACACCAAACATACTTCAACCTCAGTGCTTGGCTTGTCTTCCCTGCTGACCAGCATGCCTTTCTTCCAGTTATTCCTGCATCTCCAACCATTACTTCTTTCAGTTCCCTACTCAACTGACACTTTACCTGAAATGTCTTTCCTTAACCACACTAACTAAAACTATCAGCTCCTACCCAGGACACCGTAGTCCCCTCTTTCTTCACTTTTCTCCAGAACAGATATCATCCAATGGCATGCTACATATTGCTTTGTGGGTTGATTTGTTTTGTGGCTGTCCTTCCACTAGAATGTAAGCTCCATGAGGGGAAGGACTTGTGGAAAGAGCAACCCAGCTGGCCATCAGAGTCCCCAATCCCAAAGCCAGGTTGCACAACAAAGAAAATGAATAGACAGCTTGTGTGCACTTCTTATTTATGTTAATAAAACCATAAAGCTACAAAAAAATTAAAATTAAAAATTTAAAAATTTAAAGTATCCAACAAGTGTCGATTAATCCTTCTATGTTATGAAGGAAGAAATGTTCTACCAAAAACTACAATGATAGATCCTTTGCTTTATCTTAGTCAACAAAATTTAAATGAGTATGTAGTTGAAATTTTCACTAAACTTGGAGATGACACATGTAATAATGGCTAATGGTTTTATTGCTCCCTGTATGCTGGGTGCTATGCTTTACTTCAATGGATCTCTTATTTGACTTATTATGTTGCATGACATGTGGGGAAACTCTCTGAGCTAGGTTACTGGGCTACCGAACCTCATACAACCAGTAAGTGGGAGGGTTGAGGAAGAATCCTGTTTGAGTAGACCCCACAGAACATGCTTGTAACCCCTATTCCAGAATGCTTCTTATGGAAGGTAATAGCTCTGCCTGAAAGCAGAGGCTGAGAAAGAAAATAGAAACAAGAGGGGCGCCTGAGTGGCTCAGTTGGTTAAGCATCTGTTTTCAGCTCAGGTCATGATCTCAGGGTCCTGGAATTAAGCTGGGCTCCCTGCTCAGTGGGGAGTCTATTTCTCCCTCTTCCTCTACCTTCCTGTGCTCCTTGCTCTCTCTCTCAAATAAATAAAATCTTAAGAGAGAAAGAAAGAAAGAAAGATTGATTTAATTGTTCCATAGTCTATAAAGCACATTGAGTTAGGAAACCTGAGTTCAACCCTGGTTCCATCAATGACAAGTATGATTTTAGTTCACTTAGATTTTTAGTTCTAAAAAAATGGGACGATGACATTAAATAAGGTCAATTAAATATTGTCTAATATTCCCTGGCTCAAGAGTTACATAAATCACTGTTTTTAAAAAGTTATGTGCAGGAGTACCTGACCGGCTCAGTCAGTGGATCATGTAACTCCTGCTCTCGGGGTTTGAAGTTCAAACCCCATGTTGAATGTACAGATTACTTAAAAATAAATCTTTAAAAAAAATTAAAAACTCTGTATAATACATCATAGTGACTTAAAATGGCAAAAGAAATCTGAATATTTTCATAATCACATGTTTAATATGAGTCAATTAGCTATAAACTGATTGCTTGAAATCATCAAATCTTTAGAAATCATGAATATTTGGGGTATAGCTGGTTCTGGACCAGTCCCACAAAGGTGTGATGATTAATTTTATGGGTTGACTTGATTGGGCCAGAGTGTGCCCAGATATTTGACTAAACTATATTTAACTATTTCTGGTGTGTCTGTGAAGGTATGTCCAGATGAGATTAACATTTGAACTGGTAGACTATATAAAGCAGATTGCCCTCCCCAATGTGGATGGGCCTCATCTAATCTATTGAGGGCCTAAGTAGAATGAAAAGCAGAAGAAGAGGAATTTATCTCCCTGCCTTCCTGCTTGAGCTGGGTCATCAGTTTTGGTCTTCTCCTGCCCTGGGACTGAGACATACACCATCAGCTCCCCTGTTCTCAGTCCTTCAGACCTGGACTGGAACTATACCCACCACTTCCCTGGATTTTCAGCTGACAGACATCAGACTGTGGGACTTCCCAGCTTCCATAAATACATGAGGCAATTGCTCATAGTAAATCTCTTAGATAGATGAATGATAGATAGATGGATGAGATATACGTAATACCTACGGTTCTGTTTCTCTGAAGATCCCTGACTAATACAGAAGACAGTTGGTAATGTGGAATTTTACATTAAATCTGGTATCCAAAAAAGGTTTCATCCAGGTGGACCAAGACTTTATAAACCCAGAGTCAGTCTTCTCTTTCCCACCAGAGCCATGCCTGGAACTGTGCACACATGGAAGGCTTGGTAATTCAAAACATAAAAGGAAGGAAAAAGGAAAGGAAAGAATAGGAAAGGGGGGTTGGGGAGAAGAAGAAGCAAAAAGGGAGGGGCTAAAATGAACAATAAAGAATAAATTGCCTAGGGAATAAAAGAAAAGAGAGAGGGAAAAAAAAGGAACAGAACAAGAGGAGGTTAGTAGGTTTGGCAGACAGCTCGGCAGAGACAGTATGCTTTGGCTCTAGAACAATACATGCCAGAGGGAGCTCCTTGCCTGAAGAGAAATGCTGAGGGAAAGCAAGCAGTCTTAGAGTAAGAAAACTTTTTCATAAGCATCAATACTGATTATTCCAAATTTTTCCATGGCGTAGAGGTCATAGATATGTTTTTCTAATAGCAAACTTAATTGCCAAGGAAAGAAAATATTCTTTATATGTAAGAGACAGACAAAGACAAAGTTGCACACTCTTCTTTAAAATTACCTCAGGGACTCCGTTGCATTAGGAGATTGTGACAGCCTTCTCGGAATTGTTTCTCCCTTTTGAAAAAAAAAAAAAATGTTGACACTACTTATGCTACCCTGTGTGGTCTGCCATGCAGAACAGCCTCTGTTAGCACTTGCATTGTGCAAGTAGGTAGCGTCACTCCGCGTAGTTACCCTAAGGCTGAGCCCAGATGGTGTTGTCTGAGAAGAGCTCTGCAGGAGCTTCACAAAACACAGGTTTACTGCCTCCCCTTGGGTCAAGAAAAACCTTGAAAGGTCCTCAATGGACTGTAGCTTCTCTAACTCTCCAATCACATCACTCCCCACCCCCACCCCCAACTTCCCTTTTTCTGCAAACAAATCTGCTCCAGTTACCACACACTCTGGCTTTTTCCAAGACTCCTATCTGGAAAGCCTTCTCTCTCTGTCTCAACCCATATAATCTCCCTTTTTAAAGCTTCATTCAATATCTGTTTTCTCTAGAAGAGTGTATGGACTTACTCCATGAGAACTAGATCACTCATAAAATGTTCACTGCTGCACCACAAATGAGCAGTCTGGATGATGTTATTTTGTCATTTTGGATATATCACATTGAATTGTTCTTGTCTCTATGTGCTTTTCTTAGGCATAATCCCATAAGAGAAGGAATAATTCTTGTGCTTTCTTTTTAATCTCTTTTCTTTATCAGCACTCCAAAACACACGCACGCGTGCACACACACACACACACACACATTGTCTAGTTTGGTAATTTTTTTCAGGGAGAATGAATAAATAGAATGCACTAATTCCCCCATTCTTTTCTATACCTGAGATTGTGTTCACCTCAGTATAGAATTACTCTCCACTATCAAGAGGATATTTAAGGGATATGCCATTTGACATGGTTATATGAATTGAAGAAACATACTGGAAAAATAAGTGTCATTACTTTGTTTATTTCTCAGGAAACTGGATACCTCCTATACCAGAGTACCAAAATCATATACCTCACATAGACACCAAAAGAAGTACTTTGCCTTCTCCCTAAAGTACCTAATGAGAACTGTCCCCATGTGGTCACATCATCTCAAACTCTCTTAGTGGATTGGATACTCTAGTCATTACTACACACAATGCGGTTAATATCACATAAAATGGGTAAAGCAAGTAAGTTTTCTTTAAGTTCATTGTCTAAAATGGAAAATTTTTAAAAAGATTTTAGGGAGCATTTCTGTATCATGGGCATTTTCAGATGGTTAACTCCTTCTGTAAGTCATAAATGGGGTCTAAAACAAATCAGGAAAATATCCCACATCCATACAGATGTGACACATAGGAATTGAGCCTCAAATCTGTTCTTATACTCCACGCTCAGATCTTTCCATAATAATCACAGACGCTTCGAAAGAAAACAGAGATATATTTTCATGACACAACCTAAACAGTATACTGTAAATTTTGTTGTTGAAACAATGATGTGGTAAGATGATGAGGAAAGAGCTGTATACAGATAGACTGACATAACAACAAAACAAAAAAAAACAAGAAACAAACAAAAAAAACAAATCCAGAAGATGAAAAAGTCAAACACAGAAAAAGCAAAAAATTCTAAGTCAGAAAGACCCAAACGTGAGAAGGAAATCAGAACAGTGTTTCACATCAGTCTAAAAGGTGATGCCATCTGTCCCACCTTAAGAAATGAGTACAGAGGATTAAAACCAAAGAAGCTTCTCTCCTACTGCAGTCTGTCCATTCCTGCCAGACCCCCACACCTGTCTCTATCGCCTCCAGCCAGCATGGGTTCAGTCAGCTGTCTCTGAGGATTGTTGATAAAACACCACACACAGTCCCCGGCTCACAGTGGTTCAACTTATGACTTTTCAACTTTACGATAGTACAAAAGTGATACAAATTTAGTAGAAGACAAACTTCAAATTTAGAAATTTGATATTTTCCTCTTTTTTAAGATTTTGTTTATTTGACAGAGAGACAGAACTAGCAGGGGGAGCAGCAGGGAGAGGGAGAAACAGGCTCTCCACTTGAGCAGAGAGCTCCACGTGGGGCTTGATCCCAGTACCCCAGGATCTTGACCTGAGCTGAAGGCAGCCACTTAACCAACTGAGCCACAAGGCACCCCTAGAAGTTTGATATTTTCTTGAGCTAGTGGTATGTGGTGGGCTACTCTGTCATGAGGCTAGGCAGCCACAGTGATCGCGAGAGTAACAACCAGTACACTCACAATTGTGTGTCCATAAGACCATTCCGTTTTTCAGTTTTGATGCTAATCTAAATGTTCTCAGCATGTTCAAGGTAGGCTAGGCTAAGCTATGATGTTCCGTGGGTTAGACGTATTAAACACATTTTCAACTTATGATGTTTTCAACTTATTATGGGTTAATCGGGATGTCAGTCCAAGAAGATCTGTACTTGGTAAACTTTCATGTTTTCTGTGCTAAACAGATGGCAGAGATAACTCCCAGAGTGTTTCCAGATTTCTCTTCTTCTCTCAAGCCTTGATAAACCATGCCTCATGGTATTATTAGGTTTTTCATGTCTTCACTGGGAACACAGTGCAAATATTCTTCGCAGAGAGTGACTTAGGGAGAGAAGATGAAATCCAGGAAGGTGATTGGCAAGGGTATGAGCAGACAGGTGTGGGCGTGGAATTATTCACTGATCCTACACACTGATAACTTTCAACATTTAAAGTAGTAGAAGTTCTATAGGAACAATCATACTTTCGTCTATTTTTCTGAGAAATTTTGGCTCCAAATTTGGGCACTCCAGTCAGCAAAATGAAAGCTGGCAGTTAAAGGGATCCAACTACCTCTGGAAATAGCTTATTGACTATTGATACAAACCATAACTGTTGGGGGAAAAGAAGACTGGAGAACCTCTTTTTCCTGTCAATCTCCCTGAGAACAGCTACGGTGAAGAGGAAATCCTTAACACTCTTACATTTCCAGCAACGATTAGTATTCCAACAATGATTTAGCAACTCTTATAGATTGAGGTCTGGGCAACTGCCAGACTAGTCCACCCCTTAATCAGCTCTGGATATGTGGATGGCCGGGGAGACTCATGCAAGCCCAAGGAAGCACTTTTTAGGTATCTGGAGAACAGATTGATATAAAGGAGTTTTGAAGTGTTCTCATTCATCATTCTTCACTCTTCCCAGTTTCCTGAGGTACATGATCTGATCCCACCTGGATCTTATCATTGCCTCTAATTACTCCACTCTCCAGATCCCTGGCTCAAACTAGCCACTTGGACTACACCTCCCTCTGCTTTTATCCTACCGTACACTGCAGGAGCCTTGCATGAGAACTTAGTCCTCCAGCTTTTCATCCTTCTACTGTCTCCCTCCACACCCACCTTTTCTTCTTCCTTTTGGTGTACACGGTCCATCATATCATTTCTTGACTATATCCTGAGCTCTTTTTATGTAATCAGATCTGTCTATTTTTTATTTTATAGCCTCTGGATTTTTAGTCTTGCTAAAATTCAGCCCCATCTCTAGGTTGTACCTATAGTTTCCTAGATGTCCCCACAAAACATTTATTTTGTTAATTTTACCCTTACCATTTTAATTCCTTTGAAGTTTATTTTTCTTTATTGTAAGGTAAAGGCTAATGTTCTTTTCATTCAGGTGGAAATTTACTTTTGCAAGCCACTTATTATAGAATAACAAATCCTTTCCCAATGAATTTAATGGTCCCATGGAATTCTCACGCATCTTTGAATCTAACACTGGATTTTATATTATATTTTACTCAGCCATGTGGATGCCATATTGGTCCATTTACAGTTGCTTTCTTGTATGTTCTAAGTCTAGGAAAACATGTTTTTCTATGTTATTGTTTCTCAAAATGTTTTTGGCTAATCTTTAGTATTTGTTCTCCAGGTAAATTTTATCCAGTTTTATCCAGGTGTTATCCTTATTGTTTTATCCAGTTTTACCAACACATACACAAACACATATTATCAGGATTCCAAGTGATAATTCCTTAAATATATGTCTATGTCTTCATTTTGAGAAAGTTACATTTTCTAATGTTAAATCATTCTATCTAGAACAAAAGTCTTTACATTATGCTTACTCACAGACACAGTGCCTTTTCCTCTCCTTGCTCCTTCCTGAATCATCAATTTTCCCTCTTTTGGGCATTATTCTCATCAAAATACAAATATTTAACTTAAGTGGTATGGTAACTAAGGGAAGATTACCATCAAGAGGATTGTTGTTTTTTTTTTTTTTCCCCCTGCTTTCTTCTTCTTTTTAAAATAATATAAGTACTTCAAGGGGTGCCCCAGTGGCTCAGTCTCTTGGTTTTGGCTCAGGTCATGATCTCAGGATTGTGAGATCGAGCTCTGCATTCGGTTCCATGTTCAGTCAGAAGTCTGCTTGAGATTCTCTCTCTCACTCCCTCTGCCCTCCCCCCTCACCTCTGCTGATGTGTGCATGCTCTCTCTCAAATAAAAAATAAATCTTTAATAATAATAATAATAATAAAACTCCTCCAAGGGTTTTCCTTTTCCTACTCTATAACTTCTTTGCCCCTTTCTCCCTAAACCTCACTCCAAGCAGATTTTATTCCTGGTACCATTTCAGGGACACAGCTTATTTCTGGTTCACAAATGATCCACAAGTCACGAAGTCCCGTGGCCAGTTCTTTGTTCATATTTTCTTGCCTTGTCATCAATACTTGACATGTCTGATCATGCATCACACTTTCTTCATTGGCTTTCATAACAACATGGTTTGATGATTTTTTTCTTTTGCTGCTTCCTTTTAAGCTCTTTAACCTCTGAGAGCAACATGGTTCATTCTTTGAGTCTCTTATTTTATCTGACTACTACCCTCTCTTCCTTAGTGATCTCATGTTTGAGATGGTGACCTTAAACACCATCTATATTACAAAGATATTCAAATGAGTATCCCTCCAGCCTGTACCAAACTCATGGTTTTATATCTAATTACCTCATGGCCTCTCTACCTAAATATCTAATAACATTTCATATGCAGCAATTTTATTACATTCTCCCGTTAACAAATATGATCATGAGATCTCATGGCAGTCAAACCTTAATCCTACCTACCTTACCACTCTGTAACTTCAGCCACAGCTGTTAGTCTAAAATGACACACCTTCCTTTATCACTTCCATCTGTTGAAGTGTAACCCGCCTCTCAACTCTAACCTAGCAACCACCATCTGATTAATCTCTCCCTTCCCCAAATTCTAGCATCATTCATTTGGTTATTTCTTGTTTGCCATATTCTGTCTTAAATATGAGTGGTCTGTTTTGTCGAAGTGGTCTATGAGCTCTTGCAGGACATGAAAAGGAGAGTCATCTTTCTAGATTTTCAGCAAATACATTGCAGGATTTTGAAAATAGCAGTTGCTTAATTAATTGAAATTGAGTTCTAGGATTTTTATTAATAGTACAGAAGTATGTGTCTTCTATAAACAATAAAGCAAAGCTGCTTAGAATGAGGAAATTTTATTTATACATTTCAATGACCTGCATAGAAGCTATATAAATCCATTTTATTAGAAGCAGAGAAGAGATAGGTATATTTTTTAACATTATTTTAATAGCTCACAGTTTATTGTCAGTTGCCCATCCTCTCTTAGTTAATATCACCAGAGGTACCTCACAGTGTAGTAGGAACCATGAGAAATGTAACAAGTTTATTGCCTAGCATGTTTTTAACACAAAAGGAATGTATTAAATTATTTAATGAAAGACTTTTTTTTAAGTCACTGTATTATAATGATACTAAGAATTATAGATAGCCCTAAAATTAAAACTTTTCACTATGATGCAGTATGTTTTTGGAATATGTGTAAGTATCCATCTAAACAGATACTACTGAATGGGACCCAAGCCAATTTCTGAGAGCGTATGTTTGCTTCCTCTTCTGTTTTATTTGTCTCTTTTTCAGTTTCTCTTTTTCTATACACTTTATTAATCTTGTTTCCCTTATTCCTTTCTAAATTTTGGCTTGAGCAAAATACACATGAATTGTTTCAATGTCCCCGTGCATGTCCAGTGTGAAGTTGCTGATAAACAATTTAAGTGTCCACTGTCTGGATCATCTTTCACTGTTCTCTTTGGTGCCTACCTGACAGATATCAATAAATTTTCCCAGCTATTAAAACTTAAATTTCCTAAGTCAGAAAGTTTAATGAATGGATTATCCTAGATTAATTCTATGTTCCTATTAACTGCAAATAAGATAATTCCTTTTTTTTTTTTTTTTTGTAATGAAGATTACTTTGTTGCTTTAGGAAGTATATTAAATAAAACAGCTTTTTTTTGAGAGTCTGTATTTAGGGCATGGATATAGCATCCTTATATAATAAAGAAAATAGTAGATTGGAAAATTTTTTCTAAATAGACACTGATATCAAAATATGCTCTGGAAGTTTTTGGTGGAAGTTTTTAAAATAAACCTTCAAAATCAGCTTATTTTTGTGTGTGTTACCTCTTTTTTCCCCCAGCTTTTTGAGAAGAAAATATCGCTAATTAAGGGTTCCAGTTAGATGGGTTAAAGTTAATCAGGATTGACTGTACTTGAACTAAAATTCTTAAAATGACACACAAAACCTTGGTTAACATCTTTCTTTTGAGGCCACATATTGCATTAAAGGCAGTGGTAAAATAACCAACCCATGACAAATGACAGTTTTCTGTTGCCAATGCAATTTTAATTGTAAGTTCCAATTTCTTCAGCATTTTGTCGTTTGCTGATTTGTAACCATCTTACGTAGCACCTTGGTTTGCTGTTCCAGGTAATGTGTTGGTTTTCCCACCATCCATAATTAAGTTCGACTAAAAATAGCCCCCAACTTAACATTTCATAATCAGTAGTTAAGTGTTTGAAATTTTTCATTAGTTATTTTTCTATATTTATAAATGTTTTAATACAAAAAGTTGGGTTAACAGTTCACTTCTTAAAAGTCTAATTTATCAGATGGCATATTTTATGCCATCCTTTTATCAATCAAATCCTTTTATCAATTGTTGTATCTTTCATTTTATGTCAGGCAAGTAATTTCAGTTTTAGGAGGAAAAATCTCAATCCTGGTTTTATTTTGCATAAACGCAACTTACATTTTCCAATTTTTCTTTTCCTTTGCTAAAAGTAGACACAACTCCCATTTATTTAAACAAACAGTGGTTGCAGAAACAGTTTTGAGTTTCTCTGTACTTGACTCTGCTGTGTATTTCTTTGGTGTAAAATATGTCTTACTAAGGGAGAATAGCTTCCTCTTTTCTGCAAGTGGAATAAATCACTCATTAAACAATGACATAAAAATATAGATTAAGTGTTTAGTTAGCATATGTGACAAAGCTGACGTCAGTCCATGATTGCTAAAGCCATGGAAATGGAAGACTGGCTCCCTCTGAAAAAGATCTATGATCTGCTACCGACTCAGGTTAACTATTCACTGACACCATACAAAAAATAAAAACTCCCGAGGTGGGGTTGGTACATGTACCAAATAACCAGTCATAGGGCATACTGGATACAAATGCAAAATCATAGACCTCCCTTCTAGAGTTTCTGGTTATAAAGCCAGGAGTAGGATGCAATCAACACAGCTTTAATAATTTTCCTACCTCCCACTACATCTACTACATTTAATTCTAAAGAAGATGATACATGGGCCAGGCCCTGACAGGAAAAAAAAAAAAAATACACTAGACCCTATGTTTCTGTGTTGCTATCTTTTTCTGCCATTCTGGTTAAAATTCTCAACTAGTAGCAATTTCATACAACTCAAACTAATATTTTCCCTGCCCTGTTTACTATATCAAAGCAAAATGTTGGATAACCCATAAGTTAGGGAATTCAGTGTTGTAGTGGAATAATATCTTGAAGTGTTAATCAACATGTATCCATGACATTTTGTGCTACCCTGTGACTACATCTATCTACTGCTGGAAAAAATGTACTCACAGGGTCAAAGAACAGACTGCTGAGGATCAAAAGCCTACATTTTTATGGGTAAAATCTAGCCAACAAGGGAATTCAAAGCACTAATGTTAAAGGTACTAGATGACTCAAGTGAAATTTCACTTCTTCTGTCCCCATCTCTCTCCTTTCCCAACCCCCAAATGAAAAATAACTCCACAAAGTTTGGAGTAAGAAACAAGCGTGAAAGAGATGTAAGAGCGAGTAGATAGAGTGGGATCTGAGGTAGACATATCCATGTTCTGCTGAAGGAAGTCTTGAGGGCCTTCAATCTTGAGGGACAGAGGACTCCAGATATTTTGTGGGAAACAAGTATAGAAGGAATCTTGGCCTAATTTTTCCTGGTGGAGATGAAGACAAGGAAAGTTCTCACAGTAGGATTGGATTCAGATATCTCCAGTAAGCTTCACAGAATTCCCTTACACCAGGAGTAAATGGTTTCCTTTTTCTCTAGTAATCAGGAAGGGGTGAAGGGTTATATGAGGCCTCACTGAGTTTCTGTGGTCTTAGCATACTCAAGAATAACAGCACGATTTCTGTACACCCAGGAGAGGCCCAAGCATTAACTGAGTCCTAACAGGACCCATGGAGCCTCTGGACAAGATTAGAGGGTGTCACCGAAGCAATCTGCATGGGCAAACACACATAGGCCAGTCCGAACAAGGCTGCTTCAGAAAACTCTAGGGTGGGAGGGAGGGAAGCTCCCTGGAACAGATGCCATCCTTCATTGTTTGACACTCTACAAGCTCCTTGAAATACTACAGATACCATGTGGGAGAAGAGAGGGTGGGTAAATTTTTGAGTGGGTGGAGGGATGGTCACATTTCAAAAATTTATTTCTGGGACGCCTGGGTGGCTCAGTTGGGTAAGCCACTGCCTTCTGCTCAGGTCATGGTCCTGGGGTCCTGGGATCGAGTCCCGCATCGGGCTCCTTGCTTGGCAGGGAGCCTGCTTTCTCCCCTCCCTCTCCCTGCCCCTCTGCCTGCTTGTGTGTACTCCCTCTCTCTGACAAATAAATAAAATCTTTAAAAAAAAAAAAAAAAATTTATTTCTTAAATATCTGTGCTTTGGGGCTAAAATGAAGATTATTATAAAAATCCAAACCATCCGCATGACAATACATTTTAAACCAAGACAGATGATTAAAACCTTTAACTGTTCCCTTTCAATCCTGGATTGGCAATGCTTTTAGTCCATAAACCTCTCTATGAGAAGCGTAGTTGTACTTGCTATATGTAGCTACTTTGATGACATTTTTTAAAAATAAATTTCATGAATTGGGCAAGAGACCTCAGATCTCCCTCAGTTCTGAGGATTACAGTGATGGGGATGGGGAATGTGGAAATGGCAACAAGACAATGGCCAGGAGGTGACATAATCAACACGAAAGTATTTATCTGTAGGGTTCTGCTCCATGACTATGTCTTGTGTCCTTGACTATATCCTGCCATTTGATTTTCATCATTGTGATCATTGATGAGAACTTCACAGCAGAATGGACCCAGGGTGACCAGAAAAGAGTTTTGACTCCATTGTTCTTCCATGTACCTAATAAAATGCTTGAGAGAGAAAGAAAGTAGAACTGAGTGAGAATGAGTAAAGATTCTAAAGGGAGAGGCAAAAGAGAAGAAATATATTGTCCACATTTTGTTTTTAGTAAGAACTTCATAGGTATCCACATAAGTGATGTTTTTTTCCCAACATGTTTGGATCTGGATGACTTTGAATAGGAAAACATAAATAAAGATGAACATAGCTTTGCAAATATTCTAATGGTAACTGCATCTATAGGTAATTCCTAGACTTCTCAGTGTTTAGAGAGCAGAAATAATCAATGGATATGAATAAATTAATAAAATTACCAGTAAACTTTTTATTTAACTTGAAGTGTAAACAATGGGTGGCTCATTGACTTTTGCAATCCAATATATAGATGTATTTTGAATCTATATCTTTTGATCAAATTATTATAATTCCACAGGATTTAGGAAATATTGAGGCTGTCTTATTGACCCAATATTTCTGTTTTTCTAAAGTATGACATTGAAAATTATCAGCCTGTTTAGAATTAATAACTTCAGAGAGAGATGTTGGGGACAGTTTGGCACCAGAAGTTATAACAGCATCTCAATATATGAAAGGTTTGTCACAGAAATTTAATTATTGCTTGACTCTATGGTTCTATGTTTAATAGAAAAATAATTGATTTATCTTAACTTCGTGTCTAATGTGTTTAGTATATACACTTTCTTCATGTTTTTATTTATCCTGTTTCTCCAATTGCTTTACTTGGTATAAGCTCACTTTTATTAAAGATGTATAAACACAATTATGAGAGGTTCCGATTTTCAGAGACGAATGTACAAAAATTCAGTTTACACATGTGCTATGAAGACGTTTTTGCTTGTAATTCTTTAACAACCTGCGTCTTGGTAATGCACTGTAAAAGACATAGTTCTTGCCATTCCACTGAAACTACTCCCCTACATAGCAGATCATTGCCTCTGTCCTAATAAAAAGGAATCTTAGATATTCCTAAAAACAACTTATGCTCTGCTAAGGCGATACACAGAGGGGTTTAGTTTAGTTTAGTTTAGTTTCTAAGTGTCCTTAGAAGAGCATAAAAAGCAGGTGTTTGTTAGTTCTACTTAATGCTTGAAGGAACTGGAATTCAAAAAAGTTAAAGGACTTCTGTTGTCACAGAATAAAAATCAAAGGCACGAAGCTCCTCCTGGAAGACCTACTTACTCTGTGTCAGGTCCAGTTTTAAATTCCACCTTTCTGAAAGAATTCACTATCAGCACCTCTTAATTCTATGTTGCGTTGAGCTAAGTATTCTAACATCTCAACTACAAAATAATTGCCACTTAGGCAATAGCTCTTCATGCCTTGGCACAGAGGTTATACGTGAAGGTTTGACCATGACCTCACTTTTTCAAAACCAGTATTTTGTGCAGTCTAGACTTGTGGTGAGAGCTATGTTGCCTAGTTACCATTAATGAGACATATGTATATCAAAGAAAATATTCAAGATTTTAAGCAGATAATCATCTTTCTCACATAAAACTATGTTTTACATGTCTTCATAGGTATATAACTGTCCTTGCATTACTTAGGTATTTTTATCAGGTGTTGCCTAGTGGCAAATATACACTGCATGTTAAAATTAGAGCACAGAAATAACCGCACGAGCCCAGGGGGATAGTGAAATTGCATTTTCAATGTAATTAGCTCTCTAATTATAAGGCCCAGCTTAGTCAATGTATCTGAAATATAATTAATTATGATTTATTTAAACACTGCTTAAAATACATTATTCTTGATTTCCTAAAAGCTGAATTACAGGGAAAATTTTAATTATAAAACCAGCAGTGTTTATAAACATCTTATTATAATTTTTTAAAGCTTAATGCAATAATTACAAAGTTAGCAGCAGTTGCCCAAATGCAATTTTAAGAAGAAAACATCATACAATATAAAGGAGCTTAAATTACAAGGAATAAAAAGATCTGCTTCTATCAAATCGACTCATAATAGAAACATTCCAATATTTTCATATCAACAAATTCTGGCCATAATTTGCATGTTTATTGTGGCCAAGTTCCTATAATCTCAAATTTACCATCTTAACCATTTCTAAGACCACAGGTCAGTAATGTTAAGTATGTTCACACTGTTATGCACCCAGTCTCCAGAATGTTTTCATCTTGCAAAACCAAAGCTCTATACCCATTAAACAACTCCCAGTTTGCCTAATCTCCCCTCCCCACCGAGCTTCCTACAACCATGGTTTGGCTTTCTGTTTATGAATCTGATCACACTAGATACCTCGAGTGAGTGGAATCACACAGTAATCGTCTTTTCGTGACAGACTTATTTTACTTAGCGTGATATCTATGAGGTTAATCCATATTGTAGCATAGGTAAGAACTTCCTTTCCTTTTAAATGAAATAATACTACATTTTGTTTATCCATTCATCCGCTGATGGACACCCGGGTTGTTTCCACCTATTGGCTATTGTGACTAGTGCTGCTATGAACACAGGTGTACAGACAGCTCTTCAAGACTCTGCTTTTTATTCTTTTGGTTACAGAGAATACACACACACACACACACACACACACACATCTAGAAGTGGAATTTTTGGATCATACAGTAATCCTATTTTTAATTATTTCAGGAACCACCACCATACTGTTTCCGTAGTAACTGTACCATTTTACATTCCCACTGACACAAAGGTTCCAATCTCCCTGCATCCTGGACAACACTTGGTTTCTGTTTTTTTGAGAGTAGCCACCCTAATGGGTGTGGCGTGATACCTCATTATGGTCTTGATCTGCATTTCCTTAACGGTTAGTAATGTTGAGCATCTTTTCACATGCTTGTTGGCAATTGATACATCATCTTTGGAGAAAAGTCTGCTCAAGTTTTTTACCAGCCTCATATATTCACTACCTTTTCTCAACAAAAATCAGAAGTTTTGTTTTGTTCTATTTTAATCAGGGTTAATAATGTTCAATATTAGAAGAGAGGAAATTAGTGAAATTGTTCCCAGGAAATTTTGTTTTGTTTTGCCTTTCGGTTTGCCTTCAGACTTCACCAGTTCCTAAGAGCAAAGGAAAAGAATTCTGCATTGGTCAGTCAGTTGAAGTTGCTGAAAACAAATTGTGACCTAGGTTGGATCTGATGCGCAAATGCTAGCACCCTCAGCCAGGGATGGCGAGCGGGTGGCAGTACTATCTCCAGTACTTTTAGGCCCCGACAGAGGGCCCCGCTAGCCCTGAGGCTGTGGTCCTTTGAAGAGCAGTAATGGGTTCAGGAGAGTCCAGAGTCACTCCGTTTCAAAGCCAGAATTGCTCACTGGCCTTAACTGTGTTTCTAAAGAGCACTATTTGCTGCTCTTGACCTCCCGCCTGATAATTTTTGAGGCTTTTGTTACAGTCACTTGAGCGGGATACCGCCTGATTCTTCTCCGTTGCAAGTATCACCCTCAGCCCTCTTCCCACATTCTAATTTCTGCTCTTGCTTCCTTGTCCTCAATGCCTCTCGCCAAGGATCCTCCGCGTGAGCACAGGCGATCATTTCTCTTCTCATTCTCTGTGCATTACCTACATCTTTGCTGCACAACACTAGTCCCCTTTTCTGGGAATTTCATCCCTTTTATTTTCAAAGCTACTATTTTCTGCATTTAACCTTGAATGTTTAATAACTGTTTACATTGCTAGTACCCTGCCTTCCTTGTCAAAGTTGATTTATCCAAGGGTGGGCCGATCTCTGCCTTCCTCTAGGGATTTGATTTGAAAACTGTCTGCCTATGAGAAAAGCTGATCTACAAACAGAAGAGAGACAATCAGGGGGATGTCAAGTGCCTGGTTTTGATCGCCCCTTGGGTTGAGCAACATCTTGACACTCTATGGTGAGGCAACCCAACTTTTCAATAAAGTCCCCTCTTTGCCAGAAATAATTTGAATGGATTTCTATGACTTGCAAACCAAAAGATTCAAAATGAATATATTTATCACCTGTGGCCACTGAATCAACTTTCCTTTATAAAATCCTACATCTGGCCTGGTGAGGTCTTAGCTTTCCTTTGCCTAGCTAACATGACT
Organism: Enhydra lutris kenyoni; assembly: GCF_002288905.1. Lineage (NCBI taxonomy): Eukaryota > Metazoa > Chordata > Mammalia > Carnivora > Mustelidae > Enhydra > Enhydra lutris. The sequence goes on along the minus strand of NW_019154087.1, from coordinate 7,544,978 downwards.
TTTCCATAAAACTTGACTGAGTGCATATGAAACAAATATACTTCTGCTGTCCTGTGACAATTTCTCCTAGGAAGTAGGTTTTCAAAGATACTTTACTACTTAATAATTTTTCCTTTCGGAAGACATTTGTAACTAAAATTGCCCCCTCAGTTCTCCAGGTTAGAAGACATTACTCCTATCTGTACTTGCATATTCTGATGAAAGGGCCATGAACCTCTGAACCCTTGTCCTCTCCACTGAACAGCAAGTTCATTTGGGTTTGGTATGAGTGGGCCTGTCTCATCTTTTTCCCAGGCCCCATAATATTGACTTGAATTTGGACTCTGATCAAAGAGGACTTATATTCAAATGAGCTCAGAACATTAAAGGTAAATATACAAGGGCATTCTTAATGCAGTGGTTTCAGAACTGTAGGGTAGGAATGGGTTGGGGGCACAGGAGCCATTGGGTTCATTATTAATTTTCCAGTGAATGTATATCTGTGAGTGGTGGGGCAGAGGGCAGCACTGTTCTGTAAAGACATCAAATATGAAAGTAAATCTAAGTGTGAAATTTGCCATGAGTCGACAATGAGGGACTGCCTGCAGTTCATTTCACAGAGTTCCAATCGCACTGACTAGCCCATGCGGGATTCTGATGTAAGGAGATAGTTCAAATATTCTGTGAGAAATGCAACTCTGTACATGTTCAGAAAATCCTTTGTGTTCTTTGCTTCATCAAGGGTAATCCAAAACAGATTTAAAAAAAAAAAATTAAAAAAAACAAAACAAAACAAAAAACCAGGGCAACACCCCTCCTCATGAACTAATCATTACTTTACACCTCAGTATGTTCATGCCTGCTTCAGGCAAATTTCCATGAGAATTCTAAATGTTTTGATTGCTCCATAAACCACTGACATAATGCAAGGGGCCTAAGCAGCCATAGCAGGCCTCCCCAAGAATGAGTTCCCAAAACCTACTTATTTGCCAGCTGCTGCAATCTTCTGATCTCCAAAGTTACATTTGCTTGAAGGGCAGCTTTGGTTTAGATCAACTGAAGTGCCCTAAGCAACATGCACGTCTCTTCCTTTAAAGCACCTTTTCCTCTGAGTTGCTCACTGGCCTTAATGTAATGTATTTATTATAAAGAGAATGTATTTATTATAAAGAGAAATTTACCAATATGAAAAGCTTACTTGGGAGATTAAAAACAAGGCTATGTAGTTCTAGAAATTTAAATTTCTTCTCACCTTTTAATTGACAAACTGGAAATGTCATTGGAAACTTCTTGGAGGAGGGTAATATGTTTTGAATCCTATGTCAATTGCTAATTGAAATACACTATGTCATACTAAAGGAGATACATGCATTTATAAAGATTTTATTTATTTATGTAGAGAGAGCACAAGTGGGGGTTGGGAGTTGAGTGGGGAGGGTCAGAGAGAGAAGCAGAGTAGAGAGCCCAGTGAGGGGCTAGATCCCAGGACCCTGGGATCATGACCTAAGCCAAAGGCAGACACACTTAACTGAATGAGTCACCCAGGCTCCCTGATACATGCATGTTTTGGAAAAAATAATCTGTTTAAAGATCCTGGCTGTTCCTGTTCTGACTGAGTTTCTTCAGGGAATACATGCCTTTTCCAGTCTTACCAAAATTAAGAGAGGATTTTGGAACTCTTGGTTGGTGTCTGGTGCAGTGTGAAAGGTGGGTATGGAACTGAAGTTTGAAATGGAAGGAAAGACAGAAGTGACAGATTAACCATAGGTATCCAAGTGATCATCTGGTCTTCCAAAGGGTCAATAAATGACAAAATTATGGGACAGAAAATACATTGCCACGGTCCAGCATTATAGGGAAGCTAACCTGAACCGCCAGCTACTATCATTAAATTTCTCTTGCAATATCAGAATATGGTTTTCAAATGTTCTCTGCTATCATAGCCTGCTTGTTTTCTTCTTTGTAAATGTTTGAGATGTCATGTAATTCTGTTATTGGGAAAATACTGGAATTTACAAGAACTGAAATTTAATTCTGAAGATTTTAATTTTATTAAATTTAGGAATGATTTGAAATTGATTCTCCAGTATTAAAAATTGCCAGTATTTAAATCTAGGTATAATATCTCTTATAAAATAGTTTCATGTAATCCTATGAAGAGCTGGAAGAGTAGGAGTGATTACTTCTAACTCATAAATGATAAAACAGTGTCTCAGGAAGCAATATGGAAAAAGAACAGCAAAGTGGAGATGACTTTTCAGGTTTCCTGGAAACTCAGTGCTCTTTCCAACATAACACAAGCCATTAAAAAAAAATTCTCCCAGGGGTGCCTGGGTGGCTCAGTGGGTTAAAGCCTCTGCCTTCTGCTCAAGTCATGATCTAAGGGGCCTGGGATGGAGCCCCACATTAGGCTCTCTGCTCAGCAGGGAGCCTGCTTCCCCCTCTCTCTCTGCCTGCCTCTCTGCCTACTTGTGATCTCTCTGTCAAATAAATAAATAAAATAAAATAAAATAAAATAAAAAAGAAAGAAAATTCTCCCAGTGGTGTATTACCAGAGTACTAGCCTATATAGAAACCTATGAAATTTTGTTGTTTTGTTCTAGTGTTGTGTGGTTTGGTTTGGTTTGGTTTTGTTAAGTGTTCTACATACATTAACACTGATGCTGAAGAAAATTTTGCCAGGAATAAAGCTTACGTGTAGGTGCAAGGGCTTTTCCAGTTTAGCATTTTAATCCTTACTGGATCTAATTCATGATTCATACCAACAGAAAGCGCAATCCTATTAATCCCCAAGTTTTACTAGAGGGTAAAATGGTACCTTATTTATCTTTGCTAGTGGATGGACCTCTATGAAGGGGTAGGAACACATTTTTTTAACTGTTCTGGTTTTAATGAATGAGAGCTCCTTCGGCTATGGATTGGTTTTGTAGCAAGTGGTTTATTTCTCTTGTTTTATGTAAATGAGGGGTTTACATGTGGATCAAGGCCCTGCTTCAGAATTAGTTTATAGATAATAGCTCATCATATTATCATCTTAGTTCTTTCCTATAGTCAAAGATGACCAAATGCTTATGGCAACTTTTCTTCTCTTTGACATTCAAAGTCATGCTAACAAACCAGATTCTCACTTTATGAAATTTTCTGGGAATCCTCCTAGATGATGTGCTGACTACTGAAAGTCTCTGCAAACAAATTTCAGAATGCAAGGAGAAAATAATATGATCATCTGGCCCTTCTTTTTTTTTTTTTAAATATTTTATTTGTTTATTTGACAGAGAGCTAGAGAGAGAGCACAAGTAAGCAGAGCTGCAGGGAGAGGGGGAGAGAGAGAAGCAGGCTCTCCACTGAGCAGAGAGCCCGATGTGGGGCTTGATCCCAGGACCCTGAAATCATGACCTGAGCCGAAGGCAGCCACCTAACCAACTGAGCCACCCGGGCGCCTCTGTCCCTTCTTTTACTTCCACTGGTGTATCTTTAGGTTTGGTCATCTTTTACCATCCCATACTTAATAGATAATAGAAATAATAATTAAGAGAGCATTTCTTTCCAGATTTTCCCTACAGGTAGATCTCTTCTGTCAAAATCATACAACTTTTTTTTTTTTTTTTTAGTTTTCTAAGGATTGTTATCCTTAACTTAAATTCTCCCTATTACAAAGATCATTCATTAATACCAAACATTGTTTTCAATGTAAGTTATGCCCTTTTTTCTTCTTCTATATGTAAGGTACAGGGTAATATTTAACATTTTCTTGTTAACTATACTGGAATTAAAATAAAAAACTTAATAAAGAAAATGTTTTCCTTATAGATTTTATGAATTTGGAAGTAATACTGAGTCACCCTTCACCTTTCATTTTCCACATTTGCCAATCTCAGTTTGTGTGACTCATCCGTAGACCTTAAACGGTCACCTGTTTCTTCAGCTTTTCCTTCTACTTAATTGTCAGTAATGACAAATACTGATATTTGGCAATAATTGCCAAATTATACTTGCCAATAATGGCACTGTTTACAATTTTTTTTGACGATGAACAAGTTACTTAATTTCCCTAACATGATTTTCTCAATTCATAAAATGAGTAGTAGAGCTTCATAAAATTTTATAAGGATTAAATACAAAGTAATTGTATCTGATACATGGAGCACAGTGACTAAAATCACTTGGTAAATAGTATACTCTCCATAGCGCCTAAACTGAGGAAAGGAGCATGGGGAGGGTTTATGTTTTAGAAAATATTTCTCTGTTAAAAAAAAAAAGGAAGGAAGGAAGGAAGGCAGGAAGGAAGGAAGGAAGGAAGGAAGGTGGAAAGGAACGGAAAACCACTAAATTAGTCTTTACCCAAATTCACCGATTCCCGTAGAAAGATTTTCTCCCCTTTCTGGTCAGCTCACAAATGCTGCCTGTCCTTTAACTCTCTGTAGCGATGGGGTTAGCGTGGACTGACTCTGTTTTGGGTTCTGCCTACTGGCTTCATCCTAAATAGGCTATTTCTTTGCAAATGTATACTCTGATTGCTTTACACCCATGTGTTCTGCCTGCTGTTCTCACTTCCCCAACTCCTAAACTGGTGTTACTATTCTTCAAATTGAGGGCACCCTGAGGATGGAAACCTGCAGGGAAGCAGAATGAACTTAATCCCATTGTTAGTTTCTATTCTAAACTGCCCAGCAAGCAAAGAGCCACTCCTTACAGAATGTGTAGCTCCTGAGAGTGAGAGGGTAATGAACTGTGAAACCAGATGGCTCAGTCCCCTCAAGCCATTACAGGGTTAACTTCCCACTAACTTAGGAGCAACAAGGGTGCTGCCTCCCACGGATCACCCCATCACACCCCCAGGATAACCTCGCCTTAAAAGAAGTCGTCTTTTATTGGGAAAAAGAGATGGTAAAACCTGTTAAGATGAACAAGAAAGAGCACAAGCGAATCAACTGGAAAACCACCATAAGCAATTAAAGATTTCAGTAAAGCAGGGAGAGATATGTATTTTCAGCAGTTTTCACATATACACTCAATAACCAAGTGCAACAAACAGTGGAAGAAATACACAAAAATGACATTTTGGGGATCTATCAGAATGACAAAAATCCCAAAATTCGATCATGTAAAGCTTTCCCTTTTTGCTCTTTTTAAAAGTCCACGAGAAAACAGACGTGCTCCTTCCCTGCAGAAGGAAGTCCAGGCTGCTATGATCCCTACAGAGAGCAATTTACTTACTACATAATGAAAAAGTGCCAAAGGACAATAAAAATGGCAGTGTGGACTAAATGAACAACACTGGCTTCCTCTTCTTCTCATCTTATCTTTATGGGATGGAGGCACTTTTCACCAGATTTTGAGAAAAAAGATGTCTTCAGAGCAACACTAACCACTAATATCACATGTAGCCGTTGTCATCGTCCACAAAAAATTATTTAAAAAGTAGAGTGGATAGAAAGGGAAAAGGACCAGGGCTGTGATTTCAATTTTCTTTTATATGTAGTAAAAGCTCTATTTTTTTTTTTTTTCTTTTTTAACCATGGGAAGAGCCTTCCGTTGATGTGCTTATGCAGTTGCCATAAGCCTTTACAGGGGCCATATGCCATGGCAAAGTGAATCCTTGATGTCAATTTATAGACAGAAAGATCATAAGAAAAAGAGAAACATTGGAATGGAGCTTCTCACAAAGCACACTCTTGAGTGTCTCACCTGTATTTCTATTTTTTCAATCCACAGAAAGAACTTCCATCTACCTTCCCACATTAAAGTATGGAGGTCTTGAAATTACTGGGAGGAAATAGAAACTGCAGCTATCAGTTTCTTCAGCAGGGACCTGAGGACTCTCGTGGACTTTCAGAAAGAGCAAAAAGGGAAAGCTTTACATGATCGAATTTTGGGATTTTTGTCATTCTGACAGACCCCCAAAATGTCATTTTTGTGTATTTCTTCCACTGTTTGTTGCACTTGGTTATTGTGTGTATATGTGAAAACTGCTGAAAATACATATCTCTCCTTGCTTTATTGAAATCTTTAATTGCTTATGGTGGTTTTCCAGTTGATTTGCTTGGACTTTTCCAAGTATATGATGACAGTGTCTACATATAGTGATAATGTTCCCTGCTTCTTCACAAACTCAACCATTTTTTCTTCTTTTTCTAATTGTATTGGTTACTAACTTAGAACAATATTAAAGAAGAATGATGATACTGAATTTTCTTAATATATTCTTCACTTTAGTGGGCTGTTTCTCTTATTTTTTTATTAAGCATAAAAATGACTTTTATGTTGAGGAATATATTTTATCCTATTTCTATAGTGTTTTTATCAAGAATTCTTGTAACTCATTAAATATCATTTTAGAATCCATGAAGGATATATATTTCTCTTTAGATTATAATTAAAATAACTACTATATTAATAGCTGTCTTAATATTGAACCATGCTTGAATTCCTGGATTAACCCCATTGGTTATGATAAAATATTTTTTTAATGTAATGTTGGTTTCCAGTTGCCAATATTTACTTAAGTTTCTTTGGATCAAAAATCGTAAGTAAGATCCTATGGGTCCAGTATTTTCTTTTTCAGGTAGGTTGGTACCATTTGTACTGGGAGTCCTCATTTTGTGGAATGTAAAAGTGAAAATGTTTTGTGAAACATGTGAAAACGTAAAAGTGACCTGTGCACTGAAACCATCCAAAAAGTTCTTACGAACCCTTGCAATCTGGGTGCACATTTCTCAGTGTAATTGTGCTAACGGTTTCACCAGATAATAATATTATTATATATAATATGTAATATTAATACCAATAATACCAATTTGCACCAACTCCTAACACAAAGAAACCAAACTTTATTGGCAGTGGAGCAAACCTCAGTCTTCTCATAATGGCAATATATGGTTTCAACCATAGTGGCTTCCTGTCCTTTACACATTTTAAACTAAAAAACACTAAAACAACTTTGGTTTGTTTTTTATATTTATCAAACTTTGCTAACACAGTTTGAAGATTTTTTTTTTTTTAAGATTTTATTTATTTGTCAGAGAGAGAGAGGGAGAGAGAGCAAGCACAGGCAGACAGAATGGCAGGCAGAGGCAGAGGGAGAAGCAGGCTCCCTGACGAGCAAGGAGCCCGATGTGGGACTCGATCCCAGGACGCTGGGATCATGACCTGAGCCGAAGGCAGCTGCTTAACCAACTGAGCCACCCAGGCGTCCCCACAGTTTGTACTATAACTTCATGGAGGCCCGGATCTCACCCTATCTTTGCTACTGCTACTTTTAAATCTTCTCCTCACATCCAATTCTACTCTAGTGTCATCCATTTTCATTCATGTCTTTGCTACACTTAAAACTTTGTTGGCCAATTTCCTCTTTCAATGATCCATTCCTGTAAAATGATACAGGGGTTTGTCATTAGGAGACAAAGAAACAACACGATTTCATGTTTTGCTGCTGTGCATAAAGTGAGTGACAGATACTCAGTGACCTTTCATCAATAGACTTTGAAAGAGGTGACATGATGGACACTGGTCATAATGTGTATCTGTTATGTACCCAGAGATTTGTGGACTGAAAACCAGCAGTGAAGTGTTTACTTTAGGCAATGACTCATGGTTAATATATCATGGTTACTGAAATTTGAACCCTGTTGTTGAGGGACTAGTGTTATTTAACTAAACTGTAATAACAAGTTCATGCATTATGAAGGCTGCATACAAAGTATTTGAAAGTGTTTTTTTTTTTTTTTCTATTCCCCCACAATGTTTTAGAACAGTTTTAAAGACATGAAAATTTTCAGCTTTATGTCAGATAGAATTCTGTGAAGTGATCTATTCTTTTTTTTTTTTTTTCCCCTAAAATAGCTATATTTCTTCTATGGACATAAGATATTTAGTTCCTTAAAAATCTTGTCTGGTGGGGAGTACCTAGGTGGCTCAGTGGGTTAAGCCTCTGCCTTCAGCTCAGGTCATGATCTCAGGGTCCTGGGATGGAGCCCCGCATCAGCCTCTGCTCAGCAGGACGCCTGCTTCCCACCCCCCCCGCCCGCCTGCCTCTCTGCCTACTTGTGATCTCTGTGTGTCAAATAAATAAATAAAATCTTTAAAAAAAAAAATCTTGTCTGGGGTCAGTAGTGGTAAATTAGATTTTCAAGAAAATTATCCATTTCTTCCAGGTTTTCAAATTTACTTAACTAACATTAAACAGATCTTGATGTATGCATCAAATATAGTTGGTTACTTCAGGTTGGTCTTTTACCTGAGAAAATGTATTTTGGCTGCCTTCTTTTGTTACCTGAGTTCTGCTGCCATTGGGCTATCTTGTTGTTCCCTTCCCCTGAAACAGTATTTGCTGCTCTTCATCCCAAGAAAGAGGTGTTAGGAGATGCTCTTACCATTCACAGCAGACCCTACCCATTTATTTGAATCTATGAATTATGTCTGTCTTTTGACTTCACTGAAAATGAGCATACAGGTTTTATTAATGTTCCTCTTATTACTTTTGCAAAAAACCCAGAAAGACAAAAGGGAAATAGCTGCCTTGCATTTCACGTTTCTCTAGAAATAATCACTGGATTTTCAACACAAAGTTAACAAATTTTATTATTCAATATATGCATCTAGCTCAATAAAGTTGGATTTTTAAAACTAAATTATCTGTGAATTATTTTGTCACCATAGATGAGGGGCTTGGTTTTTGGGAAAATTGTGTTTATAAAGGGAGAGCATGAGGGAATTTTGGGGTGATGGTGGAACAGTTCTCTATCCTGATTATCGCAGTGGTTATATAAATCCATGTGTGTGATAAAATGTCATAGAATGATTTAAAAATGGGGAAAAAATGAGAAATACAAATAAAGGGTTTTTTTTAAGATTTTATTTATTATAAATTTATTTATTTTAGAGGGACAGAGAGAGAGAGAGCGAGTGTACATGAGTGAACAATCAGGGGAGGGGGCAGAGGGGCAGGGAGAGAGAATCTGAAGCAGACTCCTCAATGATCACAGAGCCTGAGGTGGGGCTCAGTCTCACCACCAGGAGATCATGACCTGAGCTGAAACTGAGGTAGAGGCTTAACTGAGAGCCACCCAGGTGCCCCACAAATAAGGTTTATGAGTGTTTTTTAAACAGTGTTTTTCAATGTCAGTTTCCTGGTTTCAATAAGTGTACTATAATTACATAATACTATCACTGAAAGAATCCAGGTAAAGAAAACACAAGAACCCTAAATCATTTTTGCAAGTAAAATTAAAAATTTGCTTACATTTGGTAAATTTTCGCTCTAATTTTTCGATTAATTTCTTTTTTTTAAGATTATTTATATATTTATTTATTTGAGTGAGAGAGAGAGAGAGAGCAGAAGTGGGGTGGTGGTGCTGGAGAAGGGTCAAAGGGAGAAGCCGACTCCTCACTGAGCAGGGAGCCTGAGGACCCTGGGATCATGACCTGAGCCAAAGGCAGATGCTTAACCGACTGAGCCATCCAGGTGTCCCCAATTTCTTCTTATAGAAACTTAGACCTTGTAGATATTTAGATATTCTTAGAGATAGTTGGAAACCCAATAATACTGTTTAGTCTATGCTCATTCAAAGTTCATACGTCATGGTTGTTTTTTCATACAGCATGGTATCCTCACTTGAAAGATTGGATTAAAAATTTCTCAAAACTGGGATAAATACTATTGTTTCCTGTACTGATCTATGATGGGAAAACAGAGGTATCTCTGTTCAGTAGCGTGATAGGTTAAAGGAGATGTGATCCACTCTTCTTTGAAATAATTAAACTTCTCTATGGATTCCCTTATGGGGAAGGAAGAATGTCAGAATAATCAATACAAAACTGGAATGTAAAATCTTAGAGGTTGACATGCGAAACCTGGGCATGGGAAATCACTCACCTTGGATTAAGAAGATCTGTCACATGACTGAGACTAAGTTTTCCAAGTCATTCCATTAAAGGAGGAAGTTGAACTAGATGACCGAGGGCAGCACTTCACAAACTTGGGAGGTTTTCAGAATATACTGAAAAGCTGCTAAAGTGGCTAGCTGAGTTTGGAAATCCACTGATCCAAGATAAATTTTACATCAAAAATTACTATTTTAAGCAGGACTAAACACCATCCATTGCAGAAATAAGTGATATTCTTATCTAACTACGAATTGTTTGAAAAAGTGAGAGTTCTTAAACCAACCCATATATGCATTTTCAGGCCTTAGAGAAATACTCTTATTTATAATTGTTTTTTATCCATTGGAAATTCTAAATCACCTTCAATCTTTATTCTTAAGCATTCCCTTATGAGTATATTTGACTGAAATATATCTTAAATAGATTTAGTTCCCTGAAGTCAAGATTTTCTTTGAGATATTCTCAAGTACTTCACTATCATGAAGGAATTCATTATTTGAGGTTTGAATGGGGTCACTACAAAAAAAAAAAAAAAACAACAAAACAAAAAAAAAACAGATAAAACCTCTATTTGACTTCTTAAGTGATTAAACATTTCTTTAATGTAAGTTTTATTTTACATTCTCTCTAGCTTTTCATTATTTAATTTTCAAAAAATGACCAGTTTTTCTTTCCTTTAAAAAATATTTTTTAAATTGTTTACCACCTCAATGGGGTAACTACTTGAAATTCTTACTCTTATTTCAACCTATATTAGATATACTTCAGTTAAAAATTAAAAAAAAAATTTTTTTTCTTTAATGCTGTTAAAGACAGTTTTATTTGCTTGTTTGTTTGTTTTTCCCCTGTAACACAAATTTTTGCTCTGAAGCCACTGATATGTTTTCAAAGCAGAGCTGTTTCTGTGAATATTCCTGTGAGGCCCATTATAGCAGAAACAAATATAGGTAGGGTAACTAGGGACATGGCCCACTCTTGCCCTGTCTCTCCCAAGAAGGTTAAGGATATCACTCCTGGCTCAAGTCCCACATTTTTTCCACCATCACCACCCTTGAAAAGGCCTGAAACCTATAGTGACTGTGTTTGGTGTCTTTTCTTCTAAGAAGCACCTGTGAGTTAGGACAGAGGAGATGCCTATATCATATGGAGTAAGGTTTGTTGAGGAAAATATTTCAAAGCATTGTGGCCACAGTCTTCTTCTCCCTTAGGAAACCATCAAAGGCCCAGACACTACTCTGGGAATACCAAAGAACAGTTTATTGGGTGAAGCTTAAGTACCCTGTGGTTAAGGCAGTGGCATAAAGCTGATCTCTTGATTGAATCCCAAACAACTCTTCCTGATCGTCATGTGTTCCTGGATCTTCTTCATAAATATATTTATGTAAGTCTCCAAGTTACACTCAGCAGATAGAAACACAAACTAACGAAAGATCCATTTTGTTTTTGGTGTCATAGGCCTGCCTGACACATCGCAGTAACACACGACCCTTGGGATTGAAGGACGCCTCCCAGCACAAGTGCCAGTACCACTGCCTTGATCCCTCAGAACATACAAAACCCAAATCTCTCAGCAATGTTCCTAACCTTATTTTATCCTCTAGTCTCTTTGAACTCGAGTTTTAGTGTTTTAGACATTGTTCTTTTTCTACTCCTTTGATTTGAATCAGACTTTCATCTATCGATGTCTCTCTGTCCCTTTCAGCTCACCCTCTGGTCTTGTTAGTAGACAATTCCCCATGAATCCCTCTGTCTCTGCCCATCCTGTGACATCATTTGTCTGGAATATCTTCTCAAGGATGTCTGTGTAGCAGATAGCCTTGGAAATAGTGTTTCCTTTCAGTGCAGAGGGCAGATTTCTTTGCTGTCCAAGATAAAAACAATGGCTCTCTCTGGGGCAGAGTTTGGGCAAGTCTGTTAGCAACCCTTTCATAAGATCAAGAGTCCTAGGCCTGTAGCTCCTTAGTTGTGCATGTGGCATCCTTCAGGGCCTGCTCCTGCATCGTTCCCATACAGTGTGGGGACAAGGAGAACCAATGCAAACATGAAGCCATGAGTAAGAAAGTTCTTTGTCTCTGACCTCAAAGTCTTTTGTCTTCCGCTGGTATAGCTATGAAACTGTGGCACGCTGACTTGTGAGTTTATCAGTGGGGTAAAATGTGATGTTACAATTCTTGATATACCTCAGTTTACCTAAGCACCATGGCTGGCATTTTCTAGCCAGGGTTTCCTAACATTTATTTTCTTTTCCTAATTACACCCTGATTCCCTCTTGAGAATTCTGTATTCCCTGTTGGATACGATCTCAGGAAAGTGATTTGATGTTCTGTCCTCCCCCAGCTAAGAGATAGGAGCATGACCCAAGCTAACCTCCCTGAAACTTACACAGAATGACAGACACAATGAAAACAATTGGTATTCATTTATCTCAGTTCCCTAAACAAATACTTCCTGCTATTTCCGAACATCCTTTTTTAAGAATCTGTAGACAACTTGAACTCTGCCCTGTGTCCAGGCCAGTTTCTTCACATTTCTCATGAATTTTGTGAGTTTCTAATATTCCCCAAATACATTTCCTTTGGCTTGAGTTGGTTTTCGTCACCTTCAACCAAAGACCTCTAAAGTACTCAGCCTTGATCTAACACTCTGCAGGACCTAATGTGTTTCATATGTGTTGTGGATTGTGTTTTCGCAGAACATGATTAGCCTTCACTACAGTTTGGGCATTAGAAATAAGACAATATTAGACACATATATTAAAAAAAAAAAACCACTCTGCATTTCTAGATTCTGTAGATCTTTTCTCTGGGACAAAGCTATTTCAAAGCATTCATTCATTAATTTAACTAATATTTACTGAGTACCTCCTTTATAGCAAGAACTGCTAGGAAGATGGCAGTGAATAAAATAGAAAATGAATCTTTCTCATGGGGTTTATAATCTTATTCTAAGTTATATCATTTTTACTCTTTCTTTAAAAAGAGACTATTAAAATGTAAATGCTTTGTGGGCACAAACCTTGTTTTTCTTGATTACCATTTTTATTGGTAACTGCTTATTAAGTATTCAATAAATATTTGCTGACTAAATAAATAAATCTTACTTCCAATAGGAAGTTGCTGGCCCTGAAATGTCTGCATTATTGGTCACAAACAACTGTCCAAAACGGAGATGAAAAGCATTAGAACCCAAAGGGATGAGGAGATAAAGATCTCTTTGTATTTAAGTCTTAAATTTTTGTATCAATATGACAAATTTTCAATGTCGAATGAATACTAAAAGTCATTATTAAGTAAGAATTTAACTAGAAAGGAAATATGATTACTATTAAAGAGAACAAGTAATAAATGTAGCAATCGCAACTAATAAAATAAGTCTGAATAAAATTTAACTTACAGTTTAATGAAAGCCTCTTTGCACAAATCAAATGAAATAGAATTTAGAACTTTAAAATAAGGCAAAATCATAGTTTTCATTAATTAGTTAGACAATCTCATCTTGCTTTCTCTTTTAGAGCCTCTTTTTTAAGATCACATTTCTTTTGTCTTCATTTTTTAAATTTTATTTTACCGGTTTAATTTCATTTTTAATGGGCTGTTTTTCCCCACGTCCAACAGTTTTTGTTGCAGCTTCTATTAAGATCTACATCAAATGAGTTATTACCGGGTTTCAAATCAAATGCCTATTATTATCACCACCAGAAAAAGTTATGGTGGCTTCTTAGGGAAAGGGTCGGGGAGCGATGTGTCTGTGATGCGGAGCAGGGCTGGCAGCCTACACTTACCCTTGCATCCCTGAAAACCACCGGTTTTTCCCTGCTTGCTGCATAATTAAAGGACAAATGGGTAAGTTTTCTAAATTTTAGTGACAGTTAGTAAGTTCTTCTTAAAAGAATAAACTGAATTCAACTTAATTGTCTCTGGTTACAAAGAGGTCAGTTCAGGTTATCAGCTAAAAAGCAATCAGTCATCCGCATATGTTCTAATAAATGATAAATAATTGGCTTTTCTGCTATATTCAATACAAATCAAGTGAATAGAACAGATGGGGAAGCAGTAATAAGAAAATATGTACTATTTCTTTCTGAGTTTGATCACTTTTGGAGCTTGGGTAAGCTCGGTATGTTTTAACAAGTGGACCAAAATAGTATAATTTAAATATTTTTCCCACAGCTGTTTCTGAATGAAAAGAAAGTGCCACGAAAAGAATAGTAACTGAACTCCTACTATGTACGAGACAATCCAAAAGATACAAAGCTGAGTAAGACGCAAATCCTGTTGAAAAGAAGATTACAGTGGGAGAAAAGGAGATGATATGTTTAGCATAATGCTGAAGAACAACCATAAAAGACAAGTATAAAATACAACAGTAATTAAAAAACACTTCTCTCCGGCTAGGAGATGGGGACAAAGATCAATGTAAGCAGAGAAATATAGCTCGAAAGGAGCATGGAGTGTTCTAGCAATAACAAATACGATTGTGAGGGTTGGGGAGCGGAGGGTTTGGTGCGTGGCCCATGAGAGAGGAGCAGGAGAGGACAGGGAAGCAGCAGCGGGACGGAGGGGTGAAAGACACAGTCTGTGAGGGCTTTTTGTGACAGTCATGAACTGTGCCATTCTGTAAGACACACTAGGAGATATCGAAGGTTTCTGGGCAGGTAAGCCATGAACAGAGTGATGTTCTAAAAAGGTAACTGGTGGCTGCCTGAAGGACAGACTGCAGAGACAGACAGACTCAAGGCTGGCTGGAGTCTGTGGCAAGAAAAGAGCCATGCTTTCAGACATGCATCTGCTTTCAATTTGTAGGGTTGCAGAAGGCCCAGCACAGAGGGTGGCATCCTGGTAAAGAAGGGGTTCTGGGAGACCAGGTGAGGCCCATACAAGAATGGCCACAACAGGCATGGAGGAGGGAATAGGAAACCTGGTAGGGGGAGAGTCCACGCGGCTACTTCCTCATGAGCAGCCGAGAGAGGCAAGATGACACTGCAATATATTTCTCACCCATGTTTTTAACAAGTGCTCTTTCAAAAACTACGGGGCAGGGCACTCTATCATCAAAAAACCAAAAACCAAAGCCAAAACCAAAACAAAACACACGAGTATATACAAAGTTAAATGAACTTATCTTTTCCTAAAAGACCTCTCTGAGCTTTTAATATGATGATACACCTTGATTGGCCAAGAGAGAAGAACACGTGCAGCATTTAGGAAACCTAGAATATAACATGAAAGTCTATTTTAGACCTAACAACACATATTGGAAACAAAGTGCATTAATGTTACTTTGGAGTTTAAAACCTACATGCCTGGGAGAGCGAGAGCAATGTGTATGTAAAGTAAAAGCCCTCTTAGAGATTCAGCTAGGATGGACATTTGGTTTTCTAATCAAACTAGTGAGTTATTTAAAATTTTAGTCACATTGTATTTCTAACTTAAAATATATAGAAGGGCATCATCCCTTGGTTAATTTCTTGAGGAAGGACCAAAGCCTTTTCTTCCAAGAAGGGCTGCCTGCCGGGACTTCCTGGTCCTCTTCTGTGCATATGCCACACCCACAGAACATCGTCTACAATATCCGATTTCAGTTTCTTTAAAGTAGAATGGAAAACTATTCACAAAAGAGTTAGGAGGACTGATATTTAGTGAGAAAGTTGACGGCTTTAGGTTTGGATATACTGAACTTAGTGTTTTTAAAACATGCATGCAGTTTTTTAGCAGGTATTTATTTGGAAATGCATAACTTGCCTTTTCCTACGGGAATTAATCAAAATTATAGCATTTCTTTTTTTGCATGTATACAGCGTTTATGTTTGTTATGTCTTTACCCACCTACTAATGGGAGTTATTAAATCACCTCAAATCTCATAAAATCACATGATTTCTTCTAACCTCTACCTTCACAATAATCATTAGTTTCAAACACAGGTTTATCCTTAGATACATGGTTGTGACCTACATCTTGATCAGGGGGATGGTTAAGTAGGTACGTTCAATTTGTAAAAAAAAAAATATAGGACAGCGCCTTAAGATTTGTGTATTTTCCTGTATATGTTTTAGTTTAGCATAACTTTACAAACAAAATGGGAGTAACACACATTAAATGTGTACAGTAATTCTTTGGGGACCTATTGTTACCTCACTTTTAGACATGTAGAACAGAAATAGGTAAAAACTCTAAAACTTCTTCTAAATATTAGAAGTATATTCTTCTACGAATATGTTTCTTGTAATTTAAATTTTGTCAGTGTGGGTAATGATTGTGTACATTTAAGAATAATCTAAATATGCAGTGAATTTCAAATGATTCCATTTTAATACTGGATAATTTTAATAATTTTTTAATTTTACTCTATTAGCAAGGTAAGCCGGCAGAAGTCCTATCTTGAAAGTAAGATTAGTGCATGTATTTGCTTAATGAGTGAAAATTTCCCCCAAACCTAGAGTATGTATCACTACTATTAGTTGGAATCCTTCCAACTACTAGGGCAAGGGATTGAAAACCTTAGTCATTGCCAAGTTCTCACTGTGCATTTCTTTGGACCACCAACTAGTGAACTCCTTATGTTTTAGTCAAGCAGTCGGTTTCGAAATTCTTCTAAGGATACCACCCCTTTGTGCTTAAACATTGTTAAAAAGTTTTGAGTCAGATTTTTTATTAATCCAACACATTTATAAATGATATATGGTAATTACTACAGAACTCTGTAATTATCATTAAAATACTCCAACAGAATACCTTGCTGGCCTTTTTAGAAACCCCTCCCTGGAGTAATACATTGTCTATATTCACACACATGCACAGACATATATAAGGTGTGTTCTGGTGGGAGAAGTGGATCGCGAAGTGACTCAACTTTACTGAGTGAAGAATACGCACAAATCAATGATCATACCTGCAATAAATCCCACACTATCAAATGTGAGATGGCCATAATATTCTATCGACCAAGGAGCTTGCATGCACACAACTGACTGGCTTACTGCAATTTCCGAGTCATGAAGCCTGACACGGTGAACTATGGTAGTTCTATGGTTATCAATCAGGGAAGAGAGAAAAAGAACACTAAGTCCTCACAGAAGCTTTTAGAAGACATAAAGCTAGATCTTTTTGTTTTTCTATCTTCCTTTGTGAAGTTTTTATATCTCATATTTTTTGGTAAAATGTTTACAAATTCATTTTCTCCATATTTATTTAAAATAAATTAACTTAAAACCTACAGTTGTTTTCACTGTAAACATGTCATGCATGTTCTGTTGGTTCAAGGATAAAATTAAAACAAGATATCCTCTGTAGAGCAAATATATTTATTATGCACTTTCATATACATAGGGATTTTTGCTTAATATAATACAAGGAATAAAATAAAACTTTTACAATGTGAAATTCAATGTACACTTTAGGCTATTTACATACCCCAAACCAAGGAAAAAATAAAAAAGAAAGCATTTGTCTGCAACTACATTTGCTGAGAAGTGTAAATGGAGAACATTAAGCAAAACACATTTGCATAGCCAACAATATTGAGAAAATTATTTACTCCTGTTTTTAAAGTAGTGAATTATTTTTGGTAAGGATTCTAGTAGGGGTGGGGGATAAGGAAGAGAGACAAAAGATACTGGCTGTATTTTGCAGTACACAGGAGTTCCAGACAATTTTCCTTCCAAAACCTTTCCTACATACAGATTTTAATTTTTCATTACTATATATTTTTTTAATCACTTCCCTTATCATCAACTCATGACTTAGGGAATGGGCGCAGATGGAATGTAAAACAAGTTACAAGCACATGGCATCATAGGTGTGTTAGTGACATCAGGTGATTTACAAAATTTAAACATCTTGATTTTTAAAATAGCTATTTAGGCATTTTTAATTGAGGGGACTGTTTTTTACTCTTCTTCATGAAGCAAATGCCGTTTTCAGTCATATTTTTAAATCCCCCACAAAAACAAATAGGCAAAGTGGGGCATCTTCAGCACCCTTATCATCCTTATCATCCTAACTAAAAGCCAGTTCTGTCCTATTCCAAAACACAATTAATACAAAAACATCCAAAGGAATACTTACTTTTGAAAATTGTATTTTCCCAACAGATTTTCTTCCTACCAACTGTTTCAAGTGTACATAATATGGGTATGAAAACATTCAGCTCTTTGAAAAACATAAATCCCTTATGTAATGAGTCATATTGTTGCCCTTTGGCCACAAGGTGCATTTTTGTAAAAAAACAATAAAATTAAATAAATACAATTCCAATAATTCAAGGTTAATAGAAAAACTGGCAGCTTTCAGGGTTCTCTTTCTAAAGAAAAATACACCTAATAAGAAATTAGAGCTTCATCTTCTACAGTAATGTAAATGTACTATATTTGAGAAATGAGTAAGATTGGTTCTAATAATAGTATGTATTCATATTTATCAATAGAATCATTAACACTTTTAAGGCTACTTTGCAAGAGTCCTATTAAGTGTATTTAATAAATGTCCCATAGGGACGAAAATTCAATACTTGAAACATTCACATTCGAGTTATCAATATTGCCATGTCACCTTAATAGCGAATGAACTTCTCTCCTATTCCTGATTATGACTTACCAATGACAAAATGCGTTTCGCTGACTTTAAAAAAATAAAAAACAAAACCCTTACATGAAGATTCAAGTGAAACACTTATCACAACCAATTACACGTTTCTATTTCTGTGAACAATGCATCACATTATGTGTTCTTCATATATGAAGATGGCATTACTGACCTCTTTTACTCAACATTCTTCTCCAGTAGTAGCAGTGTTTTTGTGCTGAATCTCCAAATTCTCTTTCCTCATTCCTCTTTCTTATCAACAGCACATGG
The DNA here is from genome assembly GCF_002288905.1 of Enhydra lutris kenyoni. Taxonomy (NCBI): domain Eukaryota; kingdom Metazoa; phylum Chordata; class Mammalia; order Carnivora; family Mustelidae; genus Enhydra; species Enhydra lutris. Next base: position 7,526,264 of record NW_019154087.1, on the reverse strand, counting down.
GAAAAATAGAATTTCTGGGTTTTCTAAAATTCACGGGGCTTATTCAAAGATCGAACCTACAACCATGGCTCCTCAACAACTCTAACCTTTCCAGACATACACACAACCCAGCTAAGCCAGCCTCACTGGTTTAGAGTCCCTCCAGGCGGCCAAGGCTGTGGGTCCCCTGCTCATTTGAACCAGTCACCTTTTTTTTTCCTAGTCAGAGACTTCATCTTTAACCCCGCCATCCAGTTATCCTGTGAGCAACTGGCCAAAGAAGAAAACAGGAAAGAGTATGTGGACAGAAAAGTGCAAATCCATCACTATCGTTTACCAAGTATCAATAAAAAAATACACATGTGCTATGATTGACAGGTTAGTGGTGTCGTCTTTGAAGGACCGCACATATTACATTCATCAAAACTATTCATCCAACTACCACTAAAACTGACTCAGCTGATTTGAGAGGGGGCTATTTTGGTCATGCAGTGATTTATAAGATAGAACCAACTGAGAGAGAAGCCAGCATGAAAATCTACACTGGCAAATTGTATTCAACTGGACAGAAGAGATTAAGTGTAGTCAGTGAATTGTTCAGGGATCAAAAATCTACCCTCAGACAGCTGCATCTCCTTCTACTTACACACGCCCTGAGGCATGGCTTTGTCCCTGAGAATTTTCATGCCTCAGGAATGATAGTCTGTCTTCTTGGAGGTGGAATGACAAGTGAGTGGAAGGTGAAATTGCATCCCAGTGAATGAAACAGAACTTTGTTCTGATTATAGTCTGCTTTTTCCTCTCTTTCTCTTTTTCTTTTTTTTCATCTTTAGCCAGAGATTAGGAGGATTCTACTGGGAAATCCAAATTTAAACTACTCAGAGCAGCTCCCTAAAACACTAGAATTATTTTTAAAAGATCTGTCAACAAACCATTTTCACTTCAATGTGGCATTAAATAGAAACACATTTTTCAACCAATGCTGAAGGTGTACTGAACATAAAATAGTTGCATGATTTATTTTATTGAGCAACATTTTTAAAGATACAAGAAACAAGCCATACACTACAACAATGCAAATGTGACTGAAACAATATGCTTACGTTTCATTCGCCACAAAAAAGAAAAAAAAAATAAATACAAAGAACACTGCCTTTTCGTACATATTTGATCATGGCACATGCACATTTATCAAATCTTAACTTAAAAATTTTTTTAGCTTTTACCAGGGAACTGCAGTATATATCTGCATTCAAAAACAAAAGTGCTTATTCTTGTGTAGTGAATACAAAGCACACAAAATGAAATTTTTTTAAGCACAGAGGGTTACATTGAGAAGGCAGCCTTACTATTTAGGCACATTACAGTAATTAAGGTAACTGTACTGCAGATATCACATTCTTCATTTTTTTTCAGCAAATCAACAGGCATTTTATGATTTCATCCAGTAGCTGAAGAACCACTCCAATCACAATGTCTTCTGTTTCACAGAATAGGAAACTAATGCAAAAGTTAAAGAAAAAATTAATTTCTACATAATACTTATTATATAACTACATATAGTTTTAAGACCCTATATAATTATATATATATATATAGATATATATATACACACACACACACACATACATACATTTACTATGTAAAGCATAAAGTGGACACACGTATTAGAGATTCATTATTCAACTTATAAATCACTTTTAAAGAATCCACAAAATGTTTACCCTAATTCATGTGTTTTACTGTTTAACATATATGTATACTTTGCTTTTACAAAAGATGTCATGAGAGTTAGAGGGCTGTACCATCGGAGTTGAATATTTTAAAAATAAATCACATTGCAGAATGAACTACTTTACACAAATTATTTTTAAATGATATCTGACCAGTCATCCATCAATTCATATCGAAGGGCTTTACTATTAGAAAGCATAGCAAGTTTATAATCTGTAATAATGCTTCACCTGAAATACCCCAAAATATAGCTCCAAAGACAAAAAAAGAAAAAGGAGGAAATTTCAGTTTACTAAAGAGTACAACTTTGTTAGAAGATGAAAAATGATTAAGCAAAGTGGGATAAATATACTTGTAGTATAAATTAGCAAAGATTCCTAATGAAACCTTTGGATTTATCTCTAATGAGAGAACTGTGCTTCTGAAAAAGTATCTATTATATAAAATTAGGCATATATTTTCCCATTAACTTCCCCTATATAATTAGTGAAACATCCATTGTGGTGGAAAGAAGAAAGTTTTTAATAAATAGGATTTATTTTGAGGTTTACACATAAAATTCTTATGTCTGAATATACTAAGTTCTAAATATCCTCTTGCTAACACATCCAACTTATCATCTTTCCTCACCTATTCTTCGTGTGTGTGCAAATTTTACTTGGGAGTTTTTTTTTTTAACTTGGAAGGTTTTTAAGAGATCTGTCATAACAAAAATTACCTTTTGCTGATTAAATCTTTGACTTCCTCCAGGGTGAAAAGGAAAGAAATTAACACTGACTACCTATCTACTAAGCACTACACACACTATTTTATTCAAACCAAAATGTGAGGTTTACCGAAATGGTCCTCTCCCCTCTTTCCATTACCGTCAAAGAACTTTGAAGTGGGGAAATGACGGTATAGGAGGAAATTCTTAATCTGAGATCCATTAAGTAGTATTATTCATTCATTCATCTATTCATCCTCTCATTCATTCATCCATTCACATACTCAATACATTTTCACAGAGAAACGACTACAGGTCCAAACAGTATTCCAAATACATGGAATACGTCAGAGAACAAAATAGATAAAAATCCCTACTTTCACAGAGTTTACATTTTAGTTGGGAAGAGACAAATAATAAACATAATAATAAATAAAATATATAAAGTATACTAAATAATAAGTTCTTTGGATAACAAAAAGCAGGAAAGGAAAAAAGAGTGCTGGTGGCAGGACAATCCGAATTCACAAGGATGCTAAGGGAAGGGCTTGTTGAGAGAGAGGATGGCATCTGAATAGATTAGGCGAGGGAATTGGCCATGTGACTATTAGGGAAAAGAGTATCCTTAGTAGAGGGAACCATACTTTTGATATTTTATTCTCTATGTTGATGAAATGTTACCTTTTATAACGGCGTTTCCTTTTTATAGTTGAAGCTAGGGTCAGAACCCTCAATCTGAAGCTTCAGGGCTTGTTTAAGGCTTAATTCCGTCTCGGAGGAAGGATACCCTTCTAACACCTCCTGATGCCCCCTGTCTTGTATTGTCCGCGGGACTGACACCCTACCAAGAAAAACCTGGTTGCTCTGAAGATGGTAATTCGGATTGGTCATTATCCCATTTCTCTTCTTCTGCTCCCCACTTTGTTGATGAATAAGAAATTGCTGTTGAGATCGACCAATTTCTTGCTGAGTCGAAGGTACCATAATTTTGCACTGCGATTCTGCAGGCATTTGCTTAGGTGGCACATTTGTCCCTGATTTGGTGGTAGGCCCTCTTTTATCGAACTGAGTCATCTCATATTCTAAAACCTTTGGCTGTGAAGAATTATTTTGTTTAGCTTTTTTCCCAGCTGCCCCAGATTTGCTGGAATTTTCTGATTTCCCCCCTTTGTTTGTTTTAGTTGACTTCAAACTGGGCTTTACCTGACTCCACTCAAATTCACTACTTGGTGAATTATGGCTCTGTCCCAAGGACTGTGTTGTGGAAGACGGGGAAACAACTGACTGTCGACTTCTACTGCGTGGCAACGAATGCTGCTGAATTTGTTCTGTAAAGGACAGGTTATGAAAGCTATCAATTGGCACTGTTTGAGCTGTTGCTGTAGATGAAGTAGTTCTCAAAGATGAATTTTTTGAGCTTTTCAGGGAATTGTTTGACAACGACGACTTCTGACGATCGACTGTAGAATCTGGAGATTCTGAAGGAGAACTGAATGCATGAGCTGGCCCATTAGGTAAACCACGCAACGAAGGCTGCATGTCTCCTCCACCAGTACTTCCAGAGCTATTTGATTTAATTGTTAATGACTGCATTTTTGAAGACACCGACTGCAGAGGTTTTTGCTCCATTGTATGCACAGGAGATGGGGAACAGCCGTTCAAACTAGATGCACCATATTTTTCTAATAATTTAATTATTTGAGAATGTCCATTTTTGGCAGCAACACGCATAGCAGTGCGTCCAAATTGATCAGCATGGTTTGGATCAGCACCGTGCTCTAGTAAAACCTGCACAACATCAATGTGCCCTTCCTGGGCTGCAATACAGAGAGCAGTTGCACCCTGATTACATGTATGATCAACTATGGCACCATGCTCGATCAGAAGCTGAACCACTTTTACGTGGCCCTGCCACGCTGCAGACTGCAAAGCAGATCGCTTTTCGTTATCTGCGGCATTGACGTCAGCATGGTAGGTTATCAGTACCTGTACCATTTCCAAATGGCCTTGCCAGCAGGAAACATGAAGTGCTGTCCTTCCTTCAGCATCACTTGCTTCTACATTTGCACCATTTTCTAGAAAATACTCAGCCATTGTAAGTTGGTTTTCTAAGGCCAAAATATAAAGCGTAGGCCTCCCATCAGCATCTTTGTAATTAACGTCAGCTCCATGGCTAAAAAGCAATTCAACAATGTCTCTATGCCCTTCTAATGCAGCAACCCGCAGTGCATTTCTTCCATCATAACCTCTCTGATCAATGTTGGATTTATTTTCCAATAGTATTTGAACACAATCATAATGACCCTCTTGCGAAGCTAATATGAAAGGTATTCGTCCATCGTTATCGATCTCGTTTGTTCTAGCACCTTGTTCAATAAGTGCTTCACATATTAACCTGTGACCTTCAAAAGCTGCCATATGCAAAGGTGTCCATCCGGCATCATCTCTGTGATTTTCATCTAACCCTCTGTCCAGTAGAGTTCGTACTACCTCAACATTTCCTTGGGCTGAAGCTATGCTGAGGACTGTTCTACCTTCACTATCAATGCTATCCACAGCTGCACCCCAAAACAAAAGCGTGTTTACAACGGAGGCATGGCCCATAGAAGCTGCCGCTAAGAGGGGTGTACGACCATTGTTATCTGTGTGGTCTACATCTGCTCCCCCTTCTAGAAGCAAGTCAACCACATCGACATGTCCTTCATAGGCAGCGACCAGCAGTGGAGTCATGCCATCTTTATCACAATGATCTACTTCAGCACCTCGATCAATTAAAAGACTAACAACTGATGCATGTCCTTTACTTGCAGGCACACAAAGTGCAGCTACAGAGAGTGCAGTCCTGCCATCAACATCCTCGTGATTCACTTCTGCTCCGTGGTCCAGGAGGTGTTCCACAATTTCTCTATGGCCCATGTATGCTGCCGCTATCAGTGCAGTTCTACCTTCATTATCAGCTTTGTTGACTTCAGCACCATGTTGTAGCAAATTCAGTACAATATCCTCATGTCCTCCCCAAGCTGCGGCTCTCAAAGCTGTTCGGCTATCAGCATCCGCACAATCCACTTTTACACCTGCATAAAGTAGTGCAGAAACTACCTCGGTATGGCCACCCCAAGCAGCAGATCTTAATGCTGTCCAACCATCTTGATCAGTATGATTAATATTTGCACCACACCCAATCAAACAATTAACCACCTTGGTATGTCCTTGTCTAGCAGCTAGGGTAAGTGGTGTATGTCCATGGGCATCTTCAATCTCTAAATCTGCTCCCCTGGAGACAAGTAAATTCACTACATCAAGATTGCCACTGTATGCAGCATTAGCCAATAATGTTCTCCCATTTGAGTCACACTGATTCACTGATGCTCCATTATCTAATAATGTCCGAATGGAATCCTCTCTTTCCAAGGCTTGTCGGACTATGCACGATGTGCGATCATCTTCACTGTTAACGTGAGCACCAGCTTTAACCAACAGCTGTAGCACTTCTTGTTCCTTGGGTATTAAAGTAGACAGGGAATCTCTGACAGGTGTACCATTCCATATCATCCAGAGAGCTAACTCAGCTGTCTCTAATTGTAAGTTTGAATTAATTAAATGCAATGCAAATTCTTGTGCTTCCAATGGTGTTAAATTCTTGGCTTGACAGGTATAACTCATAGCCAACATTCTGTGTCCTTCTGCTGCATTACATAAATACTTCTGAGTGCAGTGTTTCACATCCAGAAGCCACTCTGCAAAACTATAATGGAACAGTATTTTAGTATTTCCTAGTCCATCAACAAGAAGTTTGGAGAGGACATCTAACTTACGTTGAAAGTCTTCCAAGGTTAATGACATATTTTTAGTCCATACCGCATGATATAATTCCGTTATGGTCAAAGGCCGGCAGGCTGCAAGAATCACATTCAAAATGGGCTGAACTTTTGCAAACTGTTTCCTTACAAAAAGTCTCTGACACAGCCATAGATAGAGACCATTTAGAGTTCCTGGGATGTCACGAATCTCTCTTAACATAATAAAATTTTCTACAACTCCATCTAGAACTCGCTCTAGATAAAGAAAGCATCCGCTGCTTTTAATGTGCAGTTGATTTAACATCTCTGCAGTTTCTTTTGTGAGGTGTTGTCGCAAAGCTTCTTCTTGATCTAAACGATGAAGGATGTACTGCTGAACATCCTTAACAATGTATGCCTTCCGAAGGTCATCTAAGCTTATTTTTCGAAAACCTAAAGAGACAAAAGTAGATGTCATCAATTGAAAATGATTACAGAAGCCACCATATATTTGAAGAGGATGTCTTCAATATATAATAAACTAATAAGCAAAGAAATCAATAATAAATCAATACTAATAAATTAATACCTATGAGTGTGCGTGTGTGTATACACACACACACATATATTTTTTTTTAAGCTTTGTTTATTTGAGAGAGAGAGAGCATGTGCGGGTGGGGGAAAGGCACAGGGAAAAGAATCTTCAAGCAGACTCCTCATTGAACACAGAACCTGCCAGGGAGCTTTGATCCCATGACCCATGAGATCATGACCTGAGCTGAAACTAAGAGACAGCTGCTTAACCAAATGAGCCACCCAGGTGTCACAATATCTATGAGTATATAAATCAGTTCTCTCTTCCTTCCATAAAAACCACTAATGGAAGATAAAGTATTTCATTTTCTGATCTATAAAAGGAACTATTTCTTATTCTATTAGTAGCTCAGGGCTCCTCTCAATTTTAATGACAAGAGATACTAAACTCAACATTAGAAAGTCTTACATACATATCCATGAAAATACCTTAGTAAGATTTTCTGAACTCCCAAACGACTAAGGAAAAAAGGTTGCCAGAGATAATAATAACACTTGCTTATTTTTAAGGCTAATCTTTTTCACAGTAAAAATTTATATATTTCCATCCATATACCTAAATGTACACTAGCCTTAATGATGGGACTGAATATTTATATCCAATTAAGAGTATTACCTATCACTGCCTCTGAATTACTATTATAAATACACTTTCATAAAGAATACACACAAAATGCTTACAGTTTAAGAAATAAAGCTCTTCCAAATCTAAGTGTTTAGTAATATGTACTTAGATTGAATAAATTATTATGTTCATCATTAATGACAGTTACCTGTTCATTAAAACAGAACTGAGAATACCTGTTAATAATTTGATTTTTAAGTTAACTTTACTAAAAACACTTTTTTTAAAATTGCAACTCCTAATCATTATATATGCAGTTCTCTTATTATGAATAAGCACAATTTAATACATTGCTATACAAAACACTTTAACACATTTTTACAAGGCTGAAAATTCTCATCATTTTTAGGGGAATAAAAACAGGATTTACTGAAATGTTGGACCATAATCTGTTGAACCACTTTTGTATTCTTACTGAAAATATTTCCCAGGGTATGAAACTTCTTAGGGCTACTGACAGTAGAACGACAGAATGACAGGATGTGTGCCAGGATTTGTAACCTGTTGCTCATTGAAATTATTTATTATCCTGAAGAATCTTTGAGGGTAGGGGCTAGGAAAATTAAACCTAAAAGTAAAACAATAAAAAAGTCAAATAAATTCTGGCATGTTGATACACTAGTAAATTATGTAGCCATTAACATAGTTTTTTTTTTTTTTTTTTAAGATTTTATTTATTATTTGAGAGAGAGAGCATGAGAGGAGAGAGGTCAGCGGGAGAAACAGACTCCCTGCCGAGCAGGGAGGCCAATGTGGGACTCGATCCCGGGACTCCAGGATCATGACCTGAGCCGAAGGCAGTCGCTTAAACCAACTTAGCCACCCAGGCGCCCCTAAAATAGTTATTAAAAAAAACAATATAGTGATACTAAAAGGCTTATAAATGTTAAACTTTATTAAAAAGCAGGAAATCAAATTGATATAAGTATGATCTCAACTAGGTAGGATAACATACACAGAATTTAACACATAATGTTAAAGAGTGGTTATTTAATACTTTATCCCTGAAAGATGTTAATATTTGAGTATCCTGTCATTTAAAGCATTTTCTATATGGAGCATGTATTATTTTATAACCAGATATAAATAATTATGTATGAAGATCTCCAAAAATATTTGAGGATTAATTTGTGCACAAAACAGTTTCAAATGGGCTATTTCCTTCAGTCCCATAACATGTATCAATTGCCATTATCCCACAATATTATCCTCATAGGCAGTCAAGATTCTGCTTAAGGGCCAAAGTAATTTTCATTAAATTGACTCTAATCTGAAGCCATCAATAAAAATGCTACTGGTTAGTGTACTGAATACATCAGGAAAGAGAAAAATCTCTTCCCAACAATGTTAAATCCTCAGATATGAGTGCGTGAAACTTATTTAGATCCAGTAAAAATATTAATGTTCTTTCCCTAAGGTGATATACCTACCAATTTTAATTCTGAATGCACTCATTTCAATTCAAAACCCATAGATCACAACTTAAAACAACAGTAAAAAGTAGAAAGAAATATGGAGGACATTGGCAAGGGAAGCTGATAAAAGTCTAGGAAAAAAATGAGTAAATGAAAAAATATGCTATGCTCATGGATGGAAAGAAAGCATATTTCGTATTTCAAACTTCTCTTACAAGTTTTAACTAAATTTAATTTTTTGTTTATATCATTAATAGTTAGAATTTTTAAAAAGTATGGTATTAAAGTCAGTCCAGAGGAATAAAAGTAAAAGTATATAATTCAGAATAATAATATTGGTGACAATAAGGTCTGGGAAGTAAGTGTACAAAAAATAAAAAATATTAAACCAGTATGGCATTTGCACAAAAATGCCAACAGACAGTTGAGAAGATAAGACAGTTTAGAAATATATCAATAACACATCGATATACATACATGGCAGTAATTGCACTTACCGGTAAACATTTTAGTAACAGCCTTACTCTGTTTTCGGGCAGAACACAGAAGCAATAGCCATGGTGGAAAGAACTCATGGTGACCAGCCAGAAGCTCTGCAACAGTTCCAGATAAGCTGGTAGACGTTTGTTCACCTTCAGTGATATTACAACCTTCATCAACAGAATCAACAAGTAGATAGAGGCTTTGCTGGGGAGGCTTCATTCCCAAAAGAGGGAGGAGAACACATCTGTAAAACACACCCACATGAACATTTTGAATGTTACTGGCTATGACATTTAGTTTCTCATTCAGACATTAGTAATACAGGTTAGAAATATGTGTTAAGAATAAATAAATTAAGTTTTAGATACAAATATTGTACAAGTTTCAGTTTCTTTAAGAATACTAGTCCTAAATAGTTCACATTTTTAGTAACAACATTTTCCACAATAAAGTGTGTGAGTGAGGGAGTATATGTGTGTATGCATGTGTGTATTAGTAATTCAGCATAATTAAGGACAGTAGGAATTTTAGGAAACCACATTTCAATATTCCCATCCTGATTTTTTCAATCACCAATAAAAAGCTTGAATTGCTTATAACCAAGTTAAAATGTGTTGCAAAAACTCCAACCAACCAAACAAACAAACAAAAAAACAACCAACTTTGGGGCCTACTTTAATAACAAGAAAATATCAAGTGTCCCATACAATTTAGAAATGTTTCATTACAAAATTTCATTTCATCTTACAAAATGACTGCAGCTATACTAGCTTGTCACGCACAAATTTTGTTTTAATGATGGTACGAAGATAAATTCCTTATAATCTAGGTCCCATTTGGTGTATGTTCACCTTTCAGTGTTAAAGAACAAATTATTACATTTAATTCCACAGAACAATGCATTTCCGACTCATAATTTATATTGCAGTTGAATAGTTGAATATAATTTTTACAACTAAAACAATGCTCATTCATTTTCAACAAATATTTACTTAAAGCATGTCATGTGCTGAAAATGGCATTGAAAGGGACATAATCCATTTAGTTATGAATACCAAAAATTTACAGATAATCCTTTCTACAACTCTCTTCTTAAACTTCCAATCCCATAGCTACCAAGATCTAATTTGTCACTATGTCCTACCAGTATTTCTTTATAAAAATCTCTCAAATCCACCTCAGTCTGTAACATCACCACCTTACTCCACACTACCAACATCTCTCTCACCCGGACCACCATAATCACCAGTATGTACTGTATGTTACATGTCTCCAACCACTTCCCTGTAGCTCCTACTGCAGCCAGAGCAACCTTACAATACTACTCCAGCCACACTAGCCTTCTTTCAGTGACTTTTATTAGATACAATTACACAAGGACCTTTTCATTTTTTTTCTTTTTAAAGATTTTGTGAGAGAGAGAGAGAGAGAGAGAGAGCGGGCAAGTGCACACAAGCAGTGGGAGAAGTATGCTCCTTGATGACAATCCATCCCAGGATGCTAGGATCATGAGTTGAGCCAAAGCTTAACCGAATGAGCCACTTAGGTGTCCACACAAGGACGTTTTCTTTTGCAGTTTTCTCTGCCTGAAATGTGCTTCTTTTCTAATGTAATTAACTCCTCCTTAATCTTCAATTTTAAGCCTAAGAGTCACTTTGCCAAGACTGAATCCTTATGCTTTCAGAGCATTAAATATTTCTTTCATAACACTATCAAATTTGCAATGTTAGACTTAATAATTTAATATCAATAATCCTTATTTCTTCCTTTACACTCAAAGCATCAAGAAAACAGGGGCCATGTCAGTTTTGCTCATGAGTGTATCCCAGGACTTAGTATAGTGCTGTGACCATAACAGATCCTAAATAAAGACTTGACATTGTTATAGTCTAGAATGGAAAATAAAGAACTTCAATGCCTTGTGCTCAGTGCTATGATAAAAAGCAGTAGCATTACTAATGTGACTGATAAATGACCAACTCAAGGGAAGTAGAAAGGAAAGGCAGAGGATGTCAAAGAAATATTCAAATATTAGGTGCTCAGATGAATTGTTTTTAAAAAAACAATTATAATTCTCCAGGAATTATAATAAATTTTACAATAAATTATAATTAGGAGGAAGAAGGGCAATATTGCCAGAAGGAATATGTTAAATTTGGGAAAATTTACTGTACCTTATGTCTATATTTCCTTTATTATAAGAACAAAGAAGGCTGATGAATAACAGGTACTACAGTAATATATATGTCATAGTATATAACATACCCTAGTATTGTACCATAATCACTGCGAGATTACCATAATCACCGTGAGAAATAACACACAGTGCTATGGGAGTACATAGTGGGCCAACTTAACTTATTTTTGATAGGGATTGGGTGGGGGAGAGCTCAGGGAAACAAAAAAAAAGAACCTTAGGAGAAAGAGCCAGGGTGAGGACAACACACAAGACAAAAAAAAAAAAAAAATCTAGTTGTGGCAACCTCACCCTTCAGTCTTGAAGAGGAGAAAGACCACTGAACAGAGTATGGAAGAAAAGTTAGGAAAATGCATAAATACTGGGTTTTATAAATTTATTATGAAATTTGGACTATGACCTAAGGATACTAAGGAGCCACTGAAGTATTTTAAGCAGGAAATTGATACGTTTATATTTGTATTTATAAAGATAACTGGCTATATTTGAAGGAAAGCCTGATGAAGGGTAAGTCTATAAGGGAAGAGTGAGATGGAAGGCCACTGCTTGTAAAAAAAAAAAAAAAAAAAAAAAAAAGTGGGGGGGCACCACTGCTAATTTTAATTCATTGTTTTACATACTTTAGGCACTTTACATAGCCATTAACTCATCTGATTCTCACATAAACTCTTTAAGATGGGTACTATTATAATACACATTTCCAGGTGAGGAAATCAAGGTACATGAGATAAGTCATTTGTCCAAAGTTAAAAGAAGGGATTCAAGTCTAAGCTTGGACTCCAGAACCCCCAAGGATGGACCATTAATCCATTTGCCTGGGACTGTCCAAGTTTTAAGCAATGATTTGAGAAACTAGCTGTACCTCCTCCCCACCCCCAACTTCTGGGCAAACCGGTAGTTGGTCACCAGGGTTTATACTCTTAACTGCTAGGCTCTACTAATTATAATTATATTATAACAAATGCTATGAGGATTTGAGGGAAATCTGGTGGGTGAAACTGATAGGATTTGATGATTATTTCACTGCTTTTGCTTACTCATTGTTTGCCCTTCTTTTCCTAGTTTCTTACAATAGAAACTGAAATAACTGTTTCATACTTTTCTTCTAATATAATCCTTCAATACTACAAAGTCACTTAAGTATTTTCCATATCATCTGGTTCAAAATAATTTCCCTTTGATTCCTTCCTTGAATTATAGGTTACTTAGAAGTAAGTTGTATAGCTTTCATATATGTTGGGATTTCCCAGTTTTTTTATGTTATTGTGTTATTATCATTATTTAATTCAACTGTCATCAGATAACATACTTTGTATAACCTGCATACCCTTAAATTTATTAAGATTTGTTTTGTGGCCCAGATTATATCTATCTTACTAAATGCTGTATGGACACTTGAAAAGAATGTGTACTCTGTTATTGCTGGGTAGACTGTTCTACAAATGTCAATTAGGTCAATTTGGTGATAGTATTGTTTAATTGTTCTTACTGATCTGCTGTTTATTTGCACTACCAGTTACTGAAAGGGGAGTGTTAAAATATCAGAAGGTATGTGTGGATCTGTCCATGTCCTATTGCAACTGTATTAGTTTTTGACATTTTGAAGTTGTGTTATTAGTAAGAAACAATTATGACTGTTATATCCTTCAGAAATTCGCTCCTTTATCATTATGAAATGATCCTCTCTGACCCCTGGTAGTATTCTTTTCTTCAAATTTTACATCACCTGATATTAATGTAAGCTTTATCTTCTGATTAGAATTAGCACAGTATATATTTCCTCACTCTTTTTCATTTAAGCTACATGTCTCTTTGTATACAAAGTATACTACAGGTAACATATAATTAGATCTTACATTTTTTCACTAAGCAAACTGCCATTTAATTAAGATATTTACCATTTAAATTTAATATGATTATTGATATGGTTCAGTCTAAGTCTACCATGTTCTTGTACATACCATTCTGTAATGTATAAGCACATCTGTAACATATATTACTAGGATTACAGTTGGTAGGTTAAGGGGCATACCTATGTATACTTGACAAAACACTCTCCTTAAAAATTACAAAAATATATATTCCCAACAGCTATGTAAGAGTTCCTGTTTATTTCTTACAGATACATTAAAAAAATGGCATCATTGTAGTTTTAATTTACATTTTGCTTATCATGAGGCTAATCACATTTACAAATGCCTAGGAGTTATATTTCTTTTCTTTTCTTTTTTTTTTTTTTTTAAAGATTTTTATTTATTTATTTGACAGACAGAGATCACAAGTAGGCAGAGAAGCAGGCAGAGAGATAGGAGGAAGCAGCCTCCCTGCTGAGCAGAGAGCCTGATGCGGGGCTCGATCCCAGGACTCTGGGATCATGACCTGAGCCGAAGGCAGAGGCTTTAACCCACTGAGCCACCCAGGCGCCCTATATTTCTTTTCTTTAAGCCATGTCTTTATATCTGTTTGCCCATTTTACAAAAGACTGTCAATTTTTCCCTTTTGGGGACTCCTTAGTATTAAGAAAATACATTTGTTGCTAAATTTTTTCACTATTTATTTTTCCTTTTGACTTTTTAATATTTTTTTTTGACATGCAGTTTCTTTTTTTGTTTTTATACAGATAATAATATATCAGAGTCTTTTTTTCTTTTATGATTCCTGAGTTTTATGTCACATTTCTGGGAGGGCCTTCCCAACTTGAAGCTTAAAAAAACATTTCCTCATGCTTTCTTAAAAAGCTTTAAACATTTTGTTTTTCTTTTTAATCAAATTAATTCTGACATAAAGATGTAACCTAGGATTCCAATTTTGTTTTCCACATGGCCCCAAAGATATCCCAAAACTATTTATGAAATTATTTCTCCTATTGATCTGAAATATCTCTTTTCACAGAATAAACCTTCATGTATATATATATATATATATATATATATGTATATATATGTATACATATATATATATGTTTCATTTCATTCCATTGTCTTACCATCTTTTCTCTAAGAACTTTTTTTTTTAAAGATTTTATTTATTTATTTTTCAAAGAGAGAGCAAGGGAGAGCACAAGCAGGGGGAATGGCAGGCAGAGGCAGAGGGAGAAGCAGGCTTTGCTCCAAGAAAGAAGCCTGATGCAGGACTCAATCCCAACCTGAGGCCAAGGCAGACGCTTAAAAGTGACTGAGCGACCCAGGCATCCCTCTCCCTTTTATTTCTGCTTCATGCAATTGTTTAACTTAGGCAATTGCTTATCAATTATATTTTCATTTAAGGCTATATGCTTGGCCATAGATTTCTTTTGTTCCATGGCAACACTTTTCTGGTGAGTGTTTCTTGCGCTCTGCTTCTCAGATTCCTTCCTCTTTTGTTCTTGAGATATATTTTTATGTATTTGTGACAGCTCTTCTTCAGAAAGGTAGTTCTCTCTGGACCAGCAACTGCAGCTTAGTATCCAGTGTCCAGGCTTGTAAGAATTCTCCTTATGACTCAGAGTAATAGACATGAAAAATTTCTTTGAGCTTCTACTTCTCCCCAGCCAATTAAGATCAGAAGCTGTGGGGATACACATAAAGCAAGGTTTCTCACCACAACCCTTTCCTGAACTATCCCCAAATGTCTGACTCATTCTTCCCAGCCCTCTTTGTTCTCATTTCTGCCTAACTCGGTCCAGGGGAACTTCTAGCATAAGTCTATAACCTGTCTCCATGTTTCCAAATAAGAGTCTTTATATACTCTTGATGATAATCAGGGTATGCATTTATTATAAAGCATAAATCCTCTGCCAGTTTTGTCTGCATCTCAATTTAATACCAGCATCCACATTATACTGAGGTTTGGGCTTATAGTTCTCTCACAGTTTTACTTTTTTCCTTTTGTACTATTTTCCATGACTTAGTCATATTATAACCGGAAGCCAATCTATGGCTTTAAAAATGTTGAGCTATTTTTTTTTCCAGCCCTAACCCCACCCTAAACTCAAAAGTAAAAATCCCCCAAACTATCTGCTATCTATCTCCTGTGTGGATGCCCATAGGCACCTCAAATTTAATATGTTTAAAGAAGTGATCTGAAGGAGGCACCTGCACCCCAATATTTATAGCAGCAATGTCCACAATAGCCAAAACATGGAAAGAGCCCAGATGTCCATTAACAGATGAATGGATAAAGAAGATATGGTATATACATAAAGAAGAGACACACACACACACACATACACACACACACTGGAATACTATTCAGCCATCAAAAAACCGAACTCTTGCCATTTGCAATGACATGGATTAACTAGAGGGTATTATGCTAAGCGAAATAAGTCAATCAGAGAAAGACAATTAACATATGATCTCACCCAAGTAAGTTCTTCCCCAACTGCCTTTCCCATGTATGTCACTTCACATATCTCAGCATCCCCTAGTTTCTTTTTATTTTTTTTAAAGATTTTATTTATTTATTGGAGAGAGAAAGAGAGAATGTGCAAATGAGAGTGGACAAGCACAGGGAACAGACTCCCTGCTCAGGAGGGAGACCAGTGTGGGACTCAATCTCAGGTCCCTGGAATCGTGCCTGAGCTGAAGGCAGAAACTTAAACCAAGTTAAGCCAAAGTCCTTATGCCAAAATCTTGAGTGTCATTCCTGAGTCCTCCCTTTTGCTGTAGTCATAATGCTCTCTTTTCAGTTCTAACACCAAACATGTATGTTTGGTCTTTTGTTTGTTTTTGCTTTTTTAGGCCAATGCACTTGGTACTCCCTCTGCCTAGAAAGTTCCCCCATATAGAATTCTTTATTCTTTATGTTTCAACACAAATTTGCTTCTGAAAGACATGTTCCCTGATCACCATGTCTTACAAAGACTTCATCATCACTTATTGATATCATCACTTATCTAAACACTCCATCTCAACTGTTTTCTTATTGTCAAATTAATTTCTTGCATTATTTGTGTAATGTTGTTGTAAGGCTGAAATGAAGCTCTTCCACGTCTATCCCCCCTCCCCTAGGACTTGGCTCTCTCCTCCTACCACACTAGCTACTCTTCACATCTTCTCAACCTTTCAACATGAAACTATGTCAATATTCAGATCTTGGATCTTCTCTTTCTTCTTCTCTATTTATGCTCACTTTTTACATTAGTTTATTAATGTCCTTAAGTACCATCTATAGTCCACTGAAATTTACATATACAGCTAGCACCTCTTTTCTGAATCTAGACTTGTGAATCTAACTACTTACTCAACTTCTCTGCTTAGGTATCTAATGTTAAACATATCAAAACCTAAGCTTCAGACCTCTAATCCTCATCTTGTGCTTCCCTTAGTCTTTTCTGCTTCATTAAAGAACAATCCCATCGTCCCAGTTTCTCAGGCCAAAAGTTTTAGAATCGTCCTATGTTTAGGAACTCCTCTTTGTTTTCCTCATACTCCACATCCAACGTGCCTTCAGATCAATTTTAAAAATAATCAAAATAGGACAATTTTCACTACTTCCAACACTTTACCCAAGTCCAAGCACCACTGCCTCTAACCTTCATTTCTACGCTAGCCAGCTACTGATTTCCTTGTTTCACCTTCACCAAACCAGTTCTCAACAAAGTAGCCAACATGATCCCTTAAAATCTTAAACCAGATGATGTTACTACTCTGTTTAAAAGACCTGATGTCTTCCAAACTACTGAACGTAAAAGTAAATGTCCTTACAACAGCCTTGAAGTCCATACACTGGATGGATCCTGTTCTCTACTAGTCTCCTACACATACTCCCTTGCTTACTCTGTTCTAGCCACACAGGCTCCCTTATTTTTCTTGGATTATATTAAACCAGGTTCTACTTCAGGACTTTGCACTTGATATTTCCTCAGTCTGTAATGTTCCTGTCAGAAGCTTCCTTCACAATGCCTTAATCTCCCCTCTGTAAAATAGCAATCTTTCTCCCACAATCTCCCAGCACATCACTACTATTCTCTTTACTCGTCTGATTTTTCACACAACTTTTACTGTCAATTGATATGCTATATAGTATCTTAATATTTTATTTTTCTACCAACCACCCACTCCAACCCAAAAAATGTAAGCTCAATAAACATGGATGACATTTTCACTTTTACTAATATATCCCAGTATTAAGAATGGCATCTGGTGCATTCCTAGTATCCAATATATAATTGTTAAGTGAATGAATGAATTAATAGAACCAAGTAAAAGTGAGAACTCAAAAAATACATACATACATGTCTATATCTCACACTGGTACTATTATAGGTTAATAGTGAAAGACATGCCACCCAACAAATGCCAGTAAAACAATCAAGAATTTTTAAATATTATGACCTAAAAAAGGTAAGATATAAAGGAAATAATAAAAAATATTCATTTTTTTTTTACATTTCAAAACAAAATTTTACAAACAAAATGGCAAGCCACAGGATCAAAGATATTAAAAATAAAAAGCTACCACTTCACGTTCACTTTCTGAAACATAAAGAATTATGAGAATACAGTGTCAGTGACCTAAAAGAGTAATGGAAATTCAAATACACAACACTATAAGAGGATAAACTGATAGAATTTTAAAGCATAGTTTGGTGCTATCTCACAGAATTGAAGATGAATATACATACCTTATGATCCCAAAGTTCACTTCTAACTAGGCAATTTGGAGTCACCCTTCACTACTTCATTTCTAGTATATATCCCCAAGAGAGAATGTTCTGAGAACCACAGTTCTGTGAAAATTTAAAAGCTCAATATATCTTTTGGGGGCAGGGATTGGGGATGGGGGTGGAGAGTGAGAGCACACTCATGCGAGTCAGGTGGGGAGAAAGGGAAAGGTAGAGAAAGAATCTTAAGCAGGCTCCACACTCAAGCACAGAGCCCAATGTGGGGCTTGATCCTATGACCCAGAGAGATTATGACCCCAGCAGAAATCAAGAGTCAGACATTTAACCAACTGAGCCACCCAGGTGCCCCATAAAAAGCTGAATACACCTTAAAGGAATATCAACATCACAACAACAAATGAATTACTGCATAAAGACTGGAATTATATATTGTATAGTAGTTAAATGAATCATGAAGAACCACAAATAACAACATAGATAACATAAAAACAAAAGTTACACAAAAAATATTGCAGCATACTGCCAGCAACACAATGCCATTTATATAGAAGAGTGGTTTTGAAAGTGTGGTCTGAAGATCCCTAAGGGATTCCTATACCTTAGAACCTTTCAGGGTAAGAATAAAACTAAGATGTGATTTGCCTTTTCACTCTAGATCACTCTGAAGGATATGGTGGAGTTTTCCAGAGGCCGCATTCAAAAGCAGATATGATAATCCAACTGTCTTTTATTAAGCCTAAAATTAGAAAGAGTTGCAAAAACTGTAAAACAATGCTCTTAAGTATGTGGTTTTGGGTTTGGTTTTCTTTTTGTTTCTTTTTTTTTTTTTTTTGGTCCTTGACAATATATATTCTTTCACTGAAATGTCACTTATGTTAATATGTGATGAATTTATTATTAAATATTTATTAGTACATATTTTTAAAATTCTTCAGTTTAAATTTCAAATACAACAGATACTGATATATAACCCACAATAACAAAGGTTCTTTGAGGTCCTTAATAATTTTTAAGAGTGCAAAGAGAACATAAAATAAAAAAATTTTGAGAACTGTTGATATGGAATCAAAAATATAAAATATAAAATATTTTTAAATATTAAATAAATATTTATAAATATTAAATTATAATTATTAAATTAAATTATTAAATTATAAATATTAAATAAATATTAAAATAAAATATAAAACTTGAGCATACAACTAATATGTGAATATACATATATATATCTCCCTAAGTAGTCAAACTGCATTTAAGTTAATCAAACTACATAGATATAGAAAGTAAATCCATAAGAGGGATCATCTTATGGGGTGTGAGATCAAAATTAGTAAGGGATACCTGAGAAGGCTTCCAATGTGGATCATTTTTTTCTTTAAAATAAAACAGAAAACTCAGATTTCAAGCAAATATGGTAAAATAGGTAGGTAGAGGCATATTTGTTTTCCTATTTTATTTACTTTCTTGTATTACTGAAAAATTTCAGGGGTAGGAACAATCTATCATTTTCTCCACAAATTCTTTTTCTGCAGCCATTTCTTGTACTTGGTGCCACTAATTTTTATGTTTCAATTCCTGTGAAGCCCATGGTTTGCAAGCTGCTTCTCTCTCTAAATTAGCACTTAATAAACATAGTAATTGAGACTTAAGCTATAAAAAGTTTTTTTTCCTCCTAGTGAATATGAATTTTAAATGATAATCTCAGAAAGATTTATAAAAATTAAACTATTAAACACAGATGAAACTATGGGTTTACAGGAGAGGCAAAAGGTGGCCTCATGATTCACATCATCTAACATCAGTCTGATACTGTTAAAGAGTCTTCCATTTTATAAAAACTAATTTCAACATGCATTTTAAGAGACTACAAATAAAATAAAAAATACTGGTTCCAATGGATTCTTATCATCTAAACTATATAATCTCTCTACATCAATTGCTCCACAGTAAAATATGTACTATTTCAAAACTGAATATGGTAGAGCAACTCAAATTATCAATATGAGCAAATTTATAATGTTTTAAATTAAAATAATTATTCCTCAATTCAAGAAATAGTTACTGAGTCTCTATTATATTCTATGCCCTGGAGATAGAAAGGAAATAAGACAGGCAAGCTGTCTCCTCATTCCAGTAGGTAGGCATAAAGTCAAAGTAAACAAATGCACAAAATAATTTCAGATCATGATACTGAAAATTAAGAAATAAAGTGGGATGGTCTGATTTAAGAAACTGACTGGGTGGGGAGATTTCTTAAAGACTCGATGGAAAGGAAAGGCTCTCTGAGGAGATACTATTAAAGTTGGTTGATATCTAAGTGATATCAGATGAAGTAGTCATATAAAAATCTGCTTGCTGGAAACTGACCTATTTCAAAGCATATTAAGGTAATGATGTGGAAAAAGAGCAATGAACAAGGATGAAAGTGGTACAAGCTGAGGTCAAAGGCTAGGCAAAGAAGGGACCATGTAAAGATTAGACTTTATTCTAAAGGTAGTGAGAAGGCATTGGCAGATTTTAAGCAGGTAAGTAATATGATCTGATACTCTAACTGCTTTGTGAAGATAAGCGAGATGAATAGAGATAGCAACAGGAAGACCATGTTGGGAGGCCAGTGCAGGAATCTACACAAGAAATAATTGGAGTAGCAGAAATGGGGCTGCAGAAGTGAAGGTATTTATTTTACTTGAATTAAAACAAAAGTAGTTAATGAATTGAGTGTAGGGGATGAATGAAATTGAGGAATCAATGATTTCTAAATTTTTGATGAAAAGTATGGATTTCCTATTTGAAATATTATTTCCTTAGCTTTTTTATCATTAGTTATTTTTACAATAGTGGTATATTACTGGTTCCATACCTTTCTCATCCTCTTTGAACTGAGAAGCTTGCCACAACAGGTCCTTCTCACGGTCATAGTAGAAGCAAAGAGGATAAGCCCAACTACTCATGCTCACTTTAAGCCTGTTTGGATCATGTCTACTGACATCCCACTGGTCAAAGCAAATCACGTGGTTGAGCCAAATGGAAAAAGGCAGAGAAGCATACTTCTCCTCTAGTAAAAGGAACTGCAATATCATGGCAAACCCCAAGAATACACAGAAAGATGAAGATCAAAAACAAATACTTCAATCTATAACAATTTCTTTTCTTTTTAAGATTTTTATTTATTTGGGGGTGCCTGGGTGGCTCAGAAGGTTGGGCCTCTGCCTTCGGCTCAGGTCATGGTCTCAGGGTCATGGTCTCAGGGTCTTGGGATCGTGCCCTGTATTGGGCTCTCTGCTCGGTGGGGAGCCTGCTTCCCCTCTCTCTCTGCCTGCCTCTCTGCCTACTTGTGATCTCTGTGTGTCAAATAAATAAATAAATAAAATCTAAAAAAAAAGATTTTTATACATGTTTGATAGAGAATGAGCATAAGCATGGGGAGAGGCAGGCAGAGGGAAAGGAAGCAGCAGACTCCCCACTGAGCAGGTGGCATGAATTGGGTCTGGATCCCAGGACCCTGGGATCATGACCTAAGCCGAAGTCAGATGCTTAACCGACTGAGCCACCCAGGCACCCCAATGTATTACAGTTTTTATGTATTCAAATCATGAGTCATAATTGTAAAAGGTCAGCAGCTTCTGGAAAGCTCCAAATTTTTTTTCCAGATAACAAGTAAGATATAATTAGTTCTCTTAATTAATACTTATTTTTTAAATTAAGCAATTACATGAGCACTTAAGAGTCTATTTTATTACCAATGACTATATTTATTATTATTTTTTTTATTTTTAAAAAAGATTTTATTTGAGACAGAAAGTGAGCACAAGTGGGGAGAAGGATCAGAGGGAGAAGGAGACTCCCCATTGAGCAAGGAGCCTGATGCCTGGCTTGGATCACAGGACCCTGAGATCATGACCTGAGTCGAAGGCAGACACTTAACCCACTGAGCCACCCAGACACCCTTCCAATGACTATATTTAACTATGCATATATATAGTAAAAAACAACAACAACAACAACATTACATTAGAATATATCTGAGATTAGAGGGACACCTGAGCAGCTCAGTTAGATAAGCATCTGCCTTCAGGTCAGGTCATGATCCTGGGGTCTTAGGATCAAGCCCCATATCCGGATCCCTGCTTGCAGGGAGCCTGCCTCTCCCTCTCTTCCCCATTCGTGCTATCTCTCACATTCTTTCTCAAATAAATAAATACCATTAAAAAAAAATGTGTTTCTCAGGTTAGAATAACATGAAAGAGAGAAATTGACTTATAATTTAAGACATTTATGTATAGTATGGTCAAAGACAAAACTAGAACAATGTAGAGTAAATAAGCAATCAATCAGAATATACTTAAAGGTGCATTTTTTTAAATGTTAAGCTCCATAACCAACATGGGACTTGAACTCACAACTGTGAGATCAAGAGTCACCTGCTCTACTGACCAACCCAGTCAGGTGCCCCTTAAAAGGTATTTTTAAGGGCAGAAAAGTATTTACTTATTTTATTTCATAAAATCAAACCGTTTTATCATATGGAAAACATTTGATTTCATAAAAAATTTTTTAAAACATCAAAAATGCTCAGGGCACGTGGGTGGCTCAGTGGGTTAAAGCCTCTGCCTTTGGCTTAGGTCATGATCTCAGGATCCTGGGATCGAGCCCCGCGCATCGGGCTTTCTGCTCAGCGGGGAGCCTGCTTCCTCCTCTTTCTCTGCTTGCCTCTCTACCTACTTGTGATCTCTGTCAAATAAATAAATAAAATCTTAAAAAAAAATCAAAAATGCTAAAAACAAGGTGAAGCAAAAAACAAAACAAAAACAAAAACAAAAAATCTGCAACATACATAACAGAAAGTTCATATCCTCTCCCTCTTTCCCTCTCTCTCTCTCAATATATATATATGGGAAGTTCTTACTAGACACTGAGAAAAATAAGACTATTCCTACTTTTCACATCTCTTACCCACATTAACACTGACTTATACACTTAAAATGTTTCTTGAAACAACAAATGAGCTTGTGTGCTCTGAGCAGTTTTGGAAACATGATACCTACTTTAGATGGAATAGAATAAAATTTTCAAGAACTTTTAATAAAGGTAAGCAGGGAAATTTGAATTTGCAATATAGGTTAGATTATCACAATCTCAGAGAAATGACCTAAAGAAAGCACTATTTTATTAAGGCTAATCGGCCAACTATGAACAAAATGAATTAGAATATAGAGGCTAAAATTAAAAAGATCAACTAGGAGTAAATGAATAAATATTCTAGATGAGGATAAAAGATTCAAGAAACATTCTAAGAAAATGATTAAATACTTTAGAATAAACTAATAGAAAATAATCAAAGAAAACTCTAGAAACAAACTGAGGGCAGTGCTTCTTAAATTTCAACGTGCACTGGATTCACTTAGGAAATGGGTTAAAAGGCACATTCAGATTCAATAGACCTGAGATTCTGCATTTCTAATAACTTCCAAGAGATGCCGATAATATTGACCTTAAGACCACACTTAAGTCTAGGAAGTTAAGAACTAAGAAACAACTTAGATACTAAGAGTCCATTTTCCCAGAATTCCAGATAATGACCAAGTTTCATATTAAATGCTTTCATCCTGTATCCTTCCATCTTGGCAGTTGCTAAAGTTGCATTTTTACATTTATTTTTGTGAATATTTGTCCAATGTGTATTCCCCCCCCAACACACACTTAACCCAGTGTCCTGTTTGGCTCACGGCTCTAGCCCTGACACTGAGTGTATTTCTGGCACCCAGCAGGTGCAGAATATTTGTTTCAGAAATAAATGAATGAGCCAATGAATAGAAACGCTGAAAGAGATGCTGATTTGAAAAAGACAGAAAGGTTAGTGAAGAACACTCTAGTGAAAAGATACATGTTAATCAGAGTGAGGATAAAGGCTATTGATGTAGATTTCATTGCCATCATATTAGATATGACCATTGGTAGCCACATAAGTAAATAAAATTATTAAAGGAGCATGTATAAAGAGAGAAGAACTAAGTAAGATTTGTTGGACAAACACTCAAAGAGAACCTAGAGGGAGAGTGACCAAACAATGTAGTCAGGGGATTTTGAAAGGAAGAAATTACAGATAATGAAAAAAGTTCTAGGACTTATCATCTAAGGCTAAGATAGAGAGAGCAATGAGTTCAAAAACTACACTACCTAAATATCTTTCTGTGGGTATGTATATATACATACATATACATGAAGTCAAACATCAGTAAGTTAAAAAATGAGGTCATAGAAGTAGTACTTGCATATACAAATTCGAAGTATGAAGATTTGGTGGGAAATTTTTTTAAAAATCATTTTTTTTTTCCCAGAGGAACAGAAAACATGTTTGTGTCTGAAAATGTCAGTAGGAGCCAGGCTGGATATATAAACAAATGAAGTGGTCTTGGAATAGAGTAACAGAGTTGGGGGAACTGGTGTGTAGGTCCCATCTAAAGACAGCACTTAACTCAGCTCTACTAAATAACTGATTCTAAAGAATGAGAACCTAATATTGTCAAATTTCCTTTTGTTTGTTCAAGAAAAACTAAAAATCTGGATGTGTGTGTGAAATTTCCTGAATTGGGTAAAAAATATTCTACTTGTAGGGTATAACTTTACTCTCTCTGGTCTAAAAAGAAATTCTGAGTTATTAAGAAGTAAATCAAAGAATGGCCAAGTAGAACTAAAAATATAACTGAAATTAAACAGTAAAAATATGGAGCAATATGTTATGTCATTATAGCAGAAGTGATTAAAGGTAGTGGAATGGTTCAGCAAATGATAAAGAGTACCAGGAACGGGAACCAAAGGTAGTAGCTCTTAAGATATGAATATAAAAGAGAAAGTACCCATCAAGGGTAGAAAGAAAAGGTTTTATGAAGGGAAAGAGGGAGGGCTTGAATGAATGGAAGTCCATCTTAAAGTGAATAACATGGTTAAAAATAGGAAAAACAGACAATTCAGTGAAAAATGACTATCTTAGACTATACGAATAAAGAATTTTGATTATGAAAATTACATTAATCCATTTATTTTATTTAAAAAGTGAACAGTAAAGACACTTTAGAAGATCTTTTAATCTGATAACATCTAAGAATGGATAGTGACAGTTAGAAATTATTAGTAGTATTAGTTATACAAGACAGATAATGGAAAGGGAATATTTTTCCTTGAAAATACCCCAAAACTGAGGGTAAGAGGGAAGCACACATTCCAGTCTCATTCTGTTCTTAGTCCCTTTGTTGAGTATGCCAAAAATACTTGGAGCCAGTTAAGACAGAAGATAGACATCTGGCCACTTAAAACTATCTGGACTAATGCCATATTCATACATGCTAAAGAGCAGACACAGCAGGTTAGTAAATTAATAATCACTATATCAATCTGGTCTGCATTGAAAACTGACCTAAATAATATAACATTTCAATTCCCTTTCTTACACAAGAACTTCAGCAGTCCTTCAATTAGGTTCAAACATATTCTAGAAAGGTAAGGAGCATTATTCACTCATTCAGATGATAATCAGTTAGCACTTGCTATATGCAAAGTGCTATTCAAAGCACTATGGTAAATATAAAAAATTAATCAGTCATGAATAATGTCATGAAGAAGCATATGCCTAATAGAGGAGATAACAGAAGAGATATGCATAAATAGCCAGAAAAGAAGCTAAAAATCTAAAGAGATACAAGTGAAAAATGATATATGTCAAGGAGAAGGAAATAAAAAGACGAGAAAAAGGATTCAACCATTTGAGGATTCCTAACTGACATAAAAAACATATGTCAGTTTGGTCTTCCAGTTTCCAATTCTTTTCTAACAAGCATTTCGCTACTAACATTTCGCTACTAACATTTAGCATTTTCCTGCTAAATTCTCAAAGTTCAGTCAGTCATCCTAATTCTTCATCACAATTTTATTCCATTTACACATTACACAGAACAAAGTCTTTTTACTAAGGAAAACTGATATCACACATAGAAAACTCATACCTGGTCCTGCATATTGTTAACTAGAAATAAAAACTAGAAAATGGTATTTACCAGGAACAAAAATTTGTATTTCCCACTACCACATCTGTCTAAATCTCCGAGAACATCCTTGGGTTTAAGGATCATGAGAGAAAGGTTCAGAAAGGAGATTCTGGTTGAATGAAATAACCATGTCCAGCTGTGTTTCTAAGCCGACGGACAAGATCTGAAACTACTACTCTCTTTCTCACATTCCCTAACTTAGATACCTTGACACGCCTGTCAAAAATAATTGTAATTTGTTTACAGTTTTATGACTACCAGAAGAGTCTAACACTAACTCTAGAAAATACACAATATACACAAAGTTTTGCAATAAGAGCCTGAAGGGGAAAAGGCAAAATGAAAGAAACCGCCCCTAATTCTAAAGTAAAAATGTAATTGTCATAGACTTAGTTCCATCAACAGAAATGAGAAAAAAAAATTCTAAACACAGTAACAATAGCTTTGCAACTTAACCAATTAAGAGAGAAAAATGAAAAAGGGAAAAAAAAAGAAATTAATGGGTCTTCATTCATCATTCCCTTTAGATCATATAATTCCTTCCAACTAGTGTTAAAACATTCACGTGTTGCATGAACACTATAACAAGGATTTACCCCAAATATTACTTCTTTATAGAAATAGGATAAATATTACTCTAAGAATTTGAGCTCCATGAAGGCAGGGCATTTTGTCTGTTTTATTCACTGACTTAACTCCAGCTGGACTCTACTTAACACAGAGAAGGTTCTCAATACATATCTCCAGCTGAACTGTGCTTAAAACACAAAAGACTCTCAAATATTTGACTTAAGAATGAATGAATGTCAGAAGAGATCTTGTGACAACTAAATCAAAAAATCAAGATAGTATATCTTGTGAGAATGGAAAGAAAGCAGCAACATTTAACTAGATTAAAATAATGTTCCTCTTATTTTTATTATCATGTAGTAAGAGACCAGTAATTAACAAGTTACCACGCAGGTGTAAGACCTGTAATCATGTAAGAAGATTTTTTGTGGTATTACATATTCTATCTAGTATCATTAAAGATAAATACTAGGGAAAAAATTAGGAAGTAAGCTGAAGTGTATAAAACACATTTGATACTGAATCACTTCTCTGCAATTTCCCCAACTTTGTGGATCTGTGACAAAGTAATATTTTTATCAATTTTCCAATTATTATATACTATTAAATTGTTTCACACATGAATATATGAAACCATCAATACTACCAAGTGTTCGATGTTAAAAAAGTAACAATATAAAACTGGTTTTGAGTTTTTTCCCAAAAGTGAAAAAAATTTTACTTTGCTTATATTTCATCTCCTATCATGTTATAATAAGCTTTGATCTGTCTCCCTTAAAATAATATAATTTATTGAAAACAACGATTGCCTACCTGTTGAATTACATTTCTCCCTGCCTAAATAAGATAGGTTCCTATTAAAATTCTCTAAAGGACTTTCTTAACAAATCAATCACCAATAAACCTAAAATAAAATCTTGACTCTGTTCCAAAAGTAAAGGCTTAGATCATCTAATGCCATACACTATGCCATACTAGCTATGACTTGTATTCTCATATTTGCATTTATTTGACTATGGTTATAGTAGAACTTCACAGTCTTAGAGGAAATGTATTCTATGAATTATCAGAAACAGTTGTTACAATACCAGAGTTACCTAATTTATTTAATGATTAATTACTTTAATGATGAAGAAAGTAACCCAGGTTTCTGAAAGATCCAGGAGGAAATTAAAAGCACCAAAATGTTCCAAATAGAAAGACTATATTTCCATTATCATTTGGGAATACAAAGTGATTAGTTACTTCTGTCAGTCAGAAAATCGGGACTGGTGTGGTTTTTACAAATATCTCTAATTGCTTCTTATGTCCCTTTAATTAGTTAATAACTAAAATACACATAGAGGAAAAAATAGGAGTATCATCTCAGTAGAAGGACGTTTTCTCAAAAAAATTTATGATACCACACATAAAAGTCTGCTCAAAATCGGAATATAGCAAAAATATACAGTTATCGGACATGATTTTAAATATTTAAGGACATTTGAAATTTACACATAAATTCCAAGAAAATAAACTGTGTAATTACCTACTTTAGTTGGACTAAGTTCAACTTAGTTAGCTAAGTTCTTTGAAACTGATTTCCTCAGGTGTTAAATCCAAATAACTTATAAGAAATGAAATCATAAAAAATGAAAATTCAGCTCTTCAACCAGTGATAGGATCTTCACAAAAAGTAGGAAGTCAACAGGAAAAGAGCTGTTTATGTACAGAGACTTTACATCTCTTAAAAAGTAGAGATTTATATATATTAAAGATATCACTGATTCCCTATTTAAAACCGTCCACTGAACCTGGTATTTCATGTCTGTGCACCATTATCACCTAACAGATTTACTTGTTATTTAAAAATGATCTAATAGTTTTAACCCCGATGTTAGTGGCTAAAAGCAAAAGGTAACAGATCTGTCCTGAGTTTTACTGGACTGCACTTATACATTAAAAACTCAGCAATAATATCACACCTCTCAAAGACACATCCCTTTGGGTGACTTTAATATACCCATCCCATGTTTGAATTCCATACCACTAAACATAAAGATAATTCTGTACTACTACTGTATCATTTATATGGGTAATCTGAAACCTACACTCAAATCACAACTGTGACACACACCCCTGTCCTCCACAAACTTCTAATCCACTCTCCCCTTCAAGTCCTTCAAAGAATTTCTATGATTACAAATCTGTATTCAAATACACATACTTCAAATCCCAGCTCTGCCACTTACTAGCTTTTAACCTTGGATAAGTTACTTAGGCTTTCCGTGCCTCGGTTTCCTCATCCATGAAATGGGAATAATAATAGTATCTATTTCACAGGATTGCTATGAAAATAATTTAGTATTTGTAAATCACTTAGAACAGTGACACATAATGTTTGCTATATAATTAATATTTTCAATATCACTTAAAATTAATAGATTCCATATCATTAGATAATGAGGACATCATAAAAACAAACATCACTCCTTTCATAACAATTCAAATCCTGCTTAAATGACTCCTAGAGACACACAGAGAAACAGACATAGGGTCACACATACATACACATATGCTAATCTCTACCGCACCTTTTACCTGCAGCTTTGGGGAACAAACTTCTGCCTGCTAAGAACTATTTATTGTGAAGGGATCAAAGTGTATGCAAACGAGTCATTCAAGCAGCAGTGAGGCAATAGCAAGCACAAAAATAACAATCTGCCGACTTCTTTTACAATGAGCAGAGGGGTGATATGCAAAAAATTCTTTTCAAGGAATCATGTTTTCTTCGCTCACTTGCTCTCTTCTTAGACCAATCAATTTACCAATGGAAAAATGCTTACTTGAGGTTAGGAAAAAGTTGTTTTTCATACTGCTCACTAAAAGTACTAAAATTACGCCAGATTTTCATTATTTTATAAATATCACATATTTAAGAGCACCACTTAACTTTTTGTTTACTTGATAGTGGAATACATCCCAAAACACAGATTTTCTTCAGATTTTCAATGGCCAATGATCTTTCAAAAAGAACTTGCCTCACTTAGAGAAATAAGAATACCATAAGCAAAAAAGATTCTATGCTGAGAGTTCCTTTAAATTCAGTGCCATATATAGTTCACCCTCCCTGAAACTGTAGCCTCTTTTCCAGGCAGCTAAGTGGTTTTCTCTACCACAAGAACAAATATCCCTTACCAGTTATAGATAACATTAGAAAAGTAAATAAACAATTGCCATAATTTGAAAAAAAAATTAAGTTCCTGCAGTGCTTCACATTCTGTTATTAGAAAGTAAAATAAATTACTTTTAATCCATATCCTGTGCAACACAAAGCTTAAATTTTGTTTCCTTCAATACTCAAAGTAAACATGTGTATTTACAACTACAGATTATCCCCAAATGTGCAGGTACCCCATAAAATTTTAAAAACAGACAAAAATACAGACCAAAAAAAAAATCTAGAAAACATTAATTTTTGCTTAGAAACCAGAACATCATGGCATTCTTACTGTTACCTTTTAAACGCTTCAGCTGGGTTCCTTTCACATTCTCCAGGCTGTAAGAGGCTTTGGACTGCTGGATCCCTTAGCTTATCCTCATATCCTTGGAGTAGTCCACTGTGGCAGATCTGGGCAACTAGACCTCTAATAAACCCTCCAACACACAAAGTATCAGAGTCTTGGGCTTTGCAGAAATGAAAGGCCAAAGCTTGGCGATGTAAACCTCTCTGCAAGCTTGCAGGTGAACTTGGCCACAACAGCTCAGTACATAGGGCTGTCTTGCCACTGCCAGGCCCTCCTACCAACAACACACCCCAGGCAGCTCCTTTTCCAGAGACAACACTAGCATTATTCCCAGAATTCATTACAAGGGATGGTGTGTTGACAGCACTATTGCAGCAGTTAGTTTTCTCCTGGAGGCAATGCTGAAGCTTGTGGAAAACCCACTCCCTACAGTAAAACTGCTTCCCCTGCAGTAAACTCATTTGAGCCATTTTGCAGACTTTCTCTTCCCAAGGATTAGTCATAATAGGTTCCTTATCTTCAACATTTGCTAGATCCTGGATACATCAACACAGGTCTTTACATCCATTAGGACATAACTTGCAAATTAAGTTGACTTTGAATGATACAGTAACGAGTTACAGTAAAACTCAACAGCCATAGATGCCGTTTGCCAACAGAATGTGCATGACTTTGACTCTTTACTCTTGATTATCAGCAGAGATTCTATTAGTTTAACTGTTGAACTGGTGGAAAATTGCCTGGTTCCAAAGCGTGGCAATACTTTCCCTAAATCTTGATTGGTCACATAACTCCATGGTTATATCTTAGAGTTTATGTGATTGTGGATGTTTCAAGTGTGCAGATGAGACAATACATCTGGAAAACTAAAGAGAATGCCCAATCTTTCAAATTGTACAAAATGCTTCTCCAAATTCGAAGTGTTAATTCTGTATCTGAAAATTAGATGCAGAAAAGATGTCTATTATAGTAAATGCCATCAAAGAGGTTACATGTATACAGTAGATCGGTAGTTCTATATTTCTTGTTGAAGGACAGTCACTCAAAATACTAGACCTTAACCAGTTTTAGGCATCTGGGCAATTGCCAGCGAGGGAACTGTTTCAGATTATGTGGCAGAAATGACAGTCCACTGTTACCACCTTCTTAATCCAAAGCATTCAAAAACTGCATTTTCAAGAGAATAGATTCTTAATGAACCTGTTCACAGATTTCTAGGTTCAAGAGAGCTGGCAATCAACAATTTCCACAAATAACTAAAATAAAACAACAATATCTTAGTGCAAAATATCGTGTGTTAAGAGCTTGTTTACTTAAAAGTTTACAAAGGATACAATTTGCCAGTTAAAATAATCTCAAAAATCCATATACTTAAAAAAAATCCATATGCTTCATCTTTGGTACTTTCAAAAAGTTGGACAATTGCCCCCAGAATCAAAATTACGTTTTCCTTTCTGTATTCTACTTCCTCTATGGTTATGCTTCCCAAAGAGCTGCATTTTTATCAAGTTACCCTAGATTAAAACAAACAAACAAACAAACAAAACTGTGTAAAAAGGGGAAAAAAAAAAAAAGGCTTTATGCACACACAGTAACATCCTTAACTCTGGCCAAAAAGGTCTTTCCGACTAGCTTGGTAGAACAGCGCCAGTTAAAGGAAGCTCCATTAAACTGCACAGTCCAGCCAGTCAAGGACTCCGTTTACTCGACTAGTCACACTTCTTTGTTGATAGTTTGCAAAACCTAGGGGATAATTACCAGGGTTGTGGCTGGATGGGAATGGGTTAAAAAACAAAACAAAACAAAAAACTGAGGGGAGGATGGGGATGATCTTAAACGATAAATCTAAACACCAGTACAATGTGAATTCTTCCTCTGAGCTACAGATAAACGTTTTGGATTGGGATGAGGATTGGAATCTACTACTGTGGCCGGAGAAAAGGCTGCTGGGGAGAATTTCTTCCCACGCAGAAAAGGGATAAGGAGTAGAGTGTTCCAGGGCTGGTTGGTGTTTGCCTACAGTTCCGGCCTCTAGTTTCAGCTGATAGACAAAAGGAACTCCGGGATTCCCAGAGACGGGAACCACCTTCGGTTTGAGCAGCCAGGAGCCACAGGGGGGCCACCTCGGAGAAGACACGGACTGAGGTGCAGCTTCTACGCTGAGGTCTTCCCTTCCAGAAGGCTGGGAACGCCCCAAACACCCCGCCCCGCCCCGAGATTTTGGGGTGTGTCTTTTGAAGGGGGAGGGGGTGCCCGACGTCCTTGCCAATCCCAGATGAGGGGTCGCCTCCCTGTTGGGTGTCCAGCTCTGCGCCCCTAACAACACGCGCCGCTCCCGCCCCCGCCCGAACCACGGCGGAACGTGGGGAGAAGTCGGTCTGGGGCTGGAGACTAGAAAGGGTGGGCGGGCGAGTCAGGTTCGAGCCTAGCCAAAGCCCCCAAGCTTCCGACCTGAGAAGGGGCCTCGCTTCTATTCCCGCTGCCGCCCCTCAGTTACCTCGGCCCCAGCCGCCGCCGTGGCCGTTGCCGCCCCGGCGGACTCTAAGCCCCAGACACTTGCTCCTCTGAGAACCCGCGACCGCCAGCGCTCCTTGTACTCCAACTGCAGCCGCCTCCTTCGCTCGGCCTGGGGTTCGCTCTCCGGTCCAGATTCGCCTGTTGGCCCCCGGCAACTGCCAGTTCCAGCTGCCCCAGAAGCCTCGGTCGTGCTCCTCCCAACCCCCACCAGCCAACCGCCGCCGCCGCCGTCAGGGCAGTGACTGTCTCAGGCAGCCCGGGACTCGGCCGGCTCCGCCCCGCCCCACTCCTAGACCCCGCCCCCACGCCCAGGCCCCGCCCCCAACCGCTCGCCCTTTCTTCGCCCGCCCGCTCCTCCCCTTGCCCCTCCCCTCCCCCTATTGCGCCCACCCGTCCCCGGCAGTGCCTGGGCGTGTGCGGGCGCCTGGACCCCAGTGCCCGCGTCGCTGGGGAACCTTTTGGGAGGGGAGGAGGGGTGGCCTTGGGGTCCCGCCTTTCGGAGGGGCGGAGAAAGGGGCGGGGGCTGCGTTCTCACGTCCCCGAGCTCACGCGAGTCGCTGCCCCCACCCACCCCGTCACCACTCGGCCCTGAGCCTTTCTTTGTCTTCCAGGCCGGAGGGACTCGCTGGCTTTGGGGGCCATATCCGTTCCTGGGAAGGGCAGTTGGGCGGGCAGAGTTCCCTCTTGCCTCTCCCTTAAACCCCTTGTTCGAAAAGACCACTCCAGACCCGTCCTATTCTTCAGTCGTCCGGGTTCCCTTTCAATCCATTAAATTTCTCAGTCTGGGACAGAGAAGCAAGGAAAGGACTGGGAAGAATATTGTAAAAATAAAAAAAATAGTAGGGGTATAGGGCGTCATTCCCATCCGCCTCATCAAAAGGACATGGCCTCCCACCAGATGTAGTTGAAAGTAGTCATGATTCGGTCTCAGGCTCCTGCCCTCCTGGGTGGTTGGATGACCTGCAGGGGCCACTATAGGGGAAAAAGTCCACAGTGGAGGTTAGACTGTAGAATCAGATAAACTGCCTTAGAGGGCCTGACTATAGGTAGTTACTGTTGAACTAGAGAGGCCAGTTGTTTGCACTCGCTTGGACCTGGGTTCTTTTATTAGATTCCACATTTCTGCTGGGAAGGTAAATGTACTGTCAACTGAGAGAGTAGAAAATGTGCTATCCTTATTGTTTCATTATTTTTGGTAAAGCCATGCGCTCTCCATCTCCCATTCACTATTAATTTGAATGTTTATTTCCCAAATATTAAACCAGCCTCCCATCTGTTTTCTCTGGAATTTCAAAGTACAGCTATCACACGTAACTAGAAAGTCAAAACCAAATAGATTGTGCTTGTGCTTACCCTTCCATTCTGTTTATCCCTAGCCTATCCATGGCATTTTGAAGCTTGATCTTAGTATTTAATTCATTTTTTGTGACTTCTGAGGTTCTTTTCTAAAGTAGAAGCAAAAAAGGCAAAAGATACAAATTCTCCAGAATTAGAGAGTTGAAAATTGATTAAAAAAAAAAATACAATTTTTATTTGCATTTGCTTAAGCAATTTTAATTACCACTCAGCTTGTTTGCCACACAGCTTTATAGTCATCTAGTCCTTCAATTTCATGGCTGTAATATTATATGTTTAGAAAAATTACAAATAAGTATGTACATCATACTATCATTTCCACTAAACTATTTGCTAATACAATAATTAAAATAATTTCTGCCCAATAGAGAGAGAAGTTATGGAAACTTGGGTTTAGTAGGCCTAATTTTTTTGTGATAACCAACCATCTTAGAATGCTGTTTGAAATACCATCAGGGATAACCGATCTGTAATAATCTTCAGACTCATTTAGAAAATTTTTTGACTTTAAAGTTTATTTCACATTTCATTTTTATGGCTTTTTGCTTTCCCTAATAAAAAAAATCTCTGAAGAGCAGGGACTGTGCCCTACACAGCCTTGCATTTCCAACACTAAGCAAGATTCCCAGGATGTAAAGACTGTCTGTTTTTTCACTCCACACTTAGAGACTTCCAATGCACCTGACATTATGTTGAGCTTAGTGATAGGTTATACACAACTGGCAGGATGAACACAGTTTCTTAAAGTCTGGGGGACTATTGCAGGGCAAAGGAAACTTCGGATTACTTTAGCCTTCCTTTCTTTTTGGAATATCCATTTATCACCCCAATTTTTGATATGAAGCAATGATGTTTTTTGTTTTTTCAACCTCTTCTAGACTATATTGCTGCCTTTAAATCTCTCTCACCAAAAGCTGAAATCTCCATTGCTGGGAAGTGTGTGTGTGTGTGTGTGTGTGTGTGTGTATACACTTAGTGAGTCTATTTATTGACCTAACCAGGACATTTTTTTTTTTAAGATTTTATTTATTTATTTGAGAGAGAGTGAGGGAGAGAGAAAGCAGGAACAGGGACAGACAGGGAGGCAGACTCCCCTGCTGAGCAGGGAGCCTCATGCAGGGCTTGATCCCAAGACCCTGGGATCATGACCTGAGCTGAAGGCAGATGACCAACTGACTGAGTCACCCTGGCACACCTAACCAGGACATTTTTTGAGAACAAAAAAACAGAAAGACAATAAAATTAATTAAAATTGTGTAATTCTTAGATATATTTCTTTATTGACTGGAAACTTGATTGTATTATATTTAGTGGAGATATCGAATAGTTCTATTCAAGCATTATTTTCCAAAAATATAACAATTACATATATAAACACATAAATATACACTTATGTACAACATGTTATGACTTTTTTTAATCAATTACATGAATGCCAAAAATGGCATAAGCAGCATACTCACTCTTAGTTCTTATTCACATACATTAATCAACTTCAGTATATTTTTTCTAGCACCATACTGATATTTTTCCAAAGAATGCATTTTTTAAGATGTAGTTTTCCTTATTTTTAGTCTGTTCATAAAAATTGCCTGAATTTTCCTTACATCTGAATAAATTTGAAATTTTTGACACCGTCAATGCTTCTCTGTAGACCATGGTATTTTTAATGGAAAATTTTCTCTCTAAGTGCTGAGGTACCTAGTACATTGAAAGCAAACTCTAATAAATAAAATATATTCTCAATTTAAATTTCTTTATATTGAAATGTACAGAGTTTTCAGCCCAAGTCTTTCCATAGGTGTATTCTTTTTTTTAACCTCACTCAGAGTAACATCATTCAACAGACATTTTTACAAGACAAAGCTCATCATTTAAATGTTCTTTCCATTTATTTTGATAGTTGTCCTTATCATGGAATACATTCAATTCCTTCCTTGATTGGTAGAGGTATATTTCAATATCTTCCTGTTTGCAACTTTTGTTTTCAATAATTACAATCACTGAAAGCTGCAAAATTCTAATATTTTAATTTTAAAGTTTTGATGATTTTAAATGAAGTGATATGAAAATGCAAAGGATTCTAGTTTAACTCTAACTAGTGTAGATCACTCAGATTTGTTTACAAAGTAATTCTTTAAATAAGTATCACTGGCAGTCTTGCAAATTATGCCACAAATTTAAAAGAACTTTTACTACACAAAAGCATTCAGTGTACTTGCTGTATGCTCTACTACAGGGTAACTCAGTCTCCATTTCACCTATACCTTACCTTCGGTTTCTCAACATTTACCCCTGATTCTCTGATGTGGCAGCCTGGTGAGTTCATGCATGTCAAAGGTGGCAGCAGCACCAGACCATAGCACTCTTGACTAGTACATCAAACTCCTGGTCAGATCAACAGGCTTGAAAGTTTCTCTATTCCGAAGACCAGCAGTTGGCTGTACCTAGCCTCCCATATCAAACTGTACTTCTTTCCCCTAGCTGCTATCCTTCACACCATCCCTGAAAGGAAGGGGTTAGTTACTTTGCATCTGGAAAGAGTCCGGAAAAGAGTTATTGCTGGCAGTCTTTCAAATTTCCCAACAAATTTAAAGAATTTTGTTCACTGCTAATGTATCTCACACACTATTAAACAAGACCATAGCAGAAGCTGCAAATAAATATGAAGGTCTACCAAACCTTCTGGATTATTTTAATACTACTGTTGATAAAGGGGCTTTGTTTACACAAACATGCACAAGTTACGCTAGTTAACTGGGCCTGATGTAAAGGCCCAGTTGTAATGATGTAAAAAAAAAGCTCTCCATTTAAAAAGTATTGTTGCCAGCTCTATTTGTTTCTGTTCTTGAAAACAAGCCCCAAAATTGTTTTTGCTTATAAAATGTGCAAGGTATAGTCCTTTCCTTCAAACAATTAAACAAACTCCAAAGTAAGATACATTTTGCAGAATTACCAGCTAACCAGAATAAAGACTCAACTAGCTCTGTTTACCGAGTAACTGGCTACAAAGCTCTACCTTATCCTACAGGCTCCCAGATAGAGCAGAAACTCCGTAGACCCCAATATTACACCGATAGTACACAGGATAGTATGAGTCTGAATCTCATATACTTGTCCAGCTCCAAAAGACAGCAAGGAATATAAAGCAGCAAACTAGAATCTTCTAAAATATGTCCTTCCATTGGATTCTCATAACTGCTTTTTCCTACCTTTTCTTATATAAGCTTCTATATAGTTTAAATGCCCAGTTCCAAACATAAGTCGCCACCGCCCTTTTCTCACATCTCTTATCCTGATAAAGGTAATTTGTAAAATCTCTGAACCATATTTTAAAGATCTGAGAACAGCTGAAACTGACTTAGTAATGAGTTACATTCCTGACTCCTATGTCATATGGTCATATGTAAAAACAGCAGTAATTACCTATAATTATAGTTATTTAAAAATAGTGCAAAATGTCATTTGTCAAGGTGGACTTCTCTAATTTCATTATGTCTATGTACTATGCATTCTTTGATAAAATGTCAGTGAAATATGAGATATAATTAATCTCTTGATTTGCTGCATGTAATTTGTTAACTTGATGGGCCCCAGGTAAATAAGAGATATTATTTTATTTGTTGTCTTTAGTCTTCCTGCTCTTCAAGATACCATATCTTTTTTTTTTTCCTTTTTTTCAAGTCTCTTTTATTTGTTACACCAGTATTTGTGAAATACTAATTGCTGGCATCAGCAACCTTTGAGAGGTAGGTAGGTTGTATTAATTTGGAAGATTAATATAACAAACCAGAAAGCATAAAAATAAACTGAATGAAGGAGCTGTGGGAGTAACTCATCTCAGAAAACATTTTTTTAAGGTCACAAAGGCTCCTGTGAATCCGACGCTTCCCATCCCACACATGTTGCCAGGGAACTCATTTATATATCTCTGTGGTAATGGTAGAGGCAGAGACGGTCATATAATGTAGCAGTGCCAAGAGGCCTATGGCAGATGGTTTACTTCCCAGAAAATTTGTTTTGTTTTTTCCTCCATTAGGCTAGATGTTAAATGACCTCCATGAAGTAATTCATAATTTTCTTCCCAGTCAGCTTTATCTGGATGCCTATATTTCTTATTAGTGCTCTTCAGTTAGCCTAATATATGATTATTCTTTTAAATTATTTCTTTTATTTTTGTTTAATTTTGATTAAGTCCCTCTATTTTTTTTTAAAAATTCTTCTGATGGAAAAGCATAGCTGAAATCCCAAGTCTGGAACTGAATTGGTTGAAGAGCACATGATGCCAAGTCTTTAAAGTATGAAACATAGCATTCTGTCAGAAATGATTGGTGAACTAGAAACATAATGAAAATACCACCCAAAAATTATTTTCTAAAAGGCTTATCTATAGATTCCCACATCAAAAAAAGGAAGAAATGTTTTTACACTTTTCTTTCAACTTCTGTCCTAGGTAGACTCCAAAGATGCCCTCAATGAACCATGATTACTGAACTCTACACCCTTAAGCAGTTGCCTCACATAGTATCTGGCCTGGCCTGTGACTTGTATTAACCAATAGAATAAGGCAGAAGTGGCACTATATAGTCTCCTGATCTAGATTTGAAGAGGACTGGCAGCTTCTATTTCATGTCTTGGAATGGTTACCTTTGGGAACCACCATTAAAGAAGTCTGGCTACCCTGCTAAAGAGACCATATGGAGAGACCACACCAGGAGGCCACATGGAGAGGCCCTGAGATCCTCTGGAGAAGTGGAGAGACCCGCCAGCCCATCAACCCAGTTGGGCCTTCTGATGACTCCAGCCCTAGCCACCATTTACTATGACTTCATGAAGAATCCCAAGTAGACACACAGCAAGATTTGTGTAGTTGAGCCTAGTGGAATCACAAACTATAAGAGATGTCAACATGATTGCTATTTTGAGCGTCTAAGTTGTAGAATGGTTTGTTATATAGTAGTAACTAAAACATTATATGATAGAAATAAATCTCTTAGTATTTCACAAATATTACACATAATTTCTATTGTCCCTCTCTTCATCTAGTCTCTTGGGCAATTTCCATAGTTTGGATAACTGAAATAACATACCTTTATTTATACCATCCTACTTTTCTGTGGTATATACACTATCCATTTGAGAAATAATTAGAAAAATGAGACAGAAGGGTCACCTAGGTGGCTCAGTTGGTTAAGCATCTGCCTTTGGCTCAGGTCATTATCCCAGGGTCCTGGGATTGAGTCCTACGTCAGGCTCCTTGCTCAGTGGGGCGCCTTCTTCTCCCTCTGTCTCCCTCTTCCTGCTTGTGCTCGCTTGCTCTGCTCTCTGACAAATAAATAAAATCTTAAAAAGAAAAAAAAAGGGAAAAGAAAAGAAATATGAGACAGAAGTTAAGTGAACTTTTTAAGATCATACGGATTGAGGATTTATATTTATTTCCAAGTGTCTTTTCTTTCCATTGAATATTTCTTATCACATTAGAAACTTTATTCAACAAGGATGTTTCTCACTGTAGCCTATCAGATAGCCATGTGATATCTCCAAATACATAAAAACATCAGGTTCTAGCACACTGATTAATAATAAATGAGAATCAGAAGTTGCCCTCTCAATTTACCACCAAAATTTTACATGTGTTGGTGAAGAGCTTGGGGTAGATCTAGAAGTATATTATTTTAATAATGTTGATTTAAGTTCTGAATGTTGGTAGCTACTTCAAAATGTAAAAAGAAAAAAATTTGTTTAATATTAACCTTAAGAGCTTTTAATTATTTTTTCCATAGAGGATTCTATATTTGCTAATAACATATTATTAAGAAACTTATACAAATAAAAGATAGATCTAAATTTTGGATAATTCAGGTGAGCAAGCTCATTAATAAGTTATTCAAAATCTCACCATGTAACTAGAATATTTAACATGGAGGTAAACTAGTTTACCCAAGGATCATACCTTTATATGAGAATTCCATCAAATTTATTGTTACAAACACAAAAAGATAAAACTAAATATTTTTCAATCAAATCATATAAATTAAGACCCCAGAGGAGATGGGAAAGGAAGCAATCAACTTCACACTTGGAAGTACACTTTGAAAAAGAGAGCTAATTCTTTT
This sequence comes from Enhydra lutris kenyoni, assembly GCF_002288905.1. Taxonomy (NCBI): domain Eukaryota; kingdom Metazoa; phylum Chordata; class Mammalia; order Carnivora; family Mustelidae; genus Enhydra; species Enhydra lutris. The sequence continues at coordinate 7,486,038 of NW_019154087.1, read as the reverse complement.
TTCTAAAAGACCACATGGTGGGAAGAAAAGGAATATAGCTTGGGGAAATTTTGAGAGGGAGGATATCAAAGAAACAACATTCTCTGCAAAGAATAATCATCCTTGGAACATCAGGAAGTTCCTGGCTTTAAGAAAGTATAGTTTTGGCACACATAGGCTGTGTGCTATAAAACAGCAGATGACACCATTCAGATGGATTGCCATGTGCTTCACTAGCTCAAGGTAGTGAGGACAGTTAGAGATCATATTTGAGTAGGTGCAACAAACCCACATCCAATGGTTTGATACATAGGGACTTATATCTCTTATGTAATAAAAAGCCTAGGGGCACCTGGGTGGCTCAGTGGGTTAAAGCCTCTGCCTTCGGCTCAGGTCATGGTCCCAGGGTCCTGGGATCGAGCCCTGCATCAGGCTCTCTGCTCAGTGGGGAGCCTGCTTCCTCCTCTCTCTCTGCCTGCCTCTCTGCCTACTTGTGATCTCTGTCTGCCAAATAAATAAATAAAATCTTAAAAAAAAAAAAAAGCTTAGATGTCATGACTCAAACAGGACCTCTAAAGTGCCATCAGGAATCACCCTTCTATCTTTCTCTTCTTCCTTTTCTGCCATCCTAAGTATATATCTTGTATTTTCATTGTCACATCATGGAGGGATGACCAATTTGTCCTGGGTTTAAAACTGGAAGTCACACATCTAGGAAACCTCCTTTTCCCTAGTAAACCAGGACAGCTGGTCACCTTTCATGGTGTCAACATGATATTCTACCTCTAGTTTTTTAGATTCATATCTCATATTCTTCTCAAATCTTGGAGACAGGAAGAAGATGAGGAGGAAGTAGAGAAAAAGAGGTGTGTAGAACCTGTGTCAGAAAAATAAAACTTTTCCAGTAATTCTCAGCACCCGTCTAACTTACCAGAACTACCAAGATAAGCTGGGAAACGGATTATATTAGCTAGACACATTGCCACCCTGAAAAACTCAGGGTTCCATTTGTAAGAAGGAACTGAGAGAGTGCATTGGAAGACAGCAGTAGGTGTATAATTTTGTGACTTTCTCTAGGAATCCTCAGTATCTATAGGACGACAATAGAAAAAGCAAACACAAAGGGCAAACCAGGGCTGGAGATTTGTCAAAGGAAGAATTTCAGAAAGGTAAAGAAACACATTATTTTGGGGTATGTATATAATTAATGGAAAAAGGAAACAATCAGACAATAATAGAGCAGAGCAAATATTACTTACAAAAGTGGCTGCCTAGCCTGCGAAATTGAATGTGGATTTAGGCCTGTGAGCTCTTGTACTGATACAAAGATCCTGGAAATTTTGATTGAAGAAAACATTTATAATAAAATTCTTTCAAAGGTATTTTTTAAAATTATGAAAGCATTGTGAAGTAATACATTTTTCTGAAAATCAATATCACCTACTTTTGACTTAGAAGATAGCATGAAAATGTTGATAAAGAGTCTCCATTTGGGCCACATTGGTCAAAATGGTTCTTAGTAAAGGAAAAAGTATTTGAAGGGAAACTTGCTGTTTGCCTCTAATTCAGCTTTTTGAGGTGTATTAGATTTTTGGTGAATCAGTTATCTGTTGCTACATCACATACCATAACCTAAAGCTTGGTGACTTAGAACAACACAGGATGTGGATTGACTGGGTGGTTCTGCTTGTCTTACCTGGGATCCCTCATGTAGTTGCATTCAGCTGGCTTCACTCCCATGTTTGGGTCACATGTTGGGTTGGCCATGAGGTGACTGGGCTTTCTTCGAATGGCTTTTTCACAGCAAGATGGTCTCTCAGTTCCATGAGAGCTAAGGCAGAATCAGGGAAGTCTCTTGAGGCTTGGTCTGGAGCTCACACCATGTCACTTCTGCCATGGTTCATAAGTCAAAGCGATTCAGGGGGACAGACCAGATTCAAGGAGGGGGGGAATAGATTATCTTCACCTTTTGATGGATGAAAGGCTGAATATTATTGTTAAGATTTTTAATATTACAAATAGAAAAGTTTGAGAATTTGAGAAATAATTTAAACTCTCCACTGAGAGGGTGGGGGGTAAATGTACAGAAGGTCTGTGTTAATTTTAAAGCAATGATGCCCTGTATGTCATGGGACTCCAGGTTAAGAGTCCCTGATTTAAACAGCTTCCGTTAAATTCAGTGTATAGCTTAATATGAATAAACAGGAATACAGTCAAAAGGATTAGTAAAAGGTTAAAGAAAAATATGGCCATCTGCAATGACATCTTTTTCAGTGTTAGATTCTATATTCTATATTAAAAATTATGTTTTTACTTAACATAACAGGACTTTGAAGAGTTAAGGCACAGAAAACTTATATCGTAGTTGAACAGATACTGATAATTCACTTGATTTTGGATGAAATTATTACTTATGTAAATTAATGCATAACAAAGGACAATTTCTTTTTTCTAGTTCTTTAAAATTGTTCTGATTTTAATCAAGTTGTCACTTTATCTCTGATTAAATCAAGTTGTCATTCTATCTTTGACTAAATTCTTTTAATTTAAGAAGGTTAAAAGCAGCCTATTTTTATCTTCTTTAGTGACTGGTGGTTGAAGGATCTTCTCTCAAACAGGAAAAGTGAAGTAGAATTTTTGCATAATTTTAGTTAATAATTAAAAAAAATAACCAAGTGTATGTTAGAACACACATCAACATGAACTTTTTTCAAAAATAATTTCATGTGTAATAATTGACATTAGTAATAGCTTCTGAAGACATAGTTCTTATTTGATATAATCTTTATGAAATGAACAAGTATTATAACACATGGTAGTTTAATTTGACTAAATCCCAATTAAAATAAAGATTTATTTTATTATTTGTATTTATTTATATACATTTATTATTTGCTTCCAGAAGAATTTTAAAATGTCACATAAATAACTGCCTGGCATTTTAGTCTATAATCTGTAATTGATAAGATAAAAGCAAGACTTTCAGATGGGTGCACAGGTTAGATAAAGGAAAGCTTTACATGATTCCTGAAAGGTGAAGAATAAGGGGATACCCATTCAATAGATAGAGGTAGAACCTGGAAAGAGATAAATACCTTAATCAAGATGTGCTCTCAGACCAAGGCAGAAAAGATTATTTAAGTGTTCATTGTGGGAAGTTTATATTAAAACTCAAGTCCACAAATTACATGTTAAATAGAATATCTACAGTTCAAGCCTCACATTTGGACTAAACCCAACTCTGAGTAATGATTTTCAGGTAGAATTTTTTTTTTTTATACAAAAAGATTCAAAACTTGAGAAAGATTTAATACACCACTGCTGACTTTGAAGATGGAAGGGGGCAATGTGCAAAGAGTGGATAATGACAGGAAGGAGCCAACAGTAATCCCTGGCTAATTGCCAACAAAGAAATGAGGATGTTAGTCCTACAGTTGCAAGGAACAAAATTCTGCTAATGGCTAGAATGAGCCTGGAATAGGAACTTGAATTCTGGATGAAAACACAACCAGTAGACAACTTTATTTAGTTTTGAATACTTGGAACCCACTCAAGTCTGGCTGGAGTTCTGAGGCACAGAAACTGTGAGATATTAAGTGTATGTTGTTTTAAGCTCCTAAATTTGTGATAATTTATTCTGTAGTAGATTTTGGTATCCACAATGCCACCAGAGCAAATGCCCACAAACGCAGAAAGGGATTTGGAATCAGGTAATGAACTGAGGGTGAGAAACATGATAGAAAAAGCCTCAACTGCTTTGAGAAGACCATTAGTAGAAATACAAACACAAAAAATGCTGCTTATGGAGGTGCCTGATTGGCTCAGTGGATTAAGCATCTGCTTAAGTCTGCTTCTCTCTCTACCTCTCCCCACCTTGTGTGTGTGTGCTTGCTCTCTCTCAAATAAATAAATAAAATCTTAAAAAAAAAAATCTTCTGCTGAGGGCTCAGCAAGAAGCGAGGAACTTGCTTCTGAACACTAGAGGAAGGGAGATCCTTGCTATGTAGTAGTGGAAAGTTCAGAAAAGTGGTTTCCTGCTGTTACACAGAAGGCAGAACTTGTAATAATAAACCTGGATACTGAGTTGAGGAGATCTCTAAACAAAATGTTGAAGGTGAGACTTGGTTCCTTCTTTCTGCTTTTAATAAAATGTAAGAAGAAGAAAAAGACATTGAAGAAAGAACCGTTAACCAAAAAGGACCCAGGACATGAGGATTTGAGAAATTCTCAGTCTATAGAGATGTCAAAAGATGCTAAAATTAAGAAACTACTCCAGAAAATGTGGCACTGAATAAAAGGTGTGGGTGTGTCTATACAACATTTTGTTGCCACCCTGGAAAGATCAAAAGGTCAGAGTGTTCAATCACCAGAGATTAAATGTATGCCTCATAGGTCTCAATTAGATCCAATGGCCTCTCTGAGAAGCTTATTGGCAATGTACCTTAGATATTTCATTTCAAGCCAAAAATAGAAAAGGAATTACCTCAGAAAGAAATTTATGAGTGAGTCTTTTGTCTGATGGAGTAAACCCTCCAGAAATCTACATAAAGCCACAAGGTACTTGGGAATATTTTATTAGCAGGAGCATTCCAGCTTTGACGGAAAGTGGCAGCAGGAATATGAAATAAAAGGAGACTCTCAGCATCCCCAAATTCTCCTGGCAGGAAGCAGGGTCTGATAATATTAGTCAAGTACAAACAGGATCTACCTTTCATGAAAAAGGAAGGATGACTCAGAGCTAAGATCACCAGAGGGCAGAGGTGAAAGCCCCAGAGAATATCCTTAAGTCCTGAAACCTAATAGGGCCTTCCTAGCTGGATCTAAAACTGACTTCATTTTCCTTGTTTTAGGGCCAGAATGCCTATAACTATATTAGATTTCTATTGCTGTGTAACAAATTACCACAAATATATAAACTTAAAACAATGCAAGTTTATTGTCCCTCAGTTCTCTAGGTCAGAGTTTATTATGGCTCATCTGGCTTCTCAGAGTCTTAGAAAGACAAAATCAAGATGTCAGCCAGGCTGGACTCTTATGTTGGGGCTCTGAAGAAGAATCTGTTTTAGAGTTCATTGGCTGAATTGAGTTCATGTAGTCCCCCGTTTCCTAGCTGGCTATTGGCTGGGGTCCAGTCTTATCTCCTACAGACTACCTTCCTTTGCATATGCCCCCCCCCCCCCCCCCCCCACTTTCTTCAGAGCCAGCAAAGGCACAGGGAATCCTTCTTGTGCTTTGAATCTCTCTTTCTTTTCTTGATTTCAGGGTTTGTTCTGGTATTTGAGTGTATGAGCCCATTTCAGTTTTAAGCAGTGAGAAACTCTCAGTATCTCAGCAATACACATAAAATGTGTCCCCTCAGTTAAAATGAGAAACACAAGCCAGTGTCTTTGCTGGAACCACCTTTGATTTTATAAGTGTTCCTTTCTACAGCCACACTCTCTCTACAGCCACACTCTCGCTACACTGCCAATACTGAATATTATCTGAAGAATATTGATGGAATAAAATGACAAGTAGTACATAGTACTCTATTTTATTGGCCATTGGGATAAAACTCTATGGAATTGTCTGAGAGAGCAAGCCTATCAGAAGAGAAAACTGGAAATCCAGATATCAGGTTTCTGATTCTAATTTTGAGCAAATCATTTATTGGATTCACTTTTCACCATAGGATAGTTTTGTAATAAAAGCTTCAAAAATACCATTAAAGAAATGCAAAGCCATGTATTATTATTATTAATAATTATCTGTTCTGTGACACTGCTGTTACTGCTGTGGTTGTCTCTGATAAAATAGTCTTTTCCTCATTTTTTAGAGAGATCTGACTCCTGCATCTCTCTTCCATGATGCCTCTTCTTGTGTTCTCCATCCCAGCCACACATACTTAACACTATGTGTAAGTCCCTGGACATGCTGTTTGTTCTTTTGTGCCTCCTGAGCTTTCTACTCTGAACTGACTTGCAATTTTGTCATTTTTTTTTTTCCATCTGCACTTTCCATCCTTTAGAAATCAGAGCACCAGACCTCTAACACTTCACCTAGTATTTGGTGCCCTTCCATGTGCCTTTTATTGTGATTCTGAATTGTGTTCCCTCCAAAATTCATATGTTGAAGCCTTCATCCTCAATATGACTCTACTTGGAGATAAGGCCTCCAAGTAATTAAATTTAAATAATTAAATTATTTAAATTTATTAAACAATTAATAATTAATTAAAATTAAATAAGGAAAGAAAGGTGAGACCTTAAACCAATAGGACTGATGACTTTATAAGAAGAGGAAAAGACACCTGGAATGTATACAAACAGAAGAAAGACCATGTAAAGACATAATGAAAAGGTGGTCATCTGGAAGCCAAGGAGAGCGATCTCATCAAAAACCAACCTTGCCAGCATCTTGATCTTGGACTTTCAGCCTCTGGAACTGTGAGAACATAAATTATTGTTGTTTAAGCCATGTAGGCTGTGGCGTTCTGTTAAAGTAGCCCTGGCAGGGTAGTTCAGTGCCTTTGTTGCTCCCTGTGCAGCCATTGTTGTTGTTGTTGTTGCTTTTTTTCAATAGTGAAACCCATACTGAACAAAAACAGTAATATCCACTCATAAGCACAACTAGAAATATGAAGGCTGATTGTTGGCTTCTATTCTTAACTTCAAACTTCCAGAAATATTCGGACAAGATTAATGTTTTCAGTGTCTCAACTTGTTTTCTCTGCAACTTCTTATCATTTGACTTTTATCTTCAAAATCCAGCCAAAATTATTTTCAGTTATGTCATTAATGACCTTCTAATGGACTACTCCTCCTCATTGAATCAATCTTACTCTGTCAAAACAACACTTTTTAGCTTGCCCTTATTTTCAAGTCACAGATCTGTTTTTTTTTTTTTTCTCATAAATCTTTGACTATCTCTTCCAGTCTTCTTTTGTTCATTCATTTCCATCCATGTTTCTCTTAAATAAGATTATTCTGCTTGTTCCTATTCATTGTCCTCTTTTTCTCTTTCCAAATTCTCATTCAAGGCCTCAACTTCTGCTAGTGTCTGTATTTGAAGGGATCTCCCAAAGAGATATGCCTGGTCCAACTTCTCTGTACTATGCTCACTACTGCAGATTTCCATTTGGATTTCACACAGGATTTCAGACTCATTATGTTCAAAATTGAATGCCAATGATAATTTTAAAATAGAGGAAATTGTGCACTGAGAAAATAGAAGGGAGATAATGTAAATCTTAGAGTTGGAGTAAATATTTTTCCAGCGCAAACTTGCTAGAGATAAGAAAGCTAAAGCAAAATACAGCAAGCCCTCAAGTCTCTATTTCTGAAAAAAAAGCAGAAGAGTTCAATGGCCATCAGTTAATGTGGCTTCTAGATTTTGTTATGCTCTTGTTTTCAAGGGCAGTACTAAAATTATGAAACTCTGCATTATAAAGACAAGTCAGAGAAATATTTTATGTATTCTGAAGTAAACTATAATGGAAGTTGTTAATATCAGCCCCTATATCAGTTATATATTTTTTCATTCTTAAACACTTGTCAGTTCTTAAGTTTTTTGTCTCAAGATACCTTTACATTTTTAATAATTTCTGAGGAAGCTAAGGAAATCTGTTATGTAGACTGTATCCATTGATATTTACTATATTTGAAATTAAAACAAAACTATTATTATTATGTTTAAATAGCCATAAACCCATTATAATTTTATAAAAATAAGTATATCTTCCAAACAAAATTATGTCTTCCAAAACAAGAAAGATTATGTGAGAAAAAGTCAATGTTTTACATTTTGCAAATGTCGTTAATGTCTGGCTTAATAAAAGATAGCTGGACTCTCTTATACCTGTGCATGCACCCTGTTTTGATGTGCTTTTTTGGTTAAAGTATGTTGAAAAAAAAATCAGCTTCCCACAAATAGGTAATTGGAAAAAGAAGAGTATTTTAGTAGACTTTCAGACAATGTATAATATTCTCTTTTATACTACACCAAAACTTGGCAAATGGTGATGTCTTAATGCTTTAAGGCTTTAGCTTCAATATGGAATTGGAACCAATATCAAAGGACTTTTCATACTCTTACAAAAAATTTAATTGGTCTTTTAGTCTGCTGGGCTGCTATAACCAGAGCATAGAATGCCATAGACTGGGTGGCTGATAAACTACAGAAATTTATTTCTTATATTTCTGGATTCTGGGAAGTCCAGGATCAAAATACCAGCAGATGTGGTGTCTGGTGAAAGCCTGTTTTCTGTTTCATAGGCAACAATCTTCTTAGAGTCCTCACGTGGCATAAAGGGCATAGAAGCTCCATAGAGAGGACATAATCATCTTCCAAAGGCCCCAGTCCAATTACCAACACATTAAAGTTCTAACATATGAATTTGGAGGGACACAAACATTTAGTTTATAATGACTGGCCTATCTTGAACTTTCTTTCTTTCTTTTTTTCTTTTTTAATACTGAACTTTCAATTGACTTTTATCCATGCATGATTTTGTTACATCACTAATTGGTCATTTGAAAAATTTAGTTCACACAGTTATGCAAATGCAAATACATTTCATTATACGATGTCAAAAAACTCCACGTTTGTTCATATTACCACAAATTGAATAAGAAAAGTTGGTCAAGTTCACAGAGATGGAAGTTGATATTTTAAAAATTTAATTTCAGTTCGAAAGCATAAATGTTGTCATTGGCAATAAATACTATTACTTGTATTCTTAAAGTGACAGTCTCACTTCATTCATTTTTTGAGAAAATATTTGCCGGATAGTCCAGTCTGATAGTCATAGTTTGTCCATTAGATGTTCTTTCAATTAAAAATGGTGTTTCATTTAAAAAAAAAAAAAAGTGAACAGTTTACCTCACAAATCACATTACACAAAAGTGCTTTTCATGGAGTCAGTCATAGTTTGGTATGCAGCAGGAGATGTACTCAACCATGAAATTTAATAAAAGTAATTTTTTATTGCTTAGTCACATGTATTCTTAGGTGAAACTGGCTTTTTTTTTTTTTAAACTGTGAGTGTATGGCAGTGAAAATGCAGCGACTACTAGCACAGCACACACTACTTTTGAATCATGTCAAGGTGCCAGCAATTTTATTCACTATTGCTTTTGTAGCTATCACTGGAAATGTCAACACAGTGGAAAAGTCAAAAGATTTTTAGGTTTCTTTTTTAAGATTTTATTTTTTTATTTATTTGATAAAGAGATTGGGAACACAAGCAGGGGAAGTAGGAGAGGGAAGCAGGCTTCCCACCAACCAGGGTGCCTGATACAGAGCTCCATCCCAGGACCCCCAGGATCATTAGCTGAGCTGAAGGCAGCTGCTTAATGACTGAGCCACCCAGGCACCCCAATTTTTAGTGTTTTTATGAAAGTAATTTTGACCTTATGGATACCCTGAAAGGGTTTTAGGGATCCTTTCTTAGTGATCTAAAGAGCACATTTGAGAAGAGCTAATTATACTCGAGAATGAATTACAGTGGAGAATAGGAAGAGAGAGCATATTTATTATATTTTTCTTTAAACTGGCTCCTCTCTCCATATTCCCTATCTTGTTTAATGGCACCACTTTCAGCGAAGGTCCTGGCAGGAAAAAGGATGGGCATACTCAAACTGGGTGATTCAGTTGGTTAAGTGACTGCCTTCGACTTGGGTCATGATCCTGGAGTTCCAGTATCAAGTCCCATATCAGGCTCTCTGCTTTGGGGGGTGGGTGGTCTGCTTCTTCTTTGACCTCTCCACTCTCATGCTCTTTCTCTCTCATCTTCTTTTTCAAATAAATAAATAAAATCTTAAAAAAACTAAAGATCTACTAAATAAGCTAAAGAGAGGTGTGTAAGTAAGTTTTATGGAAACAAAGAAAGGACAAGTGCAGTACTCCAAGGTTAGCCACAGCAGAAAGTGTTACCACCCAAGACCTGAAGGGACAAGTGGAGAGCGTAATTACTGGAAACTGGAGGGAGGAGCTCAGAAAGAGGGCTGCCTGAAGCAGGCCTTCAGTTAGAGGACAGAGTCAACCTGTGGTGAATCCTCAGAAAAAGAACTAGAAGAACTTCTTGACCTCTCATCCCTGCCTTCTCCCATCTCTTCTCCTCACTTCCCACTTGCCTAACTCACAGTGAAACCAGAGGGCAAGGGTAGAATTCGCACAGATTAACCTCTGGGCTCAAGTCTAGTGACCAGTGAAGAATAGATCTCAAAGGACAGAAGGAAGGCATCCAGGGATTCAACTCAGTCTTGGAAGGCATTTTACACCTTCTTCAGTAAACCCATAATTCAAGCATTCACTGGATCTGCTGTTTTGCTTTCCTAATTTAACTCAGCATTTTTCATATTTGATTCCTCTCATCACTGTTTCTGGTCAGGATTTCCTCAAAGCTTATCTAGGCATTATAATATTTTCCTAACAGGTCTTTGTTTATCTAGTCTTCTCCAATCCATCTTACATATTGCCAGCATAATGCTCATTTTAAATACATATCTAATCATAATTCTGAGCTGTTTAAAAACATTGATATTTTATTGAGCCCATATTACCATAAGATAAAGCCTAACAACCTTTTTGGGTTATACAGATCCCTCTATAATTCTACTCCTACCTACTGATACTGCTCTCAACTCCTACTTTTCCCACCCTTCCATCACATGTTCCAATCAAAGGCAGCCATCTTACCTAAATGCTTTCATTCTTTTGTGTATTTGCATGTTATTCCTACCACCTGAGACCCTCCCTCCTCATATCCTTTGAACTCTTACTCATTTTGCTTTGTTTTTCTCTTTTCCTCCCCCTCCTCCTTCTCCTCTTTCTCACATAACGAAGCTGATAAACTAGTGTTCATTATGCTTTTAAAATGTATTTAACTTATTTGAATAGGTAATACATATACAAAATTATATTTTGTGGATATCCTTTTCATCCTCCATAATTCAACTTAACAGAATATCCTCTATAAAGCCTCTGTTTAGCTTTGCTCCATCCATCACCACCAACCCAGTTCTGGTGGCAATAACTCCTTCTCTTTGCATTTCCTGAAGTCTGTATATATATATCGAAGGTAGGATTTATTCTTGATTATCAATGGATGTATTTTCTGTTCCTAGTCATTATTTTTATCCATATAGCCTATTTTCTATTCAATATAGACAGTAAGCATCCATTGCCTCAGGGGACAGATGATGCCACAACAAAAAGGAAGAAAAAAGTCATTTTCATTTCTGAAGCAAAAGCTTTTGATTTATAATATCTTAGGTACTTTGAGCTTCCAAAACTTTGGAAGATGAGGAGTATACATTTTATGCTGATAAATCATGGAGTTAGAAGAATGTATAATGATATAAAAACAACATTTTCTCATTCTAGGGGGAAAAAACATTCTATGAGCGGGGAAGAAGGGGAGACTTAGAGTGGAGGTAGAGAGAAGGTGATACCAGGGGCTCCCTGAGGATGCACCCTGAGCCTCATGTTCTTAGCTTCATGTCATAGAATATACAATGGAAATCCTAGGTCACTTGCAGAAGATGAAACATGAGAGCAGAGATTTCCAGAGTGGAGCTGCATGATTAGAGTAGCAAAGACTACTCAGATAGTATCTGAGCAAAGGTGCCTGAGACAGACTCCAGAGTTTTCTTGTACCCAGGGTGGTATGAGTGAAAATCAGTTGTTCGTTATATGCCTCTGAGGGGCTCATAAGTACTTTAGAGAGCTGGTCTTCCAGATTAGGGTTTAAGTATGATTAAAAAGCGAAAAACAGGCTTGCATGGACTAAAAACTAGAGAACCAATGGGAATATGAACATTTTAGCAGGGGCCAGTGCAATTGGAGGGTAACAACCATTAATAGACTGTTCCCATTCTATTCCCCACTGTTTCTTCCTCCATTCTATCTAGGCGCTGAGAGATTCCTTAGAACACTGAAATAATTCTAAGGATCAGGGGGAATATGAAGTATGAATCAACTGAGGGAATTCAAAAGTTTTCTTGAGGCTATTCTAAATTGACTGATTCTGAGATTAAATTTCTATTATCAAGCTGAATGGAAGCCACAATAGAAATATGTTGAATTACTGAAAAAGTAAAATCATAATTCATGCACACTGTGTTTGAAGACTAAGTTTTTTTTTATATCCTGGCCTTCTAATATGGGATTTATAACATTTTATTTCATTTATTTGTTTCCAAATCTGTCTTCCCCATCTAGATTGTAAACGTTTGAAAGACAGGATATTGTTTTTATTCATTTCAGTATTACCAGAGCCTGCATAATACCTGCCCACAATGGTTCTTCAAGTGGTGTGGAAATATCACAAGATCATTGACTCTTTCATAAGTACAGGTTTCAGATTGGCCGCTAAAGTGGTTTAAAAATATGTTTATTTCTTTATTTATTCATTTCTCTCTTCCTTTTTGATTTTACTGCTATCAAGAAGAAAGTGAAAGTGAAAGAATAGGAAGAAACAATTGTATCTTAATAACACAAAAATTGGATTCTAATCTTCAATATCCACATACACATATTGAAAGTAGACAGTGAAACTCTGGTTATCTTTATGAGTGGGCTATTAGCCCTTGAGAGTTAATTAACAGCAACATAAATTGACTCCACATAAATGAAAAAGAAAAAAGATAATTAGAAATGTAATTAGATCCTATCATGCTATTATGAATGAGTCAGCAAAAAAGTCTAAAGGATTTTACTCTTCTGTTATTTGCATATCTTAATATATTTATGCATAAAAAATGCCAAATAGTATGAGATAGGAAACAACAATTACATATATGCAGTTAATTATGAAATTTCCCTACAGCAATTCTCTTATTTTTTATGTGGACTGACAGGTAAAAGACATTAATTATAATGTACAGGCATTTGATAATGTGTGTGTGTGTGTGTGTATGTGGGGATGCATGCATATGCATGTCCATATACATATACACAAAAATAACAAGTCTTTTGAAGTTTAAATTTCAAACTTTTTAAACTTTAAATTGAGAGGTATGAATTTATAGAACCCGAAATCAATCAGTTATCCAACAGCATTCCTTTAATTGTGTACTATCAATTCTATTAAACTTTGTGGGAGAATAAAATGTTATTTGAAAACATACTGCTTGATTTAAAGCAGCTTATCCTGCAACTGAAAAAAGAAAACACATACTGATAAAATAGTAAAAGAATATTGGTAGAATATGTCATGAAATAAAGCCTCCTCCTTAACAAAGACTCTATTCTATGACTTGCAGGTTGAAATTAAAGAAAATGCCTTATCACCAGGGGCATCTGGGTGGCTCAATCAGTTAAGCATGTCTTCCGCTCAGGTTATGATGATCCCAGCATCCTAGGATCAAGCCTCTCATTGAGCCCCCCACTGAGGCCTCCATCTAGCTCCTCCATCGAGACCCACATCGAGACCTGCATCCAGAAGTCTGCTTCTTCCTGTCCCTCTGCTCCTTCCCACTTCTGTTCTCTCTCTCTTACTCACTCTTTCTTTCTCAAATAAATAAAAATCTTTAAAAAAAATGCTTTACCACCAACCGCATCCAATTTAACTTTATAAATTTAATATGATCATAGCAGTTTATAGAGAGTAATCATTTGATTAGTCTCTGAAATATTTCAAATGTACACAATGAAAAACTTTTTTGCTTTAATAAATACATTTATTTTTCATAGTATTTAATAGAGTTATCATCCTGTTCCTTCATTGCTTTCAGTGAAGTAATATTTATATGATAAATCATTTTGACTTAAACATATGTACTATTAACAATTCACATCTAATGGGAAAAACTGTATTTATATTAAATATCTCAGTGACATGCATAGCTTATAATAAAAACGTAGAACTAGATGGCTGTATTTTCTATCATGAACCCCCCACCATCCACCTTACATAACACTTCAACTGACTGGACCAGGAATGAGCAGCTAACCCAAGTAAGGACATTTATAGATTGACCAGAAAGCCTAAAGGTGAACAAAACTGAAAAGCTCTGCAAAAATTGGGATGAATTGGGCCAACATTGCTGTATATTCTGGAGCAGTTTTCAGATACACAGAGAAATTCAGGCAGGTACAGCAGAAACTATAAATGAAAAGATGCAGAGAGATCATGAATTCCAATAAAAGCCATGATGGGTCATGTTAAAGCAGAAGTATAAGAAGACAGAAACTATCAATAATCATATACTAGAAAAATAAAGAAATTTAAAACCAGTTTGTAGTTGAAACAAAAGAGAAAAGATTCAAAAGGAGGAATGGGAAAGCAAGTAGAGAGATTTTATTCCTTGCTAGTTTCTAAAGGGAAGAATCATAAATTCTCACTTCTGAGGTCCCTATTCTTGCCTTGAATCTAGTTCCAATCCCCATATATACTGATTCTATTCTGCATCTTTCTCATATATTTCTATGTACGCATCATCATCTCTTACTGAGTCTTATATTAAACTTCCATTACTGGAGCTTGTTTAAGTGACTTTGCTCCTTGCAACCAAAAGAGCCTGAACAAACATTCAACAATGAGTCCATATTATGTTCTAGGTGCTTGGGATGCGGAGATACCTCTGCACCTACAGAGTTCAGTCACCAGAAGTAGGACAAACATTATAAATAGATGACTCAGAATACATCAGAAAGACTGAATCTTCAGTTTTCCAACAACAATCCTATATTACTGATTTTTATCAGTCTGCAAATCTATAAATCCAGGCCTAACCTCCTTCTTGACTTTCAGTGTTTTGTTTGCAAAAGGCTGCTAGGAAACATCATTCATCCATAGCCTTTCATAATTTTATCCTAAAATAAAAACGTTTTGGCCTTCCCAATTTTAATGTCACTGCAAGAATACAGTAATATTGGTTTAAAACTCAGTGCCATCATTTATTTCAGTTCTGTCAATTCCAACAATTAGACAAATTCCATGGATTGGTCTTCCCATTGTCTTTTCCCCCATACCAGCTGATCTTTTTCTAGGTAAGCCCTGATAACCCTTTAAAAGGTTTTCCCACTAAGCTGGCTTGAAAATTAATCTTAGTAAGAATAGCTCTGACAGGTCCTTCATTTCCCTTCTCAGAAACTCTCAGTAGATTCCCAGTACTACTAAGGCGAATTGTGATTCCCTGGCTTTTTTTAGGTCAGATGATAGTTTTCCAATGTTACTGCTCATCACTATTTTAACTACGATTGTCATACAGTCAAACTAACACTACATGGTCTTTCTGTATGGTTTGCCCTCTCTGCCCACTCTCTTCTCTACTCTTGGAAAGACCTCCCCACATTCTCCATCAAAATCCTTTTCTCAAATATAATTTAAATTCTATTTTTTAAAAAGAAGTGTATTTGCTGAGACTTGCCACTGTATATAATTGCCCTCTTACCTGAATTCTCATAGTATTATTTTATGATACAAGCTGACTATTTGTGCAATTTACTGCCACTCTGCTGCTCAGTTATAAGTTCCTGAAGGGCAGGGGCCATGCATATCCATTACTAGTCATTACCACCCACCCTCACCCATCACCCTACCTTGACATTGCTATTCCTCAACAAGAATGTTGAATAAATAAATGTACTATGACTAATACAGAGAGGCACAGAGCCACTTTATAAAAAGCAACTTCACTCAATATACCCACAACATGATATTTTCATTTTAAGTCAAATGAACATATCTTTCCATCCCACACAAATCTGTTCCTCCTCCTGCATTTCCTCTTGCTGTTTAGCTACATTATCCGCTTGGTTGCCCCAAGTCAAAAACCTGGGAATCACCTCACACTTCTTCATATTCTTTACTCTTCATATTAAATTCTATTTTTTTCCTAAATATTTTTTATACCCGTTTTCTCCTTTTCAACATTACTATTTAATTCAGCTTCTCACCTATCTCTTTTGGTCTTCCTACTTACAGTCTCAACTTTCTGTAATTCATCCTCCATACTATTGCAAGAGTTGCGTTTTGAATACAAAAAAAACCCTGATCATCATGCTCCTTTGTTAATTTCTCCCCCCTCTTGGCTGCTCTGAACCTATCTTTGTGGGAGTATAGCCCTTTGTATAGCCCTTCATAATATGGTACCTAACTAGCAATCTAAATTATCTCCTGACCTTTTTCCCCATATACAATTTGTACCTAGTGAATTGCTTGAACTCTTTATACTTCCATACTTTTGGAAAGATTCTATTTAGAATACTTCCTTCTCACAACTTCCATTCACCAGAAAAACTATATAACCTTTAGCTTTACATTTCTTTATGGAACCTTTCTTGATTTCCTCCAGCTGTCTTCACTATATTCATTCTTGTCCCTCCACATTATATATGTTAATGCCTATTTCATTAAAACAGTGCATTATGTTTGTCTACTTTGCCATTAGATTCTTTAATACAAATTTTTTTAACATGAACTTTTAGAACCTAGTGGAATATATTTAGAACCTAGTAGAATATATTTCACAAAGTCATTCAATAGGCACATGATGAAGTCTTGTGAAAAAGGATTAAGGAATAAATTAATATGCATTATAGGAAAGAAAACCTCTGTATTTCTTAACTTTTAAATCATAGATTTCATTGTTGGTAATTGTTAAATCATCCCTCGAAGTGTAAAAGGGGCATTAAACATTATCTTTGATCAGTACAAATGAATAATCATGAGTAAAAATTATGACATGAATTAATAATAACATAGCCAGATTTTATTTCCTTAGTAAGAAAAAGTAAAATTAGTAACCAACACTAAACACAGAATGCTAGATTATGCTTAAATTTGTTTCATGAAAACAAAAAAAATATGCATCTACGCATTCTATACTTTCCTTTTTTCACATTCTGTACTTTCTAAATGTGACAGTTTAAAAAACGTTTATATCCATTTTCAATGATGAGGATAATTGAGTTGACTTTTTAAATAATGATTATCATCATTTTCATTATCCCAATGTCCTTAAAATTTATATCTATTAAAGAGAAAGATGAAAGAGTGTGTGTCCCTGGAATGATAAGTAGATTTTAATGCACTTAACAAAAATTATATTATAGTAGTAAGAAGTATTATACTTCAATAAAAAATGAATATATTTTATGCCACAATAGTTGAATTAGACAACATTATATCTGTGGCTCCACCTTATAGACCAGAAATACTCTAGAATAATTTTACATGATTAATAAACCTATAAATCTTACTATTATCAAGTCACAAACTTTATTTCTCCATAATAGCTAAATTTATATTCATTTTACATTCTATTTTGGAGATCTAAGTAAGAATTTTAAATACAATTAATACAATAAACTTTGAAGGCTATATCAAGTTATTAACTATCCAAATTAAGGCGGGTTCTTTGACATCCAAATATATTATATCCTAGTGTCAAAACTTTTTTTTTGGTCAAGGACACTAAAATAAAAATATAAACAATATGAAAAATATATGTATATATAGTTATATGATTTTTTAATAAAAGAAAGTACCTTGGTTTTAGTCTATTAATAAAGGATTCTATAGAGTACACTGTAAAATATTCACTTTATCCTAAAATAATTATGAAATAATATGATGCTGAAATGATTCAGATGTTTGCTTTAGTTTTTTTTTATAAATCAAACTTCATCATTTACTAATACAAAATCTAATTCTCGAGTTTTTACTGCTAGGAATTGTGCTAGATCCTAAAAGTACATTATTTTAGTTAATCATTACAACAATTCTCTAAAGTAGGTATTATTTTCACTATTTAACCAACAAGAAAATGGAAGCATGGATGGGTTAGGGAACTTCCCCATAATTATGTAAGGTGCCAGTGGATTTGAAACTAAATAGTCTGAATCCAGTCTGGGAACTTTATTGCTCCATTTTAATAGCCTACATATACCTTTATTTTAGATCAACATTGGAAAGTGTTCAAGAGAAGAAATGCATAGTAACCTGGTAGTGATTTATGGAGAAGATTAAACATTAGATTGGAAGGGCAACTGAATGAAGTTTAAGAGTGATTCTCTCCTTGTGATTTCATGAGGCTATTTCTATCTTCGTTGTCACCATAATCTCTCAACTGCACAACTGCCCTGTTTACCTGCTGTCCCTGATTTCCCTCTGTACCACCTCCACTCTGTTCTCTACACTACAGTTAGAATGATCTTTCTAAATCTGTGTGACTTCACAAATTGAAGTTCTGAAATAAACAATAATACTAAAATGATTTATAAACTCAACATAGGTTAACTCCTATCATTCCAATCTTTCCCTGTACTTTGGTCTTCTTTTCAGTCCTGCCGGAAGAGCCATCATCATCAGCCATGAAAGGTGTAACTTTTCATGGGCAGCATTCATAGAGGCTACAAAAGGGTTGTGAGCGCCAATTAAGGTAAGCACCATAATTCGTTCTGTTAAAGGGCCTTTGCAAAGGTTTTTTTCCTTGAGTAGATAGTTACCTGCTTGTCTCTTGCTCTTCCCTTATCTACCAGTTTACTTGTTATTTTCCACCGTCAGCCTTCCTTGAGGCAGAAGTTTAGGACAGATTCCTTTCTTTCAGTATGTGACTATATAATCAGTAATGTAATTATCTGATTAACACCATTCCTCTGTATTATACTCATCAGAACATGTTGGAATTTGCCACTGTTGTATCCTTTATACCTAGCAGTACAGGACATAGTAATTGCTCAATAAATAAAAAAAATATGAAGACATTACATGAATTTAGGTCCCCTCCTCTACAAGTTATGGACACCACAACAAAGCATTCTTTGAAGAACAATCTAACATAAGAGGGTAGGTAAAAGGGATAAATTGACTAAAATAACATACCTCTTAAATAACATGCATCTTGAATAGCATGTATTGTGAATATTTCTAAATGTAAAGGAATTTGTAAAAAAGCTCTCAAAGTTATTTATTTCAATATTCACCTTCATTTAAAATTTGTATTTCAAAGTTATTTGAAACAGTGAGAAGTTATTTGAAACTACTTTTGGGAAAGAGCAGGTGATAATAGTGTTAAAAACATGAACTATTACCATAGAAATTATTGTATAATAAATTTGATAATTAATGTTACCTAAGAGATAAGATATTGCTGATGCAAGGTGACATTTTTCCCTCTCTAAGCTTAACTCTCTCTTAAATCCTTACACAGAGGAAAAATTAAAAATATTTACCAACCTCTGCACTATGGGCATTGGCCAATCAGGACAGATACTGTCATACTCATAATGAAGGGCAATGGAAAATAATTGCCTTAAGTGTACTCGTGAATCATTGTTGTTTCTTAGCCCTGCCTATATTTCCTATCTTCTTGGTCAAGGGACTTTTTTTTTTTTTTTACATTGTTTCTTTCTTTAATTGATTCATTCAGTGAGTATTCATTGTGTCAGGCTTTGTGCTAGGATTGCAATGGTAGAGAAAACCATGAGTAATTCTTGACTTCCTGGAGCCTATAGTCCCTATAGGTACAATTGGGTACAATTGTACTTCCATGATTCCCTGCATTCTGAAGGCCAGGATGACCATTCTTTAAGTCTGGCAAAGAAACAGGAAATCCAGGTGCCCTCTTTCTCGCTCTCACCCTTTCTCTCTCTGTCTCTTTGTGTCTTGCTGGTTCTTACCTTATCATGCTTTCTTACCCAACTCTCCCACACCCTACCCCACCCCCATGTATTGTTAAAGGACTGCAAGTCCTAAAACACATTCAGTTATAAGGATAGGAGGGTTCATTTTGGTCTGAGGTGAAGTCATTTTCTCCTGTTGAGCTTTTACCAAACAGTCCCACTTTGCTGATCATATGTTTGCACAGATTAGTAAAATTAGTTTTCTTTTTCCTTTAGTTAATGATACTGCATAGGTCTAAACTTCAGGGCAGATTGAATGAGATTTCAGAATATATTTCCAAAAGTAGAAATTATGAATCAAACAGTTTGCATAGTTTGGGGCCTCACTTCCTGAATCTACCTCTGTACTCCCATTTTTTCCACTGTCTCTTCTAAATCTATTACAACTTGCCTTCCATCCTTACTGAAATGATTGTCAAGATCATCAACAACTTTTTAATTGCAAATCCCACAGTTAATATTCAGATCTCAAATGAAATGACTCAATCTTTGTTATAGAGATTCAGTCTTTATACTGTTATTTATGACTTTGAAATCATGTCCCAACCTATTTTTAGTCTGTTTAAAATCTTTTCCACTCTTCTTATGTCATTTTATTACTTCATCCTCCTTCATTTTTAGTTGGCAAGAATATCAAGAAAAAAGAATCTTTTTACACTATTGGTGGGAATGTAAATTGGCATAGCCATTATGGAAAACAGCATGAACTTTCTTCAGAAAATTGAAAGTAGAACTACTATATGATCCAGCAATCCCACTTCTGAGTATATATTAAAAGGAAATAAAGTCACTATCCCAAAGAGATATCTGCATTCCATGTCATTGCAACATTATTCATAATAGCCAAGATATGGAAATAACTTAAGTGTCCATTGAGGAATGAACAGGTTAAAAAATGCATACATGTGCATGCACATGTGCACACACACACACACACACACACACACACACAAAACACACACACTGGAATATTATTCAGTCTTAAAAAAAGAACAAAATCCTGAGATTTGCTCATTTGTTTCAACATGAACGAAACTGGACAACATTATGCTAACTGAAGTAACCCAGACAGAGAAAGACAATATTACATGATCTCACTTATCTGTGGAATCTAAAAAATGTCAAACTCATAGAAAAAAGATAGTAGAAAGGTAATTACCAAGAGATGGGTAGTGGGGAGTGGAGACAGATGGTGGTCAAAGAGTACAAACTTTCAGTTATAAGATGAATAAAGTCCTGAAAACCTAATGTATAGCATGGTGACTATGCTTAATAATGTACTGTGTACTTGAAGTTGCTGAGAGTGTAGTTCTTAGGTATTCTCCCCCTCCACACACACAAAAATGGTCACTATGTGAGATGATGGGTATGTTAATTAGCTTGACTGCGGTAATCACTTTATCACTTAATAGTGTATACATACATCAAAACATCACCTTGTACACTTCAAATATATATAATTTTGTCAATTATACCTTGATAAAGCTGAAAATTTTTTTAAAAGATTTTATTTATTTATTTGACAGACAGAGATCACAGCAGGCAGAGAGGCAGGCAGAGAGAGAGAGGGAGAAGTAGGCTCCCTGCTGAGCAGAGAGCCTGATATGGGGCTCAATCCCTGGACCTGAGATCATGACCCGAGCTGAAGGCAGAGGCTTTAACCCACTGAGCCACCCAGGCGCCCCAAAGCTGAAAAATTTTTTAAAAGAATAAGCTAACTTCATATTTCACGGAAAAAAATAAAAGCTGTCAGATAGATGCCACATCAACTCTCTTTTTTCCCCTTTTCTGTACTACCCTTCCCCACCCCCCCACCAACAAATTAACCTGCCAATGTGTCAAGATTTACCTCCATCCACTACAGAATGGGAATAGGTATTCCTCTTTCATTGAAAAGCGAGTTCTTCCACCATCTTTTCAGGAACTTCACTACATCATCTCCCAACTTTAACACATGCAATTTCAACATTTCTCTCATTAGTACACTTAGATTTTCTCAAATCTATCAGGGCAAGAGGTGTCTGAGACTCATCCAAGATTTCTTAGGAATCCTAGATACAAGGCATGAGGAAGGTATAGGAGAGGCAAATTTTGGTATACCAATATATTTAACATATTTATGTCAAGCATCTTCTATGCAGAAGGCACTATTCTTGGTCTTTACTTGAGATTAACTATAGAAACCAACCAAATCAAGTCTGTGATTCTCTGCCCTAGAAAAGACATGATGGGCAGGTCCTGCTGGTGAAATATTTTAGTGTAACTTATAAGGCAGAGTTGTAGCAACAACCCTTCCCTACTTCTATGCAAAAACCTGCTGTTACTTTACTTGTATGAGAGCCAGCTCCTCTCTGCTAAGGAGAAAGAGGTTTTCCATAATAACCCAAAATACCTTAAATATTTTCACTGAAGGAAGAGATGCCTGCAATGAAAATCAGTTATAACTATAATTTTATAGGGTGAGTCTGACTAATGGTGCTTAAAAAACATGTTTGAATAAGCTAGTTTTGAAAGAAATCATGTTGAAGTAGCTTTTTAAAAGAATCTATCAGTGTTCTCATGTATTGTAAAGAGAATTGTATTCATTTATTTTACAAGGACATGGCTTATAGAATTTGGTCTTTCATTTTTCACAATTAATATTATTTGAGAAAAACAATTTTGATATGTATGAGGCAATGTTTTTTTTTTTGTTGTTGTTGTTGTTTTCATTGGATCTCTGATTAGTAGTTTGTATTTTTCACAGCATAAAGTATCCATCCTGCTAGACTATCCCCTGCAAGAAAAGAGTGGCACAGCATGGGTCAGGACTGGCCTGTTCAGAGTAGAGCATTCTTGTGTACATCTCTATGGTAATTGCTACAAGTAAAGATTTTTTTTTTTTTTTTTTTTTTTTTTTTTAAGGAAGGACCATCAAGGGGCACCTGGGTAACTCAGTGGGTTAAGCTTCTGTCTTCTGCTCAGGTCATGAATGATCCCAGGGTCCTGGGATGGAGCCTTGCATTAGGCTCTCTGCTCAGCAGGGAGCTTGCTTCCCCCTCTCTCTCTGCCTGCCTCTCTGCCCACTTGTAATCTCTCTCTCTCTCTGTCTCTCTCTGTCAAGTAAATAAATAAAAACATAAAAAAAAAGGACCATCAATCTTCTAAAAAAATCCCATTTAGCTAATAAAAATGCTAGAGTCAGTGAACTATGATGACACTGGAAAAATTAAAATCTAGTAATTCTACTAGACTGACTTGCAAGGACATCTCTAAGAACAGTATCAGTGACCTGTTTCATGTTGGTGTTAAGCTTTTTTCCAGTTTCAAACGGAGTACATGCCAAAAGAATATGCTATTACATATTTTCTTATGAAATGTGTGTTTGTATTGTGTAAAGAGAAGAAAAGATAAATTCTCAATAAGACTTTAGAGGATGAATCACCCAGATGTAGTTTCTTTTCATAAGCCTACCATGTGGGGGGAAATGGCAGAAGACGCTTGATGAGCAAGTGGATTTCTCAGCATTCTGTGTATTTATAATTTTAAATTTCCCTTTAGCTTGGCAGATGCATTTAATTAAATCAGTGGATCAGAAAATAAAGCAATGAAAGCTGCTGTTCACATTAAAGTCTCTGGATAAGAAAATGTGGGCCTAATTTGTTTTCAGTTACAATCACATTTTAAATATATTGTGGCTTAATCCATTACCTTTTCTTGACTCCTTTGGAAGGTCTCTGACTTTTGTTTTCTTAATAAGATAATGAGAAAAATCATTTTTTTCTTTGATTTGAACTCTCTTTTCTATGGAGTCAATAAGCATTCTTTGCCTCCTAAAGAAAAAAAAATCAAGTTATATATGGTCCACACACCGTAAACACAACTAAAAACTCAAAAACACATTTAAAGTGATGTCATCCATAAACACTTAGCACAGTCATTCAGAGATAAGAACATGATGTGGATACATTTGTTCTTCATGACTCTCCTTCCTCTTGGCCCAAGCAACTTCCTAGGGTGCTGTGATGTCTACATCTTATCTTCTTCTTCTAGGCCAGACTAGACCAGACGTAATTTTAACCTAGTGTTGTAAACTATTTGCTTTATAATTAATTTCTTTAAGCTCTGGGTGTCAACAGTGAGAATAACATTTAAACTGCTAAATATGTTGTTGCCAATGTGCTAAAATAGAGGGCCATACTGTATCTCCAGGTTTTTAATATTCTATTTCTCTCTACCATGGTAAAATGTGTCCATTCATTTGTTTTTTGTTTGTGTTTTGTTTTGTTTTTGTTTTTTGCAAATGAGACATGAAAATGAAATGGCTAATTTGAGGTCCTAGGCCAAACTCCATTCAAATACATTGATGTTGGCATCCCAATACAAAGACTTTTCAGAAGTCTGGTTGTTTGGAGAAGCCAGGAAAGAGAATGGGGAAAACACTTTGAGGTAGTTGAGATTTATCAAAGATTATAATGTGGATTACCATCCACTTTTCCAAGACAATAATTTGGTTTATTTTTCAAATTTAACAGTAACTGCTTTAAAGTTTAGTAGTAATTATAACCAATGATTCCTTTCACAAGTTGTATATATATATTATTCAATATAGTTCAGCATTTATATTCAAGGTCTGTGTTAGAAAATATCAGTTCACATCTCAAACTTACCAATGCTCAATTCCTGATTTCCAATACTCTTTCTCACTTTTTTATGAGTGATATGTCATTGAGATTTCTTTTTTACTCCCTGTCTTAGTTGACTTAAACTCGTAGTAGCTAAGATAGTGATTTGTGTTCTCTTATTTTTCCCTAGCTCCCATTTCACTGCACACAACTTCTGTGCTGTCAGAGAAGCACCTTAATATAAAGATGATCTTGTTGTGTAAAATAGTGCTTCATTTATCTCACCATATTTTAGAATTTCATTGAAAATATTTCAATTATGCCATGTTTAATAACTTTTATTCTCTAGATTAGAAAAGAGAAGCCCAAAGTCCTTTGTGCATCACATCAAGGAAAAATTTTAAACAGGATTAGCAATGGGGTTAAATAAATGATGCAATGTGTTTGGAAAAGAAAAAAAAAATCACAAACCAGTTCCCACTGATTTCTCTTTTTAATTCCTAGGCTACAACACTGCAAATTGGCTTGAGCAAACTTCTCCTTTCCTCCTCTTTTTAACTCTTTTTTTCATTTGCAAATAAAATTAAACTTAAAATCATTATTTGAAATCATTCTCATTATACCATAAATGGGGACCCAGGCACACTTTAAATAAAAGCCTGAACTAAGTGAAATCCATTATATTAGATTTCACAGAGTAGAACTTTACAGTATTCTTATTTCAACTCAAAAGAAATCTAAGTACCAGGTGCATTTAACATGGAGCTGATAATCGTAAGGTTCAGGGCTCTCCATTGCACATTCCTCTTCTAAAACTCAATTCCTCTTTATTTTTTGAGTAATATTGCCTATTCCTGGGGAGAGATCTATGATACTGAAAACATGGTCCAAAAAAATATTGAAAACATGGTTGGTAGCATGAGGAAATGTCCTACTTTTTCACCAGTCCCTAGCCTTTTTTTCATTTTCTGTCAATTTTACACCATACATTCAAAGAGCATCCGCCTCTCTTACCTCACAGAGGCTATTACAGTTTTTCTTGATTTGGCAATTACATTTTTCTACTTTAAAAAATCAACTTTAATGAAATATAATTTGCATATTATAAAGTGCACAAATCTGAATTATGCCACGCTGACAGATGCATATACCCATGTAACCCTCAGCACAATTAAAATATAAAATACTTCCATCACTTCTGTCATGCCCCTCAACATAATAGCCCTGTGTCAGGCAAACAATTTGATATATCATTTTATTATTTCAATTTATTTTTTACGAGTCTATTTTTTAGAGGAGGTTTAGGTTCACAGCAAATTTGACAGGGAGGTAGAGAGATTTCACACATAACTCTTCCTCCGACACATGCATGTTCTTCCCCATTATCAACCTCCCCCACCAGAGTGACACACTTGTCACAATTGGTAGAACCTACCTCAACACATCATCATCACCTAAAGTCATAGTTTATGTTAGAGTTCACTCTTCATGCATGGCACAGTCTGTGGATTTAGAAAAAAAATGTATAATGAGATGTGTCCATCTTTGGAGTAACATGCAGAATAGCTTCACTCTCCTAAACTGCAACTATAACCTGCCTATCCACCTTCCCCACCTCATCCCATGGCAATCACTATTTTTTTTGCTACTTCCATAGTTTTGCCTTTTAATGAACCATATAACCTTTTATATTGGCTTCTTTTACTTAGTAATATGCATTTAAGTTTCCTCTGGTCTTTTCATGGCTTGAAAGCTCATTTCTTTTTAGCATTGAATAATATTCTATTATCTGGATGTACCACAGTTTATTTATCCATTCATCTACTGAAGGACATATTGGTTTCTTCTAACTTTTGGCAATTATGAATAAAGCAGCTGCAAACATCTGTGTGCAGGTTTTTATGAGATAGTAAATTTTCAACTAATTTGAGTAAATATCTAGAGCATGATTATTGGATCATATGGTAAGACTATGCTTGGCTTTATAAGAAACCTTCAAACTGTCTTCCAAAATAACTGTACTATTTTGCATTCCCAGAAGCAGTGAATACACATTTAATTTGTTTCATTTTCTTTTCTTTTATTTCTTTTCAGTGTTCCAAAATCCATTGTTTATGAACCACACCCAGTGCTGCAGGCAGCAAGTGCCCTCCGTAATACTTACCACCAATAAGCATTTCTGTTGCTCCACATTCTTGTCAGCATTTGATGTTGTCCATGTTTCAGATTATGGCCAACCTAATAGGTATGTAGCAATATCACATTGTTTCAATTTACATTTCCTTGATGGCATTTGATGCAGAACACCTTTTCATGTTATTGACGACATTTGATGCAGAATATCTTTTCATGTTATTTATTTGCTGTCTATCTTCTTTGGTGAGGCTCCTGTCAAGGTCTTTAGCCCATTTTTAAATTGAGTTGTTAGTTTTTATTATTGTTTAATATTAAGAGTTCTTTGTATATTTTGCTTAACAGTCCTATTTTGGATGTGTCTCGTGCAAGTATTTTCTCCCAGTCTGTGATTTGTCTTTTCATTCTCTTGACATTTTCTTTTGCAGAGAAGGAGTTCTTAATGAATTAATTCTAATGAAAGAAAACTTATCATTTGAGAACCATGTCTTTGTTGTTGAATCTTAGAACTGATGCCATACCCGAAGTTATCAGGGTTTTCTCCTATATAATCTTCTAGGAGTTCTACTGCTTTGTACTTTACATTTAGGTCTGTCACCCATTGTGAATTAATTTTGTGTCTAGATTCTTTGTTTGTTTTTGTTTTTGACATTTGATGTCCAGTTGTTTCAGAACCATTTGTTGACAAAACTATCTTTCCCCCCTTTGATCATTTGTCGAAGATCAGTTGAATATGCTTATGTAGGTCTATTTCTGGGTTCTCTATTCTGTTCTACTAATTTGTCTTTTTCTTTTCTTTTTTTGCTAATACCGAGCAGTCCTGATTTTGGGGGCTTTATATTGTCCACATTGTGTTGACTATCTGAGTCTTTTCCCTCTCCATATAAACTTTAGAATCATCTTGTTGATATTCAGAAAACAACTTTGGGAGATTTTTATTGTGACTTATTCTATCTATATAATCTAGTACAATCTAAAATAGAATTGATGAGTTCAGACATCCATGACTTATTCTCAATCTTAGAGGAAAACATAAAAAGTGTTTCACCACTGAGTATGGTGTTCACAATAGATTTTTTTCATGACCTTCATTCAGTTGCAGATGTATCATTCTGATACATCTGATACATTCTGATACATCTGATACAGGAAAAAATGAAACAAGATGGGATCAGGAGGGAGACAAACCATAAGAGACTCTTTTTTTTCCTTTTTTTTTTAATGATTTAATTTATTTATTTGACAGAGCACAAGTAGGCAGGGAGGCAGGCAGAGAGAGAGAGGGGGAAGCAGGCTCCCTGCTGAGCAGAGAGCCTGATGCAGGGCTCGATCCCAGGACCTCGATCCCAGGACCCTGGGATCATGACCTGAGCCGAAGGATTAAAGCTCCGAGGCTTTAATCCACTGAGCCATCCAGGTGCCCCAAACCATAAGAGACTCTTAATCTCACAAAACAAACTGACGGTTGCTGGGGGAAAGGAGGTATGGAGAGGGTGGTTGGGTTATGGACATTGAGGAGGGTATGTGCTATGGTGAGTGCTGTGAAGTGTGTAACTCTGATGATTCACAGTACCTCTGGGGCAAATAATATATTATATGTTAATTTAAAAAATTAATAAAAAAAGAAAAAGAAAAAAGAATATTTTGTCCTTGAAGAGTATTTGTGATTTTTTTTTTGTCTTGTAATATGTTTGTCTGGTTTTGGTATTGGGATAATCCAGGTTTTATAAAATTATTTGGGAAATTTTTCCTTCTCTATTTTCTGAAACAATTTGTATAAGATTGACTCACTGGTTCTGGAGTTTTCATTATGAGAGAGTTTTAATTTATGAATTTATTTTTAAGATTAGATATAAACCATTCAGATTTTTTTCTTGGCTCAACTGTGATGAAAACAATAGGAATATAAAAACTCAGAACTGAACTGTGTTCATCATCTTTATTTAGTAAAATAGATGAGGAAAATACCCTTATTTTCTTAAAGCTACAAATCACAATATGAAAAATACACTGTGATTAGGTTAAAATAGTCAAAACTGATAATGTCTTACTAAGGTTTTTTTAAAAATATGGTCTTAAAAATGTTTACATGTATTTACCTTTTGAAACTACTTTGCTAGGTTCTATTAAGGTAAAAAATGATTATTTAACTTATTTCTTATTTTATATTCAGGATTACATACAGCTCTTTGGTGTAAATATTTTCTGTTTTAATACACAGTTCCATTATTTTGAAATTAAAAAATGTTGCTGTTTCACATATTATCATGCCTATAACCACAAATCTGTTATAAAGACCCTACCTAATGGTACTTTATCATAACTGTAGGCAAAATGTACAATGGAAAACAAATGCTAAACTTGCAAATATATATATCTCCACAGTAAATATTATGGTTATTGCCAATTTAAACATAAAAATATAATGTTAGCAGGTTTAAAATTCAGATGACAGTATGAAATAACAAAGATTATATATCTTTTAAAAGAGTAGTTCTTTAGGGACACCTGAGTGGCTCAGTTCAATAAATGACTGCCTTTGGCTCCGGTCATGATCCCAGGGTACTGGGATCAAATCTGACATCGAGCTTATGAAAGCTTGTGAAAGAATTAATGGCAAATGTTTGCATTTGGAATCACAACTATTATATCTTTCAAACATTATATTAGTGTTACTATTTTTTTTTTAAGCTAAGAGGGTTTAGTAAAGATAGTGTTGTAAAGCTGTGGGAAGGTTTGGGGGAACCAACAAGAGAACAATGACTCAGGGACCAACAATATGAGAAACTATTCCTAAGCCTAAAATGACACTTGGCCTCAGCCGTAACCAAATATGCAGCCACTATATTATTATATATGTTCAAGCCTTTTTATTTCTGTACACTACAATTTTTAAAAGTTTTTTTTTAAAATTTCACATAGTTAACACACAGTGTTATATTAGTTTCAGGTGTCCAGTATAGTAATTCAGCACTTCCATACATCACCCAGTGCTCATTACAAGTGTGTTCCTTAATCCCCATCATCTGTTTCATCCATCCCACCACCCCTCTCTTACCTGGTAACCATTAGTTTGTTCTCTATAGTGAAGAGTTTGTTTCTTGGTTTGTCTCTTTTCTTTTCTCCTTTTGCTCATTTTTGTTTGTTTGTTTCTTTAGTTCCATATATGTGAATTCATATGGTACTTGTCTTTCCTTACCTCACTTATTTCACCTGCTATAATACTCTCTAGCTCTATCCATGTCGTTGCAAATGGTAAGATTAGATTCTTTTTGATTCTGAGTAATATTCCATTGTCTATACCCTATAATTTTTTAAAAAATCTTTTAAAAAATGAATCAATTTGGATTCTCCAGATTAATTAACTTCTTTTAAGAGTATCCAGAAAATTAACAAATGAGAAACTATTCACCCTGTGATGTATGCTAATCAGGAAATTCTGAAACTTTTTATCAGATTTTTAAAAACACCTTCTAAGCACTAGAGTAAATTGTTCAACATCAGCCACAACTTCAAAACTTAATGAAAGAAACGTATATAAAGAATCATGTATATAAGGTTTGTGCCTTCAAATGAAGTACAGTAATATTTACTTGTCATCAGAGGTAGAGGGTGATATGGATATTAATCCAAAATTTTCCACAAAGTAGTTGTGAGTCACTCCTTGATGGTCAGTTCATTTTTCTAGGCTTTGATCTGATAGAGTGAGGTGTGGTACCAAATTGTCTTTGTGGTCTCTTCCAACTACCATGTTTCTGCCTTCTGGATGGTGGCTGTGGTGAGCAAAACTTCTGTCCCCAGGGGAGCAAGTTGGTTCTCCTGCTCAGTCCTCTTTCTGTCTTAGGAGAAGTGGATGGAAGGGGTAGCCCAGATTTGTGGGTGAGTCCAGGAAAACCAGATGACTTCCCCATCCAATCAAGGAAGAGTCTCCATAGGCTTTCATTTCATAACCCGTTTGTAAACGCTGTTCTTTCTGCAAAAGGTGGCACTTCACTTTCTCCTTTTCTGGCCTTTCCCTTTAGGCAAAAATTTGTCAATGAATGTGATTTCTATATTTCTTTCTCTGAATTTGGTTTCACTCATACCATAGGGCTGTCTATCCAGTCCCTTGCACTGCTGGGAGGAGGTTATGCAAGATGACCCAGCAGTTTTGGGAAACATTTTGGCAGGGAGGATCACAATGCTTAAAAATATTCATAACCTTTTATCTTATAATCCTACTTCCAGAAATCTGTCTTAAGAAAGTAATTCTAAATGTCATTAAAGATTCAGACAAAAATTGCTCATCATCAAGTTGTATAATTTATAATTGCAAAAAAACTGGAAGCAATCTAAATATCCAGAACAGAGCAATGACTAAATCATAGTTTATTGAGATGATGAAATATTGTGTTAACAAATGACATTAAAGAGTTCAAAAATGAACTGCTTATTTCGCAAAATGGTAAGTGGATAAAGAGATACAAAATTGACTGTATGGTGTGATTCCATCTCTGTGAACAAAAAAATGAATAGAAAAATATTTGAAAAGAAATACACCTAAATGTTAACAGTGATGAGTTGAGATTCTTTCCTGCTCATACCCATCAATTTTTTAATCAATAGGCTTTTATTATTATCAGAATAAAAATAGGATTCAAATATATTTAAAAATTAAGATCTTACTCATTTCAGTATTCATGATGATGTTTCTGCAAAAGCTGATCATGATCATGGTTTGCTGAACTGTACTAATATGCTTTTCAAGTTTCCTGCCCAAGATTTCTTAAGATTCATCAGCTTCTTTCTCTTCAAGAAAATGGAGCTAACTAAAAACAGCCATTAGATCTTAAAATTTTAATTAATTTTAACAATTTACAGTTTATTACATGCAGCTCTTTCAAGCTTCAATGTATCCAGTAAATTCAGAGTGAACTCTAAGAAAAAGCATGATTTGAATGGTTTGTCTTTTTCAATACCCTACCTCTTCCTCATGACTCAGCCAATTTTTACTGGCAACTTCTTTCTCAGTTTATTTCTTTGCCTGTCTAGCTACTGTTGGCTCCTTTTTGAACTGAACTGGAATGTGCTCTTCTCTAAGAGTAATTCTTATTTTCTAGCTCTTATACATGTATGTACACATATAGATAAGATGCTCCTTTCTCCATCTAGATAGCACATGTATTTATGGAGACACTTGTAATGTAATAGAGTAGGTAATGGATTCATAAATATTTAATGTGCATAGTTTTAAAATGAGATAATACAGAAAAAACAGTACATAAGGTTTTTTGTTTTTTTTTTTTTAATCAAAATTCTCTTTCCAAAAACCAATTACTCGGGAAGGGGGAGGAGCCTCACTAAACACTTTCTTTTTTTAAGCCTCTGCTCAAATTTTTTCATTTTGGTGTTGTCATAGATAACAGGGGTTCGGCAAACATTTTCTGTGAAGAGCCAGGTAGGTAATGTTTTAGGATTTGCTGCCCACATGATCTCTGTCACAATGACTCACCCTGCTGCAGAGCAGGAAGCTGGTATGGGCAATATTTAGGGTGAAGGGTTTGTGGCGATGTTCCAGTGAAACTTGTCTTAACAAAAGCAGGAGGAAGTTCAGATGTGGTCCATGAATGAAAGTTAACCAACCTTAGACTGTAAGATAAAGACAAATGTGCCTATTGTGCTGGGAATGACACTTCTACATCTGGTTATAGCGTACTTCTCCCTGGACATGCTCATTAACTCATCTCTTGTTTTGTTCAATCTGTTCTTTCATTTTCTTTTCTTTTTTTTTTTTTTTAAGATTTTATTTATTTATTTATTTGACAGAGATCACAAGTAGGCAGAGAGGCAGGCTGAAACAGAGAGGCGGAAGCAGGCTCCCCGCTGAGCAGAGAGCCCGATGCGGGGCTCAATCCCAGGACCCTGGGACCATGACCTGAGCCGAAGGCAGAGGCTTTAACCCACTGAGCCACCCAGGTGCCCCTGTTCTTTCATTTTCTAAAGCACTCTCTGTCTTCTCCCTTTCTGTCCTTTCTGACAACTAGCTTTCAACTACTTAAATTCAATATAAGAGATTATATTTTCAGTGGCCTCTTTAAGACTTTATCCATGACTATTCTTGTCTATATCACAATAATTTTTTTTGTAGTTACTATCGCTCTATTCTTTCATATTTTTCTAGATTTATTGAAGTATAATTGACAAATAAAATTTGTGCATGTGTGTGTGTGTGTGTGTGTCTGTATGGTATATGATGTGGTGATTTGATATACATACTTTGTGAAATGATTGCCACAATTGGTTAATTAACACATCTGTCACCTCACAAGGTTACCTTGTGTGTGAGTATGTTAAGAACAGTTAACAATTATTTTCTTAACAAATTTCATTTTAACTGTAGTCTCCATTGCTATACATTAGATCCCCAGAACATACTCATAACTGAAGGCTTCCTTTGACCAGCATTTCCTCAATTTGTCCTACTCCTGAGCCCCTGCTTACCATTCTTACTCTCTCTTTATATGATTCTACATATAAAAGAGATTGTACCTTATTTGTCTTTCTCTGACTTATTTCACATAGCATAATATCCTCCACTTTCATCAATGTTTTTGCAAATAACAGGATTTCTTCTTTCTTAGGGCTGATTAATATTCTGTTATATATATACGTACATATACTGTAGCACATTTAGGTTTTTTCCATGCATATCTGCTGTGAATAATGCTGCAGTGAACATGGGAATGCAGATATTTCTTGGAGATAGTAATGTCATTTCCTTTGGATACATACCCAGGAGTGGGACTGCTGGGTTACATGGTATTTCCATTTTTAATTTTTTGAGGAACCTCCATACCAACTTCCATAGTGGCTGTACTAATTTACAATTCTACCAACAGCACAAGAGAATTCTCTTTCTTCACATCCTGACCAGAACTTGTTATCACTTGTGTTTTTCTTTTTTCTTTTTTTTTTAAGATTTTATTTATTCATTTGACAGACAGAAATCACAAGTAGGCAGAGAGAGAGGAGGAAGCAGGCTCCCTGCCGAGCAGAGAGCCCCATGTGGGGCTCGATCCCAGGACCCTGGGATCATGACCTGAGCCAAAGGCAGAGGCTTTAACCCACTGAGCCACCCAAGCACCCTTGTGTTTTGCTTTTTAATTTAATTTTATTTTTTCAGTGTTCCAAGATTCATTGTTTATGCACCACACACAGTGCTCTATGCAATACATGCCTTCCTTAATACCCACCACCAGACTCACCCATTGCCCCACCCCCCCCCTTCAAAAACCCCAGTTTGTTTCTCAGAGTTCACAGCCTCTCATGGTTTGTCTCTCCCTCTGATTCCCTCCAATTCACTTTTCCTTTCCTTTTCCTAATGTCCTCCATGTTATTCCTTATGCTCCACAAGTAAGTGACACCGTATGATAATTGACTCAGTTCTGCTTGACTTATTTCACTCAGCATAATCTCCTCCAGTCCCATCCATGTTGATACAAAAGTTGGATATTCATCCTTTCTGATGGAGGTGTAATATTCCATTGTATAAATGGGCCATATCTTCTTTATCCATTCATCTGTTGAAGAGCATCTTGGTTCTTTCCACAGTTTGGCGACCATGACCATTGCTGCTATGAACATTGGGTTACAGATGGCCCCTCTTTTCACTACATCTGTATCTTTGGAGTAAATACCCCATAGTGCAATTGCAGGGTCATAGGGTAACTCTATTTTTAATTTCTTAAGGAATCTCCATACTGTTTTCCAAAGTGGCTGCACCTACTTGCATTCCCACCAACAGTGTAAGAGGGTTCCCCCTTCTCCACATCCTCTCCAACACTTGTTGTTTACTGTCTTGTTAATTTTGGTCATTCTAACTGGTGTAAGGTGGTATCTCAATGTGGTTTTGATTTGAATCTCCCTGATGGCTAATGATGAACATTTTTTCATGTGTCTTTTAGCCCATTCATGTCTTCTGCCCATTTTTTGATGTGATTATCTGTTTTTTGAGTGTTGAGTTTGAGGAGTTCTTTATAGATCTTGGATATCAGCCCTTTGTCTGTGGTGCCATTTGCGAATATCTTCTCCCATTCTGTGGGTTGCCTCTTTGTTCAGTTGACTGTTTCCTTTGCTGTGCAGAAGCTCTGATCTTGATAAAGTCCCAAAAGTTCATTTTCACTTTTGTTTCCTTAGCCTTTAGAGACATGTCTTAAAAGAAGTTGCTGTGGCTGATGTTGAAGACATTACTGCCTATGTTCTCCTCTAGGATTTTGATAGATTCCTGCATCACGTTGAGTTCTTTTATCCATTTTGAGTTTATCTTTGTGTACAGTGTAAGAGAATGGTCAAGTTTCATCGTTCTATACATAGCTGTCCAATTTTTACCAGTACCATTTATTGAATAGACTTTTTTCCACTGTATATTTTTTCCTGCTCTGTTGAAGATCATTTGACCATAGACTTGCAGGTCCATATCTGGACTTTCTGCTCTGCTCCACTGGTGTCTCTGTGTATGTTTTTATGCCAGTATCATGCTGTCTTGGTGATCATAGCTTTGTAGTATAGCCTTGAAATCAGGCAACGTGATGTGCCCAGTTTTGTTTTTCTTTTTCAACATTTCCTTAGCAATTCAGGGTCTTTTCTGGTTCTATACAAATTTTAGGATTGTTTCTTCCAGCTCTTTGAAAAATGCTGGTGGAATTTTGATCGGGATGGCATTGAGACATATTGATTGCTCTGGGCAGTATAGATATTTTAACAATGTTTATTCTTCCGATCCATGAGCTTGGCATGCTTTTTCATCTTTTTGTGTCTTCCTCAATTTCTTTCATGAGTGTTCTGTAGTTCCTCGAATACAGATCCTTTACTTCTTTGGTTAGGTTTATTCGAAGGTATCTTATGGTTCTTGGTGCTGTAGTAAATGGAATTGATTCTCTAATTTCCCGTTCTATATTTTCATTGTTAGTGTATAAGAAAGCAACTGATTTCTGTGCATTGATTTTGTATCCTGCCACATTACTCAATTGCTGTATGAGTTCTAGTAGTTTGGGGGTGGAGTCTTTTGGGTTTTCCATATAAAATGTCATGTCATGTCATGAAGAGAGAGAATTTTACTTCTTTGCTAATTTGAATACCTTTTATCATTTTTGTTGTCTGATTGTTGTTGCTATGACTTCTAGTACTACGTTGAACAACAGTGGTGAGAGTGGACATCCTTTTCATATTCCTGATCTCAAAGGGAAGGCTGTCACCTTTTCCCCATTGAGAATGATATTCACTGTGGGTTTTTCTTAGATAGATTTTGTGAAGTTGAGGAATGTTCCTTCTATCCCTATACTTTGCAGAGTTTTAATCAGAAACGGATGTTGTATTTTGTCAAATGCTTTCTCTGCATCAATTGAGAGGACCATGTGGTTCTTCTCTCTTCTCTTATTGATTTGTTCTATCACATTGATTGATCTGTGAATGTTGAGCCACCCTTGCATCCCAAGGATAAATCCCACCTGGTCATGGTGGATAATCTTTTTAATGTACTGTTGGATCCTATTAGCTAGGATCTTGTTGGGAATCTTGGCATCTATATTCATCAGGGATATTGGTATGAAATTCTCCTGGTTTGGAGATCAGGGTAATGCTGGCTTCATAGAAAGAGTCTGGAAGTTTTCCTTCTGTTTCTATTTTTTGAAACAGCTTCGGGAGAATAGGTATTATTTCTTCTTTGAATGTTTGGTAGTATTCCCCAGGGAATCCGTCAGATCCTTAGGCTGGTTTTTTTGGGAGGTTTTTGATCACTGCTTTAATCTTGTTACTAGATATTGATCTATTCATGTTGTCAATTTCTTCCTGTTTCAGTCTTGGAAGTTTATAGGTTTCCAGGAATGCATCCATTTCTTTTAGGGTGCTTAACTTATTGGCATATAACTGTTGATAGTAATTTCTGAAAACTGTTTCTATTTCTTTGATATTAGTAGTGATCTCTCCCCTTTAATTCATAATTTTATTAATTTTGGTCTTCTTTCTTTACTTTTGGATTAATTTGGCCAGTGGTTTATCAATTTTATTGATTTTTTCAAATAACAAGCTTCTAGTTTTATTGATGTGTTCCACTGTATATCTAGTTTCTAATTCATTGATCTCTGCTCTAATCTTGATTATTTCCCTTCTTGTGCATGAGGTTGGCTTAATTTGTTGTTGATTTTCCAGTTCTTTAAGGTGTAAAGACAGTTGGTGTATCCCGGATTTTTCAACTTTTTTGAGGGAGGCTTGGATGGCTATGTATTTTCCCCTTAGGACTGCCTTTGCCATGTCTCATTGGTTTTGAACCAATGTGTCTTCATATTCATTGGTTTCCATGAATTGTTTAAGTTCTTCTTAGATTTCCTAGTTGAGCCAAATATTCTTGAGCAGGATGGTCTTTGGCTTCCAAGTGTTTGAATTCCTTCCAAACTTTTTCTTCTGGTTGAGCTTCAGTTTCAAAGCATTGTGATCTGAGAATATGCAGGGAATAATCTCAATCTTTTGGTATTGGTTGAGCCCTGATTTGTGACTCAATATGTGGTCTATTCTGAAGAAAGTTCCATGTGCGTTCGAGAAGAATGAGTATTTTGTTGTTTTAGGGTGGAATGTTCTGTATATATCTATGAGGTCCATCTGGTCCAATGTGTCATTCATATTTCTTGTTTCTTTATTGATTTTCTGCTCGGATGATCTCTGTTACTGAGAGTGGCATGTTAAGATCCCCTACAATTAATGTATTCATATCATTGCGACTCTTCATTTTGATTAACAGTTGGCTTATGTAGTTGGCTGCTCCCATATTGGAGACATAAATACTTACAATTGTTAGATTTTCTTGGTGGATAGAGCCCTTAAGAATGATGTAGTGTCCTTTGGTATCTCTGACTGCAGTTTTTAGCTTACAATCTAATTTATCAGATATGAAAATCACTACCCCAGCTTTCATTTGAAGCCCATTGACATGAAAGATGGTTCTCCATCCCTTCACTTTCAGAGTAGATGTATCTTTAAGTTCCAAATGTGTCTCTTGTAGACAGCATATGGACAGGTCCTGTCATTTTATCCAGTCTGCAACCCTGTGCTGTTTTATGGGAGCATTTAGGCCATTCACATTGAGAGTAATTATTGAAAGATAAGTTTTTATTGACATCATATAGCCTGTAAAGTTCTTGTTTCTATAGATTGTCTCTCTAAATTTCTGTTCTGTGTCACTATTGGGTTCTTTCTTCTTTTATAGAACCTTCCTTAATATTTCTTGTATTGCCAGCTTGGTTGTCATATAGCCATTTAAACCTTGCTGGTGTTGGAAGCTCTTTATCTCTCCATCCATTCTGAATGTGAGTCTTTCTGGATAAAGTATTCTTGGCTGCATGTTTTTCTCATTTAGTGCCCTGAATATGACTTGCCAGTCCTTTCTGGCTTGCCAGGTTTCTGTGGACAGGTCTGATGTTATTCTGATGGTACTTCCTCTGTACGTAAGAAATCTCTTCCCCCTTAAGCTGCCCTTAAGACCTCCTGTCTGAAATTATGATCATGAATTTTGCAATTAAGTGTCTGGATGTCTTTCTAGACTCATTGATCTTGGGAAGTGTCCTTTCTACCTCTAGGACACAAACGCTTGTTCCATTACCTAGAGGAGGGAAATTTTCATCCAGAATTTGTTCAACTCTATCTTCTAATCTTCTCTCTTTCTCCACCCCCTCAGGGATCCTAATAACTGATTCTGGAATGTTTCCTGGCATCATTTATTTCCCTAATTCTGTTTTTATGGCTTCTAAACTGTTTGTTCCAGGCCTCCTCCTGATCCTTCTTTTCTATCAGTTTGTCTTCTAGATCACTAATTCTATCTTCTGCCTTGGCTACCCTAGCTGTTAGAGTATTTAGACTAGATTGGATCACATTGATAGCACTTTTATCTTCTGCTAGATTGGCTTTCACTTCCACTCTTAGAGATTCTCTGTTGTCACTAATGGTCTTTTCCAACCTAGCCATTGCCTGGATAATTGTTACCCTGAATTCCCTTTCCAACATACTGTTTATGTCCATATCCAATAATTCTGTGGCAGAGGGCACAGTCTCTGAATTTTTCCTCTGTTGGGTGTTCCTCCTCCTAGTCATTTTGGTGAGAGGTGGTTGAGGGGATGTATAGCTGAGTATATCAACCATGATCCAGGCAAGGTGCATCCTGTAAGACATCTCTGGTGCCACACAACTTGGTTCAACACCAACTCTCAACACCTGCTGACTGCTTCAGATTTAGGATATTTAACATCTTTGTGACCCAATTTCCTTATCTCTTTCACACTCTTTTCTCAGGGAGGTTGCTTCAAGTTGTGCTGTGGCAAATTGAAAAGGTAAACCAAGAAGTAATAAGCAGACAGTGGATCCAACCACAGCAGAGACCCTAGCAGAAACCACCACTGAAGGAGAACTAGGGTAGGAAAACCCAAAGTGTAGTTACTGAGTTCCTAGAGGCATGACATAAAGTTGTGTTTTTGTTCATAGCCATCCGAACAGATGTGAGGTGATGCCTCAGTGTAGTTTTGATTTGCATTTTTCCAATGATTGGGGATGTTGAGGCTGTACTCCCAGATTTTCCCTGGCTTGCTCTCATGCAAGATCACTTCAGTATTCTGGATGGGATAAGAGAGAAGTGGGCCCCTTTGTCGGTGTTCTACACAGCTGGAGAAACCAGATGCTGACACAGTCTGACTGTCCCCTGTGAAAGAAACTGTAAGCCTAGGGAATCTCTCTTGTCACTGAGTTGTGCTGCCTTGGGGAAGGGTTGATAGAGAAAAGTAAAACTCTCTTCTACCCACTTCATGCAACCAGTCTCAGATTTTTGTTGTTGTTGTTGTTCCAGTGGTGTTCTAGAACTTTTTAGCTGGATTCCTGGACTCCAGATTCCTAAAAGGTATTCCTGCCCATGGGTGATTTCAAAATTGGTATTCTTGGAGGAAGAGGGTAGAAAACCCCTATTATTCTATCATCTTGCTGATGTCATGCCACATCTTAATAATTCAGGGGTAGATGAGCTAACTTTTAGGTTACACAAAGTCAAAAGAATAGACAATGTATCAGTGCAAAATCTCAAACTCTCATGAATCAATAAAAACTTTTTTAAGAAACTTTTATTATTTTGAACTATAATGAGGAAAGGATATTATATTGTAGCTAATACAGAATGGGAAAACAAACCTCTTTTGCCTATCAGATGTATAGTTCAATAATTCAGATGTTTGATTCCATAAAAAATCTAGTACTTTATTTCAGTAAAGAATATGCAAATATTTAAAGCAATTTTAAAAAGGAGGAACTATTGAACAATTTGAATTAGAATATGAATAAGGCATTGTTTGATTTATTCATTATTCTAAAAAGACAATCAATTTATTTCTTTCACATTATTATCCAGATTTGCAAATGGTTTAAACAGGTGAAAAATAATTCTTCCTCATAAGTTGACTTTAAGAAGCTAATTCTGGTTGGTTTGTCAAAAAGTGGGGGTTTGAAATTCCAACATCTGAGTTAATTTTTGGTGGAAAGAGCAAACTTTTCTTGATACTCAGAATATTAGATAACATCTCTAACATCTCTTTCGGCCAACAGAGGAAAATAACATATAGGAATAATTTGGCTCAGAGTGAATCAAATTCTGACAAAGTTGAGACTAACCATTGTCAATATAACTGAATGGTTTTTTAAGTCCTGATAATAATATCAAACAATAATATAGTGCTAGGCACTATATATATATACTATTATATTATATTATATTATATTATACTATTATATACTTAACATTATTATATACTTAACATCTTTTATATTATATACTTAACACTATTATATACTTAACATCTTTTAACTCATTTAATTCTCAAATAACCCATTTCACAGTTGAGGAGGCAAGCATAGAAAGTTTAAGTATGTAGCCTAAGATCACACAAGTTTCAAGAGGCAGAGCCAAGACAGAAACTGAGACTGTCTGGCTCTGGAGTCTATGCTGTTTACCACTAAGCCTTTGTTCTTTAAGTAGGGATGTCATCAATGAGGTAATGCATTAGGGTGGACTTACTCGAATATGCTGTCTCCATGTAGAATGTAATTCTAATTAAATATAGCAAATCAGTTTATACTTGCTGAAATCTTCTCTTCCTGCCCTCATACTTCATTAACAAGTTCATTGAAATTTGACATTCTATGATATTATTTAGTAGTTCTTAGTAATTCTGCCTTTTTAAATGAGACTATGGAAATTTCAACTTCAGTGAAAATTCTTAACCAAGTTCTAATTCTTTTGGTAGTCAAAACTTTGCACAGTGCTTAGAATTTAGTAGATGTTCAATAGAATGCTTGTTGAATAGATGGATACATTATAAAATGAGAAGCACAGTAGGATATTTGAGAGGACTCATTAACTAGAATCAAACTTCTCTGCTCAAGTTCTGAAGTAATGATAACAAAAGACAAGAGACTTAGTGTTTGGAAGGTAAAATTTCACTTCTGATATTTCAAGCTGATATTGGAGAATGTAGTTTAAATGTGTTAACAGATGTAAGGCTAAGAGCAGTTCATCTCTTATATTAATCATCTATTGCTGTGTAAGAATTATCTCAAGATTTAGCAGCTTAAACAAGAATAAACTCTTATTAGATCACATTTTCTACAGATGAGGAATCCAAGAGTGGCTTAGTTGGATGGTGCTGGCTATGAGGTTGAAGTCAAGATGTTGGCTTGGGCTATGGTTGGAAGCTTGATTGGTGTTAGATATCTGCTTCCAAGAGTAGAGGAAATGCAGGACTTTCTGTAGGCTAACTACCAGAAAAGAGAGGAAGGCGGGGCTAAACTATATGGGCCAATTTCTTTCTTCAAACTCAATAATCTGATTAAAGGCCCTAATTCACCTGAAGCAGAGAGAATGACAGGTGGCAAGAAGCCAGGAGTGTCATAATGGCAAGAAACATTAAAAGTGGAATATCATAGTTCTACCACTAATGCGTCATACAAATTTATGAGCACAAATTCTTTAAACTAATACTTTAATTTGTGGAGTTTTGGTAAAGATGATCACAATAATCATCTAATTTTACAAAAATTTTTGTATTTAAAAGCTCTTTATGCTAATTTCTTCATTTAATTCTAACAATGTATTACTATCCTCATTTTTTAGATGCATAAAAAGAGTAACAGTAAGACTCTTAACTACAGAGAACAAACTGGGGTTTACCGGAGTGGAGGTGGGTGGAGTGATATGTTAAGTGGGTGTTGGGGATTAAGGAGAGTACTTGTCATGATGAGCCCGGGGTGACATATGGAAATGATGAATCACTAAATGCTTTACTTGAAACGAGTATTACACTGTACGTTAACTAACTAGAATTTAATAAAAGCTTGAAAAAAGAAGAGTAACATTAAAATAACAGGTTTAGTTCATAAGGCATGGTAATACTAAGGATAAAATTCATGTCAATTTAACTTAGTACCATTGTCATTATATCTGGATGTCTCACAATCTTGGAAATAGATTTTCCTCTCAGCATGAGTCATGCATGCTGTCTGAGATATATGTGAAAAAAAAAAGGAGCTTTGAATTTATTGGTGGAACTGAACAAAAATTCACTATTGAACTTTAAAACACGTTAGATTGAAATTTTAGAATGGAATGGAGGGAAAGTGGCCAGCCATTACAGTGTCTCATTAAGCCAGTATTAGATATAATCAATGCCACAAATCTCTCTCTTCAGATACTGCTTAGATCATTTCTCCATTCTGAGGCTAAACAATCTGAGAAAATTAGAGGGTTTATTTTTATTGAAAAATTAATTTAATCATTGTAGTTAACTTTCTATGTTCCTCTTCATAAAAATTGTTTTGAGATTTTTTTAAAACATGAGTTTCTGTCCTTTAATTGGTGATGCATTTTTATTTATTTATTTATTTATTTGACAGACAGAGATCACAAGTAGGCAGAGAGGCAGGCAGAGAGAGAGGAGGAAGCAGGCCCCCCGCGGAGCAG
The DNA here is from genome assembly GCF_002288905.1 of Enhydra lutris kenyoni. NCBI lineage: Eukaryota > Metazoa > Chordata > Mammalia > Carnivora > Mustelidae > Enhydra > Enhydra lutris. The sequence continues at coordinate 7,443,693 of NW_019154087.1, read as the reverse complement.
AGAGCCCGATAGGGGGCCTGATCCCACAACCCCGGGATCATGACCTGAGCCGAAGGCAGAGGCCCCAACCCACTGAGCCACCCAGGCGCCCCTGATGATGTATTTTTATCAGCTCTTGTATCTTTGTCTGTACTTCTTTTTTTCAGAACATTTTCCACATGAAAGAGATTTAAGTTGGACATTAATAAGGATGGCATTATAAAATAATTCCCCAAAGACATTGCTTGAGTTATCAATTGACAGTAATTTGCATTGTATTATTTTATAACGTTTAAATGGGGAAGATTAATGTATGCATAGAAGTGTGTTAGAATATAAGACCTGAAGCTACTGAAAAGAATACTTTGCATAACAGATGGATTTCAAAAATTTTGTGTGAAGATTCAGATCATGACCACATTAATTTGTTCATTCAAGATTCAACTAGAATGCTTTGTGCCAGGTACCATGCTGAGCACTGGACTTTCAGTGATGCCCAAAGCAAATGCATCTCTGATCCCTACAGTTTTTAGTTGAGTTTATACAGTAAGCGAACAAGCTATTAAGTGATGAAAAATTGTGGTAAGTGCTTACTATGGACTGAATCATGCCCCACCCCCAAATTCATAAGTTGAAACCATAACCCCCACCCCCCTCCATGTCTATCTTGGAGATAGAGCCTCTAAGGAATTGATTAAATGAGGTCATATGGGTGACGGATAGAACTGGTGCCCTTATAAGAAGAGAAAGAGACACCAGAGCTCGCTCTTCTCTAAAATAGCACAGAGAGAAAACAAAAATCTGTGAGCGAGGGAGAGTCCTCACAAGAACCAGACCATACTGGCACTATGATTTCTGACTTTCAGCCTTCAAGAGTATAAGAAAATAAATTCCTGTTGGGCCTTTCAAACTATGGTATTTTTTTTATGGCAGTCTGAGATAGTTAATACAGTATCATACAAGAAAAGTATAGATTTATTTGAGAGAATATAAAGGGCCTACTTTAGATTGAGTGACAAGGGAAGGCCTTTCCAAAGAGCTGTTGAGGATGGGTCTGAAGAATGAGTAATAACCAGCTGTAAGCATGGTAGACTGAGGTCATGGGGTTAATAAGGATTTTCCTCCATTAGATTTGACTCAGTAACTGTGAATGTATGGTTAGACAGAATAACATGTTTGTTATCTCTGTTTTGAAAGCCTTTCTAGTTCTTACCATGACATCACTACATTATTCCTGTTTTAGAGATGTTGTTACACTGAAGAATCATCTGGGAGTTTAAATAGGCACAAAATCATAACATAAATCTATCAGAAACATCCTCAAAATGCATTGTTTCCAACATGTTTTCTAGGTCAGAAATCGGAGGTTTTCTCATAGAATTTTTATTTGAATTAATTGTTCAAATGTATTAACTTGGTTACTGAAGTTGTTTTTCTAAATGTCTTTAACCTGACCTTGGAAAGCAATGTAAATGTACAAGCCCATTTTATTTTCATTTATACAAGACTTTAGAGTCTCTGTGTATACATCCTTCAATAAAACAAAATCTTACGATAATATTTTATAAATATCTTCAGTTAAGCTCTACATCTGATGCTTTTAATACAAATAAGCACTTAACAAAAAACAAACCTTGCTTTACCTTGTTTATAGCATTTCCACCAGGTATTCATTTTTCTCTTTTCTGTATATATATTTCAGAGGCCAACCATTGTCTTATCCATCCCAGTATTTCTAGTTTCTAACATGGTGATGGACATGTGATGAATGTTTCATAAAGGTGTACTGGCATGTTCTTGTTAACTTAAAAAAGTAAATGGTGGGGCACCTGGGTGGCTCAGTGGGTTAAGCCGCTGCCTTCGGCTCAGGTCGTGATCTCGGAGTCCTGGGATCGAGCCCCGCATCGGGCTCTCTGCTCTCTAGTGGAGCCTGCTTCCTCCTCTCTCTCTCTGCCTGCCTCTCTGCCTGCTTGTGATCTCTCTGTCAAATAAATAAATAAAATCTTTAAAAAAAAAAAAAAAAAAGTAAATGGTATGTGCTTGTCTTTTTAGTAAAATATATTGATGGTGGAGAGGTGACTTTTTGGTTTTAATACCAAGTAATTGAATGACAAATAAGCTTTAATGCCATGGTTACTAGATTTGGTCAACTTTCCCTGAGATGAAATTTGAAGAAGTGCTTTCAATTTATGCTACACTATAATAGTCTCTTGTTATGTTGTGGTATTTGTGGTTTAAAGATTGTGAGAGACAGTGGCATTTAGAAAGAGAGGCAGGGAAGTGAGGGTATGCGAGTTTGTCCAATTTGCTCTGTATGATCCATGAAACACATCTGGGAGATTGTTGGAATAAAACTTCTTAATCGGGAAAGTGAAGAGAGCCACATCATATGATCTGGATATTTGTAGAGTAGTATCTCTCTTTTTATTCACAAGATAACCTTTTCCTGTTACATACACAATAATAATAGTGCTACGTAATCTGACTGAAAACTATTAATATCATGTCGTGTTTGAGCCGTTCAGTTGGAAACATGTCAGGACCACTGACTCTGTAGCTAAACCGTCATGGTCAGAATTCTGGCTTTGGGTCCGACAAGCCACATAGCCGTGGATAAGTTAGCTACCTTCTCTGGACCTCAATTTCTTCACTTGTAAAGCAAAGATAATGCTAGTGCCTGCTTAATAGAATTTGTGGAGGATTTAAGCACTTTATAAAACACTAAGAATAGTACCTTGCACATAGCTAGCTCTATAAACAGTGTTTGTTCAATAAATAATCATGTACACTCACATTAAAACACAAGTGTATTACTCTACATTATAAAGAATCTTTACCAAGAATCTTTATCAAGTGCTTCAGATCACAGAGTGGAGTTCACGGGAGAATAGTTCCCATCCAAAGCTTCTGATTTCCAAGCCTGTCAGCCATATGTGTGCCTGCTTCTTTCTAATTAAGCCGCCTAGATTTAGAAATCCTCTGCTTCACAGGGCTGGAGTGTAAAAAGAATTATATATAGCTCTACAAAGAATAAAATCAAAGATCTTTGAGAAAAGCTGATCTGTATGTGTAACATAAGGGAGAGTCCCGAGAATAAGATGTGCTGCTTCGCTGTGAGCCACATACAAATGCATGTGACCTTTTCCCTAAGAAGGAACAAAAGGCATTAGGGGGAAAAAGCGTACAGCTCACAGGAAAAGGACATAAAATGAGATATGTGATTGAAAGAAAAAGTGATAAAGTCTTTGCCACTGAAATTTCCTTTTGGGATGAGCAAAATATAAATCAATGACAAATGGATTCAATTATTTATTACAAAATACTTCAAGAGTACTTTTCAAATATATAAATTAATAAAGACTTTGAAAAGGTCAGAACAAAGCAAACAAAGAATTGCTTGGGCAGTCTTACCATATGTGAATTAGTAGTCTGTGCTGCTGTTTAGCCCCTGTGGTAAGTCTTGGAGAACCGGAGCAGGCGTCTAGAACCTGCGGAGCCAGATGGAGCTGCCGAGGTTGAAACCGCCCGCTGAGAGGCTCGTCTGACAGACGCAGAAGAAGCTTCTCAACAGTTCGCCCTGACTTGGGCTTCCCCCTGATGACATTGTGAAAAGTGTACTTTGCCATTTCGGAGATGTATGAAAATTAGCAAGAAACATCAAGGACCTTGAGGTTTAGACTCCTGTCTGTCACTAAAAGAGTCAACTGTTTAAAAAAAAAAATTAGGATTATTGACACAAGGTACACACAAGTTACCTTCTGATATGTGAAAATGAACATGGAATTGGAATTAGAGTCACATCTATGTCATCCTAGCCAGTTCTTGGTTTAATACATTTGGGTAATAGTCTCTTTTTCATTCTGCCTTGCTTTTCAAAAAAAAAAAAAAAAAAGCATTTGATCATAGTTGGTACACAATGTTACACTAGTTTCAGGTGTACAACACAGCAATTCAACTTCTGTATATGTTATGTTCACTTTAAGTGTAGCTACTATCTGTCACCATACAATGGTATTACAATAGCATTGACTATACACCATCTGTTGTGCCTTTTATTCCCAAGACTTATTCATTCCATAAATAGAGGCCTTGCTTTCTTGAAATCTTTATTCTTCAAATATGTTTTAGTGTCTTAGCATTTAAATGGCCTCTACCATTTTAAAGGCTGGTATAGGCTAACAAAACCAAAAACAAACAAACAACAACAAAACACACAAAAAGATACAATTCAGTTTAAGTGTTGAGTAGTTGTTTCATTAAAAGCATCTCACACATTATTAGACTGGAAGCATGGCAAAGCTGAATAATGCCAAGTGCCAGCAGAACTCTGTGGATACAGGGACCTCAACCTTTCTCAAGATTTGTCTAGAACTCCTCAGAAAAGTTAAGTATAGACATGTCTTATAATTTATTGGTCCCACTCCAGGGTCCATATTCCAAAGTTCTTACGTGTTTATGATGGGGTACTTAGGAGCATTGTCACTGTAGCATTTGTACATGTGTGAGGTGAGTGTGTATGTGCAACAGTGTATGAAAAAGTATCTCTCTGTGTGTGTGTGTGTGTGTGAGTACTTGTGTGAGCATGAATGTGCACAAGTGTGGATGTGTGAATATGAGTGTGGGTGTGTGTGCATGTGATCGTGGGTTCTTTTTTTTTTTTTTTTTTTTAAAGATTTTTTTTTTTTATTTTACAGAGAGAGATCACAAGTAGAGGGAGAGGGAAGAGGCAGAGAGAGAGAGGGAAGCAGGATCTCTGCCGAGCAGAGAACCCGATGCGGGACTCGATCCCAGGACCCTGAGATCATGACCTGAGCTGAAGGCAGCGGCTTAACCCACTGAGCCACCCAGGCGCCCGTGATCGTGGGTTCTTATTGGCATCCCAGATGGCTAACATCGGAGGAGTGGACACACACCCTGATCTGTATAGAACCATTAAATATGATGGTTACACAAAGGATCTTTATGGATCTTAAATACATAATATTTAGAGAAGTGTAAGAAATGAGAACTTTAAAACAATATACTCACATATATTTGGAAGTACATGTGCTCACCCTACACACATTTGGTAAAGACATTCAATAAAGACAAGTCTCATTAAACAGGATGAAGAGCTGCGATAGTAGCATATGGTAGAGGTCGGGTCACAAGTGGCTGAGGAGATAACAGTTAATGAATAAATACGTCCATCGAGAGAGGAACTCTGTTTGGACCCATGATGACAAATGTGGCATGAACCGAGAAGTATAATTAACTCAACGTTTTCCTCTAAGTTCCAAGAAATAAAAGCATTTGACAGAGTTAAATTTTAAGATGGGCTCAGCATCCCAACAGCAGAGACTTCAAGTGGAGTTGTGGTGGGGAGAAGGGACAGAGAGGCAGCCAGAGCTTAGATGTTGTGGGACCTCATATTCTGTTGTCATGTTGGCATGTGATTCTGAAGTTTATGGGGAGGATTTTCAAGTAGAGAGTGATGGGCTACTTTCTTGTGCTTTAAACTATTCTCTCTCTAATACAGGGGAATCTACCCATATTTAAGGCCAGTTCAAGTCTCCTTTTACTGCAAAGTCTTTTCTTAGCCCGGTTCTAAGTGAATTGAATATAATCTCTTCTGTAAACCCCAGTAGCATTTCGTATTTTCATATGCATTTAGCTTATTCTTTCTTATAATTATATGTTCCTTCCTTAACTTTCTTTTTTTTTTATTTTATTTTTTTTTTTTTTTAAGATTGTATGTATTCATCTGCAAGAGAAAGACAGAGCATGCACAAGCAGGGGGAGCTGGCAGGCAGAGGGAGGAGCAGGCTCCCTGCTGAGCAAGGAGCCCAATCTGGGACTCAATCCCAGGACGCTGGGATCACGACCTGAGCTGAAGGCAGACGCTTAACCGACTGAACCACCCAGGCATCACTTACCTTTTGTTTTGATATCTAGTAAACCAGATCATACAGTTAGAGATGGAAGAAAATGCTAAATCATCCCATGTTTAGTACAGGTGAAAGTGAGTTGAATCATATGGGATATGGTTTAAAGGTGGGAGAGGGAGTTCTATGGAAGTACAATAGCTCAGTTGGGCAAGAAACTATGCAGGGAAGTATGGTGGTTTCCCTGGGACATGTGGTCAAAGAAAAAAGCAATTCAATGAGGATCAGAGGGGTGGAGAGTAAAACTAAAGGAGAATTTTGTTTTCAAGGTGTGATTTTTTATCTCCGAAAGAAACTCTCGGTCTTTTGAGAATTATCTTAAGGATCATGAGCACAGTCTCCATCCCTTTGGGGTTTTGTTTTATGTTAATAGTTCTGATAATCTGGATCAAAATACGTAGCTACTACTGAATTAGTTAACTGCAATGTTAAGACAATGTCTGGATTTAGCATTGGATAGATGATACGACCTTCAAAAATTTGGAATGCACATTTCAGGCATACACTGAGTCCTTTAATTATTTGAAATACAAAGTTAATACCCCCAATTAGGTAAAACTATTAAAGGAAAGGATTCATTATTTGCTTGGATTTCATTGATTAAAGTACATATAATGAAAATTTCTAAACTCATAACTTTAAAGCACATTCCTGCTGAAGTCTTTTATAAATAAAATGAATGTTTGGTAAATCAATTTCTTAGTTGAATCTTTTCCTGCCAGCTCAACCACAGAACTCAGAAATAAATATGAATTTCATGTAAAAACTTTCCAGAGGGTTTTGTTAGTGCAGTAGTAATTCCCAAATTCTTTGGCAACAGGCCCATGAAAATGTTTACTAGCTATCTCCCCATGTCCCAAAGTTCCCACCATCTCTTCCTGCTCCACCTCTCTCTCCTCTAAACCTTCCTATCAGCTAGGAATTCTCGTGGGTTTTCAGTGGCTTTCAATTGAAAATGTTTATAAAAACTTCTGTGTAGTTACAGTGATACACACATTTTCGCAAATCTGTGTTTGGTCATGTATTCCTAGCGGTGATATGCTTCTGTACAAGTATTCGAGGGAGTAGTCCCTTTTCACTCTTCTATTTGCCAGTACAAGGTCAGCCTTTGCCAGATTTTGTTCCAGCAAAGTGGAGGGCTGCCCAAGCATTTGCTTCATTTGAAATATTCTGGTAGTCAAATATTTGCATGGAGCCCCCAAATCCTCTGACTTGAATATTTCATATTATTTCCAATGCATTGTCTATTTACAAAGCCATTTATTTGGATGGTGGTATAGACCTGGCCTCATTTACGAGAGGAGGCTGTGAAAGCACCATTATTGGTCTCTGTTAAAACAAGATTAGCCAATTCACTGTGAGTTGTACAAACAGAAGGAATCTTGCCCATTTGAAAGTGTTCTTGTTTTTTTCATAAATTTCTCTTTGAAACACACTACAACATGCTGCTTTTCTGAATTAGTTCTTGGAATGTTTTTCTGAAGGTTCCCTGAAGTCGTGACTGATAAGGGCTACTTGGAATGGTGTTGAATAATTGTAAAAGAAAGACAAAAATTGGCTACTTAGGCAAAATGACCATGATGCTAAAATATTTGAAAACTTAGCACGAATCTAGTGGATCACGTTTTAATTAAGGACCTATTGCTTCAAATGCAGTTATCTTTCTAGTAACACAAAGCCAATATTCATAGACGTTCTGTAGATAGACCATTTATTTTGTGGATTTATTATGTGGAAGAAAGGACAACGTGTTTTATACAACTTTTTCTTTCATATTCTGGGTTAATACAATAGACAAGTGCTAAGTACATTATCTGCCAAGTGCAAGTGTAATTCACATAGATGAACTGCAAGTGTCTGATTAGGTTAATGAACTGATTTAGGTAGTGTTATTGCATGAGAGATTTAGAGACTAAAGAAAGTTCTGCTCTGAGGACAGAAGATCATGTCTAACTGCATTAAAGATACTTAATTAAACACACATTTTAAAACAGCAGTGAGCATACCGACATTTATCTACAAGCACTAAATAATATATTGTCTGCATTATATTTTAATTCTGGCGCCCTTTCCTATGCACTGCCAACAAAGTTTGCTAAATAAGTAATTTAATGCTTGCTGCTTGGTCAGAACAAAGTGCCACTGAGAGATATTATCTCCATAATGGATTGCGATTTATCTGCATTGGCTTTATGATTTTATATTTTTCTTTAGAAATGTTACTCAAATATACCAATAGACTTAATGAATTTGCAAATTTGAAAAAAATGTGCATGTATATTTTTAAACTAAACTAGCTTCTTTTTATCTTAAGTAATCGAAGTACAGTCATGTCTTTGATCTAAACTATCAATAATTCTATAGTACTTTGCATTTGTTTCCACTACAACGTATTATCGTTTTATAATTTTCTTAAATAAATCTACTACCAGATTAGAGAGTTGAGCTTTCTGTTGCAAGGAACTATAAACTCACCTCTTTATTTTCAATCTAGCATAAGATCTGGTACATTGGAGAAATGCTACATGCTTCATAAATGTTGAATACATATTACCTTGCAGAGCACAGAGACTTCCTGCTCAAATATGCATATGCTGAGAAAAAAAAAACTTCATTAATTGCTTCACTGATTTAAATTTGATGTTATGTCACCCATTAATTTGTGCCAAAGAAAGTAAAATACATAAAGGAAATACTGATACCAGTTTAACCTGCTTTTTCTTGGACTTTCTAATAAATGTCACTCTCAAACTTTAGACAAAGCAGGTCTTGAAGCAATAGTTTGGTAGTCTTTAAGTATGAGGCCCAGGAAACTTCACATTTCTTGCAGAAATGTAAACTTGCTTCACTGGTGACCTTAAGACAGCACATAAATATTTTTCTTGGTTTCTCTGATAGCAATGGAGTGCATGAGCCATACTTTGCTGTTCTGTGAACATCTTAACAGATATTTCCATGGGTAATGTTGGTGTTTTCCTCTTCTGCCTTGTAAAAAGAGTAACTTGGCACTTAAAAAAAAAAAAAAGTTTCCTTAAAGACTTTTGTGGAGAACCAAAAATTTGGATTTTTACAAGCCCCCTAGATGATTCTTATTTTAGGCAAGTTTAATAAACCCTAGACAAATTGATTTAAAACTGTTTCCCTTCGGGCACCAGGGTGGCTCAGTCAGTTAAGCATCTGACTCTTGATTCCAGCTCAGGTTGTGGTCTCAGATTCTTGAGACTGAGCCCCTTGACAGGCATAGAGTCTGCTTGGAATTCTCCCTCCCTTTCCCTCTTCCAACACCTCAACTCACACTCTCAATCTCTCTGTCTCTCTCTCTCTGAAAATTAAAAAAAAAAGTAAATTAATTTTTAAAAACCTGTTTCTTTTGTCTTTTTGTTTGTTTGTTTTTAAAGATTTTATTTATTTATTTGACAGAGAGAGATCACAAGTAGACGGAGAGGCAGGCAGAGAGAGAGAGAGAGAGAGAGAGAGAGAGAGAGAGGGAAGCAGGCTTGCTGCTGAGCACAGAGCCCGATGCGGGACTTGATCCCAAGACCCTGAGATCATGACCTGAGCCGAAGGCAGCGGCTTAACCCACTGAGCCACCCAGGCGCCCTCTTTTGTGTTTTAAATGTAACTTCTTAGGAGGTAATTGGCCTCTGCTTATGGGGAAGAGAGTTGGAGGAGAGAGAGAGACTGAGAATATACCCATTATTAGGAGGGTGAGGGTAAACATGCTCAAGCCCCAGCACAGTTGGCCATCTACTATCTGCAATTATTTGGCATAACCTTTCTGGAGGATGTATAAAAACTAATGAGAATCCTTAAAATGGCACATGCATTTTGACCCCTCAATTCTTCTTCTAATAATTTATTTTAAATCAGTCATCATGACATTATGCAAAGATTCAGCTAGAAATATGTACACTAGAGTAGTTTTTAATAATAAATGAAACATTGGAAATAATGTGAACATTCAAACATTTGATTAAAGGAAATATGTTGTAACACTAGACTTCTCTTTCCTAACCTTGGGATAGGTTATATTTTATACACCCTTAGCACTGTGTGCTTCTTAGTTCTCAGCATACATAATCCTTTGTTTATATTTGTTTTGTTCCATTATATTATAAACCCCATGGTGACAGAGACTGAGTTATTATATCTGTAGTACTTAGAGTTTGAAAAACAAGTAACTCTAAAAAAAATGTGTTGAGTGATAAAGAGGAGCCATATGGTCAGAAAATATTATAGGAAGATATTTATTTTCTCAGAAAGTTAATGATGTCTTCAGTTGTTTAAAAACAATGATAAAACAGCATTTTCAATGTATTCCTGCCATAGGAAAAAAGAAATGTGCATAAAAATTAAGAAGTTTAATTACCAGAAAGATAGCATTGGCTATATTATAGGCTTGCATTTATTGTTAAATTTTTCATTTACTGTCAATTTTCCTACTTATAATCCTTAAATTGTCTTTAATAAGACTATATCTCCTTTGTATTAAGATAACAAACACTATAAACACTATAATGCTTTATTTTAAACACTGTAACATTTTAGTTGATAAATACATCTGCCTGAAACCAGGTATTTAAAGAAAGACAAAGACAAAGAGACTTGCTAGGTCTTAGTACTTTGAAATGAGGTGAGATATGGTGATGTGGTATATGCTGGTAGCCAGCAGGTGTGAGGGTAGGAGAGCTGAATGCCATGGGCCACATGTGGAAGCGATTTTTTTTTTATTATTATTTATTTCAATCTCAAGCAGGAGGAGAGGCAGGCAGAGAGAGAAAGAGAGAGAGGAGGAAGCAGGCTCCCTACTGAGCAGAGAGCCCGATGCGGGATTCGATCCCAGGACCCTGTGTGGAAGCAATTTTTACAACAGGAGAGCTGAGTAAGCCATGGTCTAGACTATGGGAAGCCAAGAGGACATGACTCCAGCTTCCTATTCCAAAGTATGTAGTGTGTAATAGTGACCATTTGATAAAAGCATTTAGAATTTCTTTTAATGTTGGGATATCACACAGACACATGCACACTTATATTACCTTGTGTATGTATATATTGGCACTTTCTATCAACTGTCCTCTTTGAAGTCCCATCAAGGATATGTGATCATGGAAGGACTGAGTGTTAGCTAAAGTTCTACCAGAAGCAAAGCCTGAAACAAAGGCTTTCATGCAGTGCTGTTTGGGGAAGTGATACTGGAGAGCAGGGACAGGTAGCAGAAGGACTGAATCTCGAAAAAAAAGGGCAGAAAATACAGGAATATAATGAATTGGTCACCACTGTAACAACTTGTGCCCAGCGTCACAGGACCTTCTACAGAGACTTATGAAACACATCTCAGAAATAAAGATCTGCCCATCAGATCCTCCTTCCGTTGTCAAGGGGTGGTCTACGTGTGCATGAGTTCCCTCATGCTGGAGTTGTGAGTCCATGAGTGATGATTTATTCCAGGCCAGAGTCTTCAAAAGCTCAGGACAGAAAGCAAGAGGTATGTGGTGCGCTTTTGAGGTTGCTCCCACAAGGGGATATTCAGAGTTTGTTGGACTCTGCATGGGGTTGGGTGCTGCAGATGGGGCTGCAGTGAGGTGGAGCTGTGAGGTTTTGAAGAGGTACATGAAGTAGGCAATTCGCAGACACTTAGCAAAACACAAGCTGAAATTACCATGTAATTCTAGGCTTCCACTCCCTTCCGTTTCCTTACATCACATATCCTTATATTTAGCTGGACTCTTTAGACAAACAGTCACATGACATAATTAGGGGCGCTGCTAGCATATGCAGTGTTTTTCAGTGAATTACAGAAAGTGCTCTTGTCTTGAATTACAGAAAGATGTCCATTTTGAGAAAAAAAAAATGTCCTTTTCTATAGGCATCTCAGTCCCTTTCCAAAGAGTAGGTTTTTGTAATGTTCACTAAATGCAGCCCTCTAACAACAAAACATCAAAAGATAAGATAAAGAGCATTAATCTCAATAAATGGTGTAAAAAGAAAAATGTCTAGATTAAATGTGTAACTCCTAGTTATTAATATATAAACTAAATTCTATTGCTCTAATTTCCATTAGAAAAATAATAAAACTTTCTTAGAACTTTTAAATTAGGTTGGTTTAAAATTAGTTTGTGTCTATCAGTCTTTTTCTTTCACTAGATTACATGAATTAATAAAGTCATCTTACTCGGAAGTAAGAAAAAAAAAACAATGTAATTCTCTCTTTAAGTGTAGTATCAGTCAAACACTTCTGATTCAGGCTCATAGAAAGTTTTCTAGGAAGTGGTAATGTTTCAATGAATTGATTAAAAACAGCCTCTCTGCTTTTAAAAGTCTTGATATTTTGTTTGTTTGTATCTGTATTCAGGAACATACATTACCAAGTAGTCTCATCAATATGTATGCCTATATATTTTGGAAATTTATTATTTTTTAATTGTTGAATTTAGTTAGGAAATAACAAGTAAACCATTATATTCAGGACTAAATGCCTCATCATTATAATTTTAGAAAAGTATTTATCTTTTTTTTTCAAAGATTTTATTTATTTATTTGTCAGAGAGAGAGAGAAAATACAAGCAGGAGGAGCAGCAAGCAGAGGGAGAAGCAGGATCCCTACTGAGCAAGGAACCTGATTAGGGACTCGAACCCAGGATTCCAGGATCATGACCTGAGCCAAAGCTAGATGCTCAACCAACCAAGCCACCCAGGTGCCCCAGCAAAGTATTCTCTTATTAATAGCTGGCACTATTAGCAAAAATATCCATTATTCCACAGAATATTTAAATGTTGCTAGTTACTATTAACTCTATGTATACAGTGGATCCAAATTTTTAAACTAGTCCGTGCTTACTTGCCCTCTCCCTTTCTCTCTTCTTCATTCTTTCTCTCTCTATATCCCTCTCTCAATATGTGTAAATTCTCTGTGTGTATATTTATTCTGTGATCTACAAACATACACTTGGAAAACCATTAACTCCACTAATGACTTGATGAAAGATTTAGCTACACTATTTGAATGTTGGTATTGCTGACCCTCTAGAAATTACTATCACCACCACTTTTTACCTTACGAGCTGCTGATATGATGTGAAACAGGAACATTTAGTGGGATACACAGAACCAGTTCTCCAACTTTTTCTTACTTGAGAAATAATAAACAATTTAATCCCAAAGACTATTCAGTTACCTCCCCTGTGTGTGCACGTGCATTCTTTTATTAACATATAATGTATTATTTGGGCACACATTCTTTTTAGGCATTTTTATTAGGTATAATTACCTTAACATTGAAAAGTAATTTTCAGTATCTATCCATTAAATATATATCAAATATTAAAAAGCAATGTTAAAAATATGCACAAATATTATGTAGGTCCTATCATATAATAAATCAAAAAGGATATGACAGCTTGTATTTATATTATTGATAAATCATTAAAATACATAAAACTGTCACAAACTAAACCATTTAAATATCTGAAAAATCAGGGTCCCTTAATCTCTTAAAATATTTACTGTTGCTCCCATTTCGCTCTTCATGATGAAATACCAATTGGCATATGGCTTTGGAAATCAAAAATTCTGTGAGACAATTGCTTACGAATTCTTACCAGGAATGACAATGCCATGAAATGGAAGGAGTCACTACTTAAGTGTCATAAAAATCAAAATATAATCTTAACTCTGCTTCAAGACCATTGTGTGAGTTGGGAAGTCACTGAACCGCTCTGGGTCATGCTCCCTATCTGTGAAGGTGTCAGACTGATAAATTCCAAGACTTCAACTCTATGCTTCTTCACATTTAACTGGTTCTCATAAGTACCTAAAGTTGGGAGTAGTGAAAGAATAAGGAACCGTGTTTCAGTCACTCTCTTCTGTCCCATTTCCCTCTGAATTCATGCCTTGCCCTGACACTAATGATAATAATAATGATGATGATGAAAGTAATAATAGTAATTATTATTATAGCAATTATCAACTGCATGCTCACTTTGTGCCAAGCTCTGAGCTGAGCCCTTTGTTTACATCAACTGATTTACTCTTCCAGTGCCCTGAGTGAGATCCTATTAGAGTTATTACAAAACTAAGTAAACTGAAGCACAAAGTTAAGGATTCCTCCAAAGCTTACACAATCATTGCTAAGCAGGGCTGTGCTTGACATCTAGTTCCAGAACCCATTCTCTTAACTGTTAACCAGTGGGCACCTTGCCAGCCTGGAAGGCAGGTGGGCCAAGGGCCACCATAGCCAGGAGAGCCTCTATCCATCTGAGGTTTCAGGTAGAGATCCCTAACTTTGTCACACCCACACATGGCTATGTGTTGGCAATGGTGAAAGTTGTAAGAGGTCAAAAAGGTTGAGGAGGGTGCCTCATAGACGGTTTCTGCTTTCATGACTTATATAGACCCAGTTGCTCTTGGGCTCTGGGTTGGCCTTAGAACAACTGTGCAATAATCCTGCACCTAAGTTGGGAAAGACATGAATGGGAGCCGAAACTAAATATTTACAATTTTCCTCCAGCCCTTTTTCTACTTCCATGCTTTTGAAGCTCTGGGACGTTGACCTACTAGTAGACTTTAAATCAATTCACTGGTTTGCAATCAGCATTAAAAAAAAAAAATAGAATAGAATCAAAAATTTCAGAGTTCATCATAAAGAGTAAAGATAAATATTTTCTGAAATGTTTGTTTCAGGAGTGTGTTTGTGTCTTTATTGGGTTATAATATAAAAGGTATTTCTCATTGTACATAATATTCAGGAAAGTTTGGACTGTTTCTAAAGTAGAAGGGGGAAGAGTGTGAAAGTCAGGCTCAGTGTGTTTTATAAGGTGATCAGCAATGTTCTATTTACACATTGTGAGAGTTTAAATGTGAAACAATTATACCTTCTCTACCTAGATGTAAGTTATTCCTTAAATGAAGTCATTACAATGATCTTCACCAAGAAAAAACAAAGCATTATTATTCTCCCACCAAGTGGATCTGTAGGAAGCTCTAAAACTGTCTGTGTTCTATTCCATGTTGCTTTGAAGAGAGATTCTTTGTTGTTTGGGTATTTTTCTCTTTTAATTTTTGTTTTGTCAAGCTTTTTTGCTGGCATTTTTTACCCAAAGTATAATAACATATAGCACGACCTCCCCCAAACATCACTAATCTTGTACAATAGAAATGTTACTAATTCTTTAAGTAAGAAAACAATACAGAGAAGTAGCCCAAGTTTTGGAGTCTGGAATGCTTTGTTTCCAAATATCTATTCCACTTACTAGCTATGTCACCTGGTGCAATTTTCTGAAACTCCTCAAGCCTAGTTCCTTAATCCTGGAAAGGGATTGCATGTAACAATCATCATCGTACTGCCACCTGTACCACCCCAATCCCTGCATCACTCCACTAGCCCCCTGGTGGCCTACCTGCTCCCACCCTTGCCCCTTTCCATGCTGGCTCCATTCAAGGAAGAGAGTGAAACTTTGAAACTTTTAATCAAATTACACCAGTTTCCTATTCAAAACTTTCCCGGGGTGCCTGGGTGGCTCAGTTGGTTAAGTGTCTGACTTGATTTCAGCTCAGGTCATGATCATGGGAACAAGCCCTACTTTGAGCTCTGTGCTCAACAAGGAGTCTGCTCATCCCTATCCCTCTGCTCCTACCCCTGCTTGTGCTCTCTCTCTCTCCCGCCTTAACCTGCTCAAATAAATAAATAAAATCTTAAAAAAAACCAAAAAAACAAAAAAACACCTAACTTTCCAATGAGTGTGTTTGTGTATGATTTAGTTTGGGGTACATCTACCATCATCTCCTAACTCACTCACCCTAACTCATTCCATTCTAGTAATTCCTGGGCCTCTTCACTTTCCTTCATGTTTCTTGAATACTTTGAGCTCATTCTCACTTTGGGACCCTTCCTCTTCTTTCCATGTGTCCCATTTTCTCCTAGATATTTGCATAACTCACTCCTTCATATCATTTCTGTATCTGGTAAAATACCAGTTTCTAAAATACATTACCACTTCCTTCACTCTTTATCCCTTACCTGCTTTAATTTCTTCTTAGCACTTACCACTAACTAACATTATGTCACATAATTGTTTGTTAATTGGTCTATCATTTGTCCTATTTCACTAGAATATAAATTTCATGAGGACAGGGATTTTCTCTTGTTTACTATTTTGTGTGTAGCCACCAAACCATGCCTGATACATTGTAAGTGGTAAATAGTTGTTGATTAAATACTAAAAAAATTTAATTTCTCACAAGTTTGATATGTAGATTAAATAAAATAAAAGTATCTGTCATGATGCTTGACATAAAATCAGCATTTAATAAATGATAATTATTTTTATTGTTTAAGCTGAATTTTATTTTCCCATGCATGGCATAGGAATCATCATGATGAAACATATGAGACATATCTTTTTCTCCTATCAGGACTTTGTGATGATTAATTTTATGTATCAATTTGTCTGGGAAATAGTACTCAGATATTTGGTCAAACATCTTTTTTTAGATGTTTTTGTGAAGGTGTTTTAATGTGATTTACATTTAAATCCATAAACTTGGGCGTGAAGCAGATGGCCATCCATAATGGGGTGGATTTCATCCAATCAGTTGAAAGCCTGAAACAAAAAAGATAACCTCCCATGAACAAGAGAGAATTCTCCAGCAGACTGCCCTTGAAATAGAGCTGCAACTTCAGCTCTTCCTAGTCCTACGGCTGACTGCCTCTGGAACAGAACTGCTACTCTTCCTTGAGTCTCCAGCATGCTGTCCTCCCCCATCAGATATGGCATTCACCAAAACTATACAAACTCATCTGCCAATTTCTTAAAATAAATCCCTTTCTATGTATACACACACACATCCTATTGGTTCTGTTTTTCTGGAGGACCTTGACTAATATGCATGTTTTCAGCTGCAAGTACACTTTACCATCTAGTATCTACTATGTCTATTATCATCACAAGTAACACCATGGGGATGTTCTCTCATAATGCAATGTGTTGCTTAGCAGCTCAGGGATGGCAGGGCTGTGGGTTAGCCTCTCTTGTCAGTCTTGACTTTCCCTTCATAGTGAGAGTCTGGCAGTGCACTTCCAAACAATTGGGTCTTCACACAACCACATTAAAGGTAAAAAGAAACAAATGGTGCTTCTCATATTTTTCTCTTTGATCAATAAGAAAAATCTTTGTCAGACACTTCTCTTTATGTCTTATTGACTTTAATTTATTCACTTTCCTGTACCTTGATGGCAAGGGAAGCTGGGAAATCCTATAATAGCAAGAAGGAGTTGTGGGAAAATAGCTCTTGGTAAGCAACTATGGCATTGGTCATGTGTCATACGAACATATATCACAACACAATGGGAAAGAGTGTAGGGTTAATTCTAGATGAGTCAGACTTGGTGTGCAAGATTTTATCACTGCAAAGCCACAAATATGGTGGCCTAAACAGCATAGATGTATTACCTCACAGTTTTTGTGGATCAGAAGTATGAGCAGAGCTTAACCAGTCTTCTTAGCTTTCATGAGCTAAAGTCAAGACGTGGACTGGGCTGCAAGCTCATCCTCAGCTCGAGGTCCTCTTCCAAGTTCATGGGATTTCGGCAGAATTTTACTCCTTGTGGTCGTAAGAATGAAGTTCCCTCTCACATGGCCCTGTCCACACATGGCATTTGCTTCTTGAAAACTAACCAGAGCCTACCTGTTGCTGCTTCTTCCTCTCTCTTACTTCTAGACTCTCTTTAAAGTTCTCTCCTGATTAGATCAGGTTCATCCAGGGTTGTCTCCCTTACAACTAACTTAAAGTCAACTGATTAAAGACTTCAGTTATATCTGTCCAATTTTTTCACCTTTGCCATGTAACATAAGAAAATTATAGAAGTGATTTAACATCACCTTTTCCACATTATTGGTTAAAAGCCAGTTATAGGTCCCTCTCTCATGTAAGAAGATGGTATTGCACAAGATGTGGATCAATGGAGATCATCTCAGAAGTCTCCATACTGCACCTGGATTCACACTTCAATCCCATTACTTATATCTGTATAAACATTACCTAGTTTCTTCCTCAAGGTTCATCTTTTTTGTGTATGAAATGTGATTAACTTAGAGGATTGCTTAAGCAGTAACTACTACAAGTATTCAAATATGTTGGGGGAAATGAGCCTGGGGCTGAAAGTTCCAACCCTCTAATCATGTGGGTGGCCCCCTTGGCACCCAGCCCCCATCCTTAGAGGCTTTCCAAAAGTCACCTCATTAACATAAACTCCAGTGTGGTTGAAAGGGGTCTGTTATAAACAACAAAAAGACACTCATTTCACCTTTGTGTTCTGGAACTCTTTCAGGAACAGGAAACAAAACTAAATATTATAACAAAAGATGCCTTCATGCTTCTTATGTAGAAAATTACAAGGGTTTTAGGAGCTACGTGTCAGGGTATTTCTTTTCAGAAATCATGACATAAATGCATAGCTTAGTAGTTGGCATGTGGAAGGCAAACGTTACTCTCCTATCTAATCACCTATGGAGTTGTTAAATAAGATGAAATAAGTAAAATGCTCAGCTCAGGATCTGGTCTATAAAAACAGTACAAGAAATTTCAATTTCCTCTCCCTTTCATTCTTACATATAATGCCATTTTAGAAGACATACTGTTTTTTTATGATGTTCATGTCAGAAAGAAGATTTATAGCATATTCCTAAGCAGTTATTTAATTTTATGAGTTTTTATAACTCTAATTGTATCATTAAAGAAAAATCAACACTAATCTGTTGATCTTCTGATATTAAAGTGAAAATACTTTTTTTACAATAAGATTTGTTTAAAAACTACAAAATTGAATTTTTATAAAAGGTGTTTTATTTTAACTGATAATATTTCTGAATGTTTTCAATGCCTAAACTAATTTATTAAATAATTTGGAAAGAAAATATTACTATAAATACCAACTATTGTAAATGTTTAGGTACTTTTAAAAAATGTCACTTACTTGCAAAAAGAAAAAATTAAAACAGCTCACAATAAGAATAAATAGTAAAGTGTGCCTGGGTGGCTCAGTCAGCTAAGCATCTGCCTTTGGCTCAGGTCTTGATCCGGCGGTCCTGGGATTGAAGCCCTTGCTGGGCTCCCTGTCCATCTGGGAGTCTGCTTCTCCTTCTCCCTCTGCCCTTTCCACTGCTTCTGCTCTCCCCAACTCTCTCACCCACTCTCTCTCAAATATTAAATAAAATCTTTTTTTAAAGAATAAATAGTAAAAACATTTTTTAGAGTTTGAACACAGAAAATCAGAGACCATTTATAGAAAAAAAAGGGCATAAATGCTCCATAAAATCTGTTACTAGAAGAGAATATAAAATCTAGTTCTGTGTTTCTTAGCAATAAAAGGGTGGGGAAAAGGAGCAATGAGTCAGATAACTAATATTCTCTTAATATTCTTGTAAAAAGAAATACATATGTATCTTTAAACTCTTTAGGGTGGGGAATTAATTATTCTTCCAGGCTAGTATGCTCCTGGCCTGGCCTAGTGTCTTGGATTTTAGTCCCTAAATACATGTTTGTTGAACTGACCTGAACTGACACCAAAACTATATCTCATATGACAATGAACAGGAAAAGATACTGCATGGCTACTGATGTAAAGGAAGCCAGTAAATGTCACAAATCAGATATTTCAATGTTTGAGGTTTGAGAAAATGCAAAAATGCTCTTTGTAGAGGAGTTTCTCATGTATAGTATATAGAATTTAATCTTGAGAAAACCATTTCTTCAAGGAGCTAAGCATGGTCTTAGAAATCCTTACTCATATATAATATTTCAATTGAACATTTATTTATTGTTAGGATTAGTTAAAGCATTAAAGATTTATATGTTTTGGATCTGGTCCTTGCATTCTAGGAATTCACAAGGCAACTAATTTGCGATTAGCATCTCTGATAAGCTCTGATATGTTGACATTCTGGAGAAGTTTGACTAAAGATAAGGTAAAATAGTTTATATCTGTTATTTTGTTAACCAAGCTTAACACATTCTTCAGCCAGACTGAAAGTGCTACCCAAATTCTACACAGAAGGCTGTGCCTGTGAGTCCAATATTGTCCACAAAGAAATGAAACTGCTTGAATTCTTGATTTTGATCCCAAAGTCTGTGCCATAGAAAAGAGAGAAGTTGGCCTAGATAATTTAACAGCAGGTGTTATCAATTGGCAGTTTCTTTTTTTTTTTTTTTTTTTTTTAATTGGCAGTTTCAATTAAAGATCTTCAGCATGGCTCCCAAAGTCATTTGCTTTTGAATATCATATAGTAATGATCTTATCAAAACAAGTTAGTAGGGGCATACACATATCCACATTTGACTTCAATTACTGGCGTTTCTGTTGGTACTTGAAATTTGGAGAATATACAGCCAAAGTCAACAATTTTTGTTGCTGTCCCTTTTCCAACAAATAGTCAACAGATTTGACTGTTTCTGAAGGACTATTGGCTTCTAATGGTAAACTGTTGTCAACAGCATTGAAAAAATATGTGGGCATGTGTGGCAAACAAATTCTAAATGCCTCCCTAAGACTCTTGGTGTTTACATACCTTCTCCTAGTTACTCAAGTTAACACTATGTAAGTACTGCTATTAATTGATTTTATCGATATAATTTAGGTCCCGTATAAGCTGATTTTATTATAGGGAGGTTATTCTTGAAGGCTTGATCTAATCACATGAAATATGTAAAAGCAGAAAGTTTTCTCTAATTGATTGCATCAGAAAAAGACAGACATATTTGAGATGGCCTAGAAGATAAAGTAAACATTCATACTGTGATGGGCAGTGGCAGTCCCATGGCAAGAAATTGCAAGAGATGTCTAGGAGAAGGGAGTGGTCCATGGTCAATAGCTAAAAGGAAAGATATGGCCTTCATTTCTACAACCACAAAGAAATGAATCTGCCAAAACACCATGAGCTTGGAAGAAGACCTGGAGCTTCAGATGCGAGCCACAGCCCCAATCCATACCTTGATTTCAGCCTGGGGAAACCCTGAACAGAAAATCCACCCATGGTGCTCTAGATTCTGACCTATAGAAGCTGGGGATACTAAATTTTTGTTGTTTTATGCTGGTAAGTTTGTGGTCATTTGTTACACAACACATACCTTTTAACACAAACTAATACAACATGCATATAATTAATCTAACAGAATCAAATTATTAGATACATTAGGAGAAGGGAAAATAAGTTTAAGCTGCTCTAAATTTTTTAGAATTTCTGCCTAAAATGTACAAGGTAATTTCTTCCAGTTTTAGCTCCACCCATAGTAATTTAATACCTTAGAAAGAATGCACAGAGATGAAAAAAAAAAAAAAAAAAAAAAAGCATGGAACATATTTAAAGATCACCAAGTGGTCTCCCTAAGTTGTTCTGTAAGGTATCTGAAAGATAGTAGTTGTGAGCAATAATGGAAGTTTAAAAAAACAACTGTTTATGATTATGTCGAAAACGACAAACAATGCAGAATGTATATTACTCAGTGGTAAGGTAAGCCACAGAACACTTTTGAGTGGTTGGGGAGGCTGGTTAGAGTAAGCAGCAGGAAGATTGCTTGTCTATCAGTGTGAAGCTGAGATTGGGAGTGGACCATATAGTTCTTTGTCATAGATCATGGTAAATTTTGAGACTTTATGAAGATAATAGCATGGATATTTGGTTTTGTAGTCTAAATTGTAATTTTAAGCCTGGATATAACTATAGTGAATGTAGTGCCATTGGCAAAAGTATGTAAGTCACGAAGTTATAAATTTTAGGATGAAGATGATGAATTTAGTAGGGATAAATCAAATTTGAGATATGAGAAGATCATTCAAATGATAGGATGGACAAGCAATGGGAAATGGACAAAGATTCCAATGTAGATTGTTGTTGCAGAAATAGATCTGAAGTTTTCAGGCTATAAGGTTATGGCAGGTGCCCTTTCCAGGAAAAGAAGGTAAAAAGTACAGGAGATGAAAGCACATGAGTGAGAAAATGTTACATTCAGAAGAAAGAAAGCTAAGAGAAAAAAAGTTGCAATGTCTAAATTTTATAAGGCTATGTGAGAATTGGTATCATGATTGAGAGACAAGAGATTTTTTTTTAATCACGGTAAAATTTTTAATCATGATAAATTATTCTACCTATCCCAAGGGGTACAGTATGATGAATAATGATAAAAGAGACCTTTGAATTTGGTAACTGGAATGTGGATAGTGAATGAAACAGTTTTAGTAAAATAATGAGAGAAGAGAAATTTTCCTAAAGCTAGAAGAAATTTAGTGCATATAAAGTTTCTACAAATGAGAAGTTGAAGGGAAAGAAAGATGTTAACCAGGGGGGTCATTTATTCATTCATCCATTTTTCTGCTAATAAATCCCATGAATAGTGCTGGGCATAGTCTCAGATAATAATAAAACCAATTTATATATATATACACACATATATATATGTATATATATACACACACATATATATATATGTATATATATATACACACATATATAATCATATTATATGTAATATAATATGTAACTCATATTCATATATATTTAATGGTTAAGTTGCTATTTACTATTTCTGGTAGGCTTCTTGTCAGGTTGCAGTTTCATGCATCCTCTTCAAAATTACACATACATGAACACGTACACATGCCAACACATAGATATGATACTATACATAGGTATATACTCAACATACCTACATATGATATTTGATCTAGTAAACTAATAATTTGTTTTTTTGAAATACTCAATTAAATTACATTCTAATATTTTCCTTGAAGACTCAGAATACTGTGCAAATATCAATTCACTAATTCTTGCTGGGATTTCTTAAAAAATGGTAACTTATTATCCTTAATGATAATTTTACTCAGTGTAGTAAATAGGCCTATCTCTTGAATTCTTTTTTTTTTTTTTCTATCTCTTGAATTCTTATGAAACCAGTAAATGAACATTTTTTTAAATCCCAAACATAATATATTTCCATTTAAACAGTTAAAATCCTAGATATTTTCTTTTAATCAAATCAAGGTTATGGTCAGCATAGCTTGCATTGCAGAAGCATTTAAATGATTGACAATAATCAGGGTAAACTCATAATGGTTTCAAGGACAGACACTTCTATTCAATTTCTCTTTATATATTCACATAAATCAAATAAATTTCCACTTCCCCTAACAGAATAGGAAGCTTTTTCTGATGCTGTGTTTGAAGAAAGACTATTCATGTGTCAATGAGTGAAGAGTGCACTCATTGAGGAATATCTATAGAGGGAGAACAGGAAGCATCCCTCTGCTAAATATAGCACAAAAACTGTATTCAGGAGACAACTTTTAGGTTCATAATATAGTACACAACAAAGGAAGGCTGTGAGCTTAAGAATCTGGAGAAAAAAATAGGTTATTGTACATAGAGGTTAATTCAAGGATAAAATGGGGATTTTTAGATTTCTACATCTTAATGATTTAACAAATGCCAATAATAAGTTGCAACTCATTACTATTCTGAAGTAACTCCTCTGTGGGAGACTTCCATGACTTAACAATCCAGGGCAGAATTTTGCACGTAATCACGTGACTCATCAACCCATTAGTCTCAGTATTTTTATTCCCAAGCATGATGGAAACAAGTGGAGTTCCATATAGCGTGCACTACAGCAGGCTCTCAAGTTCCTAGGGGCATTGTATCATTTGTTCTCAGGTTGCTTTATGCTTTATAATAGGTATTTAGACTGCTAGTGGCACTTCCCCTTCCACTCCACTAAGAAACTCTGCAGGCTCTTCCATATTCTCTTTACTTTCCAAAATGATATTGAATATTTTTGATGGCTGCATCAGTGGGACAGGGTTCACTAGGAAGGTTACAATTGTATAAACTTCCAAAAGAAGTCCAGTGGTATTTTAATACCAACATATAAAAATTTCTTTTAAAGTTGAAACCTAGTTGTGTTTTTAATATACAATGATTGATTGTACTGACTGCAGAAATTCATAGTCTATATGGACTCAAGAACCCCTTATAATAACTTATGGTCCCTGACATTTGAAACTTCAAGGATCAGAAATCATCAACCTAGTCTAACCTTCTCATTTTGTGTCTGTAAAACTGAGGCTTAGAGAGGCTTGGTGATCTATCCAAGGTATCCCATTTAATTAATTGGGCTAGAACCCAGGTCTCTTTGACTTCCAGCAATGTGCCAAGACCGCTGTTAATATGCCACTTCTCTCTTTCATGATGAAATCAAATAACGTAACTGTCAAGGACCACAAAGAATACACCTGCAGTCAAGGAAATTTCTATAGCAGGAGAGAAGGTACATCATAGGGACTATGGGATGTCATGCTCAGAGGCAGTGGGGAGGGGCCTATTATAGGATTGGGGGTTATACTGCTGATTCTAAAGGTGGGTAAAGGAAGTTTTGTCCATTCTGTGTTGGGTGCTGCCTGGAAGGAGAGAGATCTTGGTAATTAGATATCTTGGTAAATTTCATCCAGAAAGGGGGAGGGTACTGAAGTGCAGTTAGAGTTGTCTTTGAAAAAGAAGCAGTAATCACTTATGTTAGTAAAAAGAAGGGTATGTTTCTTTAGTTTTGTGGTTGCAAAGTTTTTTGTGTCTATCTTATTTCAGACATGTTCCCTGAACGACATTGTCTCTGTCCTGTTCCATCACAGTCACAGCATGCATTGTTTGGTCATTGTTTATGTTGTTTATATCCTGCGATCATGTTTATGTTCAGTTGGGAACATCATGATTTAGCTGTTAGCTGCCAGAGTCATTTTTCATTTTCTCAGTCACATATAGGCCAGATGATATTGATTCAGAAAGTACATTTGAGCCAACAGATGAAGTTGTAAAAAGAAACATTCTAGTTCCATATGGGACAAATTGGGCATCTGAGAATGAAGTGGATTGTCTCTCAGAGCTGTGCATTTCATGCTACCAAAAATGATCTGCAAATCAAGATCTCTTGATAAGAGGAAGATGAGAGCAAACATAGTCTCCAGCGCTAACTTTTTATGCCTTTAGGTCTAATTCACAAAGTTAGTTGCCATAATCATAAAGATGTAGGACTCAGTTAGAAGAGACACACATGGCTAAAGAATCTTTAACATATTGTAAGTCAGACATTGTAAGCTTCCCAGGTAAATGATTTTACCTTCCCCGGGCTTGCACTGCAGCTCAAAGGTTGGCATAAAATCACATAATATGATTCTCTTTCCTATGAGCTTATATCCCATTATTTCATAAAAAGGAGATCTTTGTATAAGCAGCACATCTACTAAAATTAGAAGAATACACAAGATGTTATCAGGGCCCCTTGCACAAGGATGAGATGTACTTTCACAAAAAAATTAACTTTAAAAAAAAAATTAACTTTCTGGGGCTCCCGGGTGGCTCAGTGGGTTAAGCCTCTGCCTTCGGCTCAGGTCATGATCCCAGGATCCTGGGATCTAGCCCCATATTGGGCTTTCTGCTCAGCAGGGAGCCTCCTTCCTCCTTTCTCTCTGCCTGCCTCTCTCTCTAGTTGTGATCTCTGTCAAATAAATAAATAAAATCTTTAAAAAAAATTAACTTTCTCAAATGTTTCCAGATCTTTCTACTTTCCATGCATTTGCTTAAGGTAGTTTCTTACCTTCTCCCATCTCTGTTTGTTGAATTACTATCCAACCATGAGGTCGAACTTAAGAATTCAAATGTAACCCCTGAATGCAGCCTCTTTTGATTCTACCCCCTTGATTATGATGTGTGGCCTAAAATGAAAGCCCAATATTATGTGCTGCTTTAACATCTGGTGAAATCGAAAGAGCCTCAAATGGCGTGACTACAAGTTTTCCTCCCCACTCTGCTTCTAAAGATAAGATCCTCTAGCCAAACAACCTTCCTTATCAGTATGACCAGGCCTAGTCCCTGCTTGTCCCTGAGTATCTGACTTCAGTTACCTGCCAGGTCATGGAATTATTCCAACAAGCCAATCACATCCTCCCGTGAGGACCATGAAGAATCTTACCCTCTTGATACTATAAAGCCTGCCTCCCACAGCCCCTGGTTGTTTACTGTCCTCAAGTGTAACTCCTATATGACCCATTCTACTGTGTAGTCTCCTCCCTCTCAGTCTGTGAGTGTATGTGACCAATCAACTGCTATCTATCTTACTTGTAGGGGTTGTGTGTTTGCCTATCTCCAAAACCTGTGGGTGGGAATCCCTTCCTTACCGACAAGGTGAAGAGAGGACAATTAACACAGAGACTCTTTCACTCTCCCTGAAGCAAGAATAACTATTTTCTCATCGTGTCTCTTTAACACTTTTTATGCCCCAGTACTCTTTATCATATTGTTGCTTAACTTATAATTATTATTTCATAATTGTAACTCCTTACCGCAATGTGGATAGAGACCTGAGTCTTACTCAGCTTTGTATTTCCTCTAGGGTCTCCTCTAGGGTCTACGATGTCAACTTACAGATTGTGATGATTCTAATTCACATGACAATAGTATATTTTTGCACCCTTTCTCATTTTTGATGAACTTGTATCTAGTGTTTGCTCATGAGAAACATTTTTCTTTGTATGACTGAACCACTTTTCACTGTAAAAAGGTAGAAGCATGTTAGAGAGTAATCTTTCACTGGATCAGCCCCAAGACTGATAATAAAGCTGTGATGGAAAGCTATGTCAGCTAATGTCATTAGTTCCATGTCCAGCTAGATATTGATGTTAAGCTAGTTGTCCCTTCTTTCCCCTGCTAGTCCTATGGTGAGGGCACATTTCTTACTAATATTCCTTCTTTATTTTAATACTGCTGGATACCATACACCACTGATAAGGTCAAGAGTATAATGGTCACATCATTTTAGAAATGGAACTGTTTTTATAAGTTTAAGCCATCTCCAAAAATTGTGGTCTGGGTGTTGTTAGTTTTGCTTTAGTGAGAAAAAGTAACTTAGATGCATAGATAGCTAGATCAGGATTTTAAGCAGGGAAATGTTGGGGGGAAACTCAAGCTTTCTGGAGTTTATGATAGATTTTATAGGACAAAAGGAAACTAATAATTAATGTAATAATCCAAAGTGAAGGAATTCATGTCTGTGGTGAGATGAGATTGAAAAATAAGCTGTCTCAAGAGGCTAGCCAATGCTGACTTAGAATTTCAAAAAAAAAAAAAAAAATAGATAAATAAATAAATAAATAAAAGAATTTCCTAGCAACTTCCAGTTCATTCTAATTTTTTCCCCATTACGGTTGGTCATATATTTCCTCACCATACCTGTTGAATTTAAAAATGTTAATGGGGAGGGGGTCCCTGCTGGCCCAGTTGGTTAAGTGTCTGCCTTTGGCTCAGGTCATGATCTCAGGGTGCTGGGATCAAGCCCTGGGTCAGGGCGGAGTCTGGCTCTCCCTTGTCCTTGGCCCTGCCCCACTCCCCCTACTGATGCTCACTCTATATTCCTCTCTCAAATAAATAAATAAAATCTTTGGAAAAAAATAAAAAATAAAAGTGTTAATGGTGCTATATGGTGTTTTTTAAACATTTCATGCATGTATGAATTGCTTCCTCAATAATAGAAAATTGAGAACATAACTAATACTTCTTTTCCATCATTATAATATTTAGAATAATGTGAACAGGAACATCATAAATTATTACTGTATTTGAAAAGGTAACTTGGATTTGGAGGCGTTTGAAAAATATGTCCCTTTCATAGTGGAGGAGACAGAATTTTCCTACTGTGTTATATGTGGTGAAATCCGGAATGAGCCCAAGCCAGGCTGACTTCATGATGTTCCCTTCAAGAGACTAATGGTAGGATTTACTGTCTCCGTATTATTAGACTATTCTTAGGCTAAATCAGTATTGTCTTTTTTCCAAAAGAAATGATAATGAATTTTATACTGGTAATTTAAGTAGATGACAATTTTGCTTGCCTTTTACTAAAATTATGAAACGTTAGGTGTGAAAAAATTCATAGGCAATTTTATTTTATAGTTTAGCATAAAAAAAAAGTTATAATCACAGACACATGCCAATTACACAGCCAGCCATGAAAGAATTCAGGTCCTAGAAGTTAAAGATTCTCCAAAACAGAGCCCCGTAGAAGTTACGAAATCTATTAAATGCTTAAAGTTCTATAGTTTTCTGCACACACAACTATTTCTTGAAGGCTCACATTTGCTATGTGAGAATAGAAGGGAGAAATATATGTATACAGTTGACTTTTGAACAACATTGGTTAGAACTGCACAGGTCTCCTTATATGCAGATTTTTTCTAATAAATACTGTACTGTAAATGTATTTTCTCTATAACATTTTCTTTTCTCTAGCTTACTTTACTGTAAGAATGCAATATGTAATAAATATAGCATAAAAAACTCGTGTTGATTAACATTATGTTATTGGTAAGGCTTTTGATCAACAGTAGGCTATTAGTAGTAAGTTTTGGGGGAATCAAAAGTTATACATGAATTTTTCACTGCTCAGAGGGTCAGCACCCCTACTGCTCCTGCCCTGCATTTTTCAAGGGTCAACTTCATATATTTTTTCTCTTTATATATATAAAATATACACATACATATTTATAATGTGTATATGTATGTATATATTTATATATGATATATATACATGCATGTATATATTTATACATATATATATGTATGTACAAATATATATCTATACAAGGCTCACATTTGCTGTGTGGAATACAGGATTCAAAGCTTGACATTCCAGAAACATGCTAAGTTGAATTACAATGAATTAAATGTGAACTCTGATCAATAATGGCAGACAATAGGATATTACCACTTTTCACAAAAGTATTACATTATCTATCTATAGTTTTCATCTTCCAATTTATAGAGATACATTTTTCCGAATATCAACTTATGTTCATTAGCAAACCAGGAGCTTTTTGTTTTGTTTGTTAGAAAATGACATGTTGAACATTTTTTTTTTTTTTAAAAGATTTTATTTATTTATTTGACAGAGAGAGATCACAAGCAGGCAGAGAGGCAGGTAGAGAGAGAGAGGAGGAAGCAGGCTCCCTGCTGAGCAGAGAGCCCGATGCGGGGCTCGATCCCAGGACCCTGAGATCACGACCTGAGCCGAAGGCAGCGGCTTAACCCACTGAGCCACCCAGGCGCCCCCATGTTGAACATTTTTAAGAATCCTTAATTTTTAGGTTTTCCAGTTGACTTTTAAAATATTGAAAAATAACAATTTGGATATATACATCTCCTAGTATAGCATTTAACCTCTTTGTGTGCATTAGTTCACCTATTATGAAATAAGAGCTGGTGTATACCAACCATATGTGGCTATTTTAAAGTCAGACTCATTTAACATTCAAAGATTTAAGAGGATGGATAGCAGTTATGTAAATATGAATTATGATTATCATTATTTTTAGATTTTAGTTGGACTTGAAAAAAAACAACAAAAAAAATTGCCTGCCTTGTCATCTTATTATTTTATTCCAAAAAAGGGGAGACAAGAAAAATAGGAAACTGGCATCACCGAGAAGAGAAAAACCCTTCTATGCATTCCAGTTTCTCTTACTTCTTCTGCCAGATAAGCTATGTGTTCATGTCGCTCAGATTGGATGTAGGTGTGTGTCCATCTCCACACTTAAAACCACACAGCAAATGTAGAAAATGGAGCACACCAACCAACTCCTCAGAGGCTTTGGGAAAAAAAAAATGCCCAGCGATGAAGCTTACTTCACCCTCCTTAGATGTACATCCAGTCAGACTTCTCAGCATATTGAATTAAGTCACAGAATGCTGGTTTTAAAATTGAGACTTGTAACAAAAGCCAAGAAAGCAAAAATCCCCAATGGACAATCTATTCAATGTCCTTTTTTAAATGCACAGAGCATTTTGTACTTTTTAAAAAAATATCCACAAAAGCAAGGCCTAGTTCATTATTATTTTGCTAGCTGACCTAGAGTCTATTTCTGCCCACTGTAATAGGCCAGGTTCACTAAAGTGTAAATATTTCATAGCATAAGTGAGAGATGCACTGTTGATATCCTTGTACCCTATATTTGAGAGCTTTTGGAACTTTCCTCCTTTCTGAGAGAGATGAGTTGTATTACAAGTGTTTCAGTACTCTTCAAAAGCTCTTGCACATCAAGAAAGCAAAAGAATGCTTAGCATTTTTATTCTTTTTCAGAGCTCACCAGCTTTGCTAAAAACTGCACCATCCATCTAACTCTTTGAGGATATAGCACATTGTTAAGTTGTCATTCTAATGTCCATATGGAGCTGTCACTTTGGTGCCATATGAGGGTGTGTCAGATGTTTTGAGTGGGGAGCTTTTGAACAGTTAGAATGAATTATTGGCTTTTACATTTCTGTTTATTATTAGTCTTTTAATGTAATTTGGCCTCTACTGTATTTCTGTTTGTATATTAGAACTCTTTACTTACATTTCTTTTCCTTTATGTTGCTTTTGATGTCTGACGTCCATCATTGAGTTTTTAGAGTTGATTTGCAACTAGTCAGTCAATTGACTAAATATTTTAAATATTATACACATTTCTGTAAGATAAATTATGAACAGTAGGGGAGGAGTCAAGATGGCGGAGAAGTAGCAGGCTGAGACTACTTCAGGTAGCGGGAGATCAGCTAGATAGCTTATCTAAAGATTGCAAACACCTACAAATCCAACGGGATATCGAAGAGAAGAAGAACAGCAACTCTAGAAACAGAAAATCAACCACTTTCGGAAAGGTAGGACTGGCGGAGAAGTGAATCCAAAGCGACGGGAAGATAGACCGCGGGGGAAGGGCCGGCTCCCGGCAAGTGGCGGAGCAACGGAGCACAAAATCGGGACTTTTAAAAGTCTGTTCCACTGAGGGACATCGCTCCAGAGGCTTAACCGGGGTGAAGCCCACACAGGGTCAGCGTGGCCTCAGGTCCCGCAGGGTCACAGAAGGATCGGGGGTGTCTGAGTGTCGCAGAGCTTACAGGTATTAGAATGGGGAAGCCGGCTACAGAGACAGAGCCGAGGAGTGAGCTCTAAGCTCGGGGTTACCTTGAACTGGTCGCAGGCTCGGTCAGCTCGGAGCGCGGCCTGAGGCAGGGTGACGGGAGTAAATCGGCGCTGTACTCTGAGGGCGCACTGAGGAGTGGGGCCCCGGGCTCTCGGCTTCTCCGGGCCGGAGACCGGGAGGCTGCCATCTTCATTCCCGCCCTCCGGAACTCTACGGAAAGCGCTCAGGGAACAAAAGCTCCCGAAAGCAAAGCCGAGCGGATTACTCAGCCCAGCCCCTGGTAAGGGCGGTGCAACTCCGCCCGGGGCAAAGACACTTGAGAATCACTACAACAGGCCCCTCCCCGAGAAGATCAACAAGAAGCCCAGCCAGGACCAAGTTCACCTACCAAGGAGTGCAGTTTCAATACCAAGGAGAGCAGCGGAATTCCAAAGGAGGAGAAAGCAAAGCACGGAACTCATGGCTTTCTCCCCATGATTCTTTAGCCTTGCAGTTAATTTAATTTTTTTTCTTTTTCAATTTATTTTTCTTCTTCTGCTAAATTTTTTTAACTTTTACCCTTTTCTTTTTTAACGTTTTTTAACTAGTTTATCTAATATATATATATATTTTTTTTTTCCTTTTTATATTTTTTCTTTATGGGTTTTCTTTTTTTAATTGTTTCTTTCTTTCTTTTTTTTTTTCTTCTTCTTTCTGAACCTCCTTTTATCCCCTTTCTCCCCCCTCACGATTTAGGATCTCTTCTGATTTGGCTAAAGCATATTTTCCTGGGGTTGTTGCCACCCTTTTAGTATTTTACTTGCTCCTTCATCTACTCTTATCTGGACAAAATGACAAGGCGGAAAAATTCACCACAAAAAAAAGAACAAGAGGCAGTACCAAAGGCTAGGGACCTAATCAATACAGACATGGGTAATATGTCAGATCTAGAGTTCAGAATGACGATTCTCAAGGTTCTAGCCGGGCTCGAAAAAGGCATGGAAGATATTAGAGAAACCCTCTCGGGAGATATAAAAGCCCTTTCTGGAGAGATAAAAGAACTAAAATCGAACCAAGTTGAAATCAAAAAAGCTATTAACGAGGTGCAATCAAAAATGGAGGCTCTCACTGCTAGGATAAATGAGGCAGAAGAAAGAATTAGTGATATAGAAGACCAAATGAAAGAGAATAAAGAAGCTGAGCAAAAGAGGGACAAACAGCTACTGGACCATGAGGGGAGAATTCGAGAGATAAGTGACACCATAAGACGAAACAACATTAGAATAATTGGGATTCCAGAAGAAGAGGAAACAGAGAGGGGAGCAGAAGGTATATTGGAGAGAATTATTGGAGAGAATTTCCCCAATATGGCAAAGGGAACAAGCATCAAAATCCAGGAGGTTCAGAGAACCCCCCTCAAAAATCAATAAGAATAGGTCCACACCCCGTCACCTAATAGTAAAATTTACAAGTCTTAGTGACAAAGAGAAGATCCTGAAAGCAGCCCGGGAAAAGAAGTCTGTAACGTACAATGGTAAAAATATTAGATTGGCAGCAGACTTATCCACAGAGACCTGGCAGGCCAGAAAGAGCTGGCATGATATATTCAGAGTACTAAACGAGAAAAACATGCAGCCAAGAATACTATATCCAGCTAGGCTATCATTGAAAATAGAAGGAGAGATTAAAAGCTTCCAGGACAAACAAAAACTGAAAGAATTCGCAAATACCAAACCAGCTCTACAGGAAATATTGAAAGGGGTCCTCTAAGCAAAGAGAGACCCTAAAAGTAGTAGATCAGAAAGAAACAGAGACGATATACAATAACAGTCACCTTACAGGCAATACAATGGCACTAAATTCCTATCTCTCCATACTTACCCTGAATGTTAATGGGCTAAATGCTCCAATCAAAAGACACAGGGTATCAGAATGGATAAAAAAAACAAAACCCATCTATATGTTGCCTACAAGAAACTCATCTTAAACCTGAAGACACCTCCAGATTTAAAGTGAGGGGGTGGAAAAGAATTTACCATGCTAATGGACATCAGAAAAAAGCAGGAGTGGCAATCCTTATATCAGATCAATTAGATTTTAAGCCAAAGACTATAATAAGAGATGAGGAAGGACACTATATCATACTCAAAGGAACTGTCCAACAAGAAGATCTAACAATTTTAAATATCTATGCCCCTAACATGGGAGCAGCCAACTATATAAACCAATTAATAACAAAATCAAAGAAACACATCGACAATAATACAATAATCGTAGGGGACTTTAACACTCCCCTCACTGAAATGGACAGATCATCCAAGCAAAAGATCAACAAGGAAATCAAGGCCTTAAATGACACACTGGACCACATGGACATCACAGATATATTCAGAACATTTCATCCCAAAGCAACAGAATACACATTCTTCTCTAGTGCACATGGAACATTCTCCAGAATAGATCACATTCTCGGTCCTAAATCAGGTCTCAACCGTTATTAAGAGTTTGGAATCATTCCCTGCATATTTTCAGACCACAATGCTCTGAAGCTAGAACTCAATCACAAGAGGAAATTTGGAAAGAACCCAAATACATGGAGACTAAACAGCATCCTTCTAAAGAATGAATGGGTCAACCAGGAAATTAAAGAAGAGTTGAAAAAATTCATGGAAACAAATGATAATGAAAACAAAACAGTTCAAAATCTGTGGGACACGACAAAGGCAGTCCTGAGAGGAAAATATATAGCGGTACAATCCTTTCTCAAGAAACAAGAAAGGTCTCAGGTACACAACCTAACCCTACACCTAAAAGAGCTAGAGAAAGAACAAGAAAGAAACCCTAAACCCATCAGGAGAAGAGAAATCATAAAGATCAGAGCAGAAATCAATGAAATAGAAACCAAAAAAACAATAGAACAAATCAACGAAACTAGGACCTGGTTCTTTGAAAGAATTAATAAGATCGATAAACCCCTGGCCAGACTTATCAAAAAGAAAAGAGAAAGGACCCAAATAAATAAAATCATGAATGAAAGAGGAGAGATCACAACGAACACCAAAGAAATACAGACAATTATAAGAACATACTATGAGCAACTCTACGCCAACAAATTTGACAATCTGGAAGAAATGGATGCATTCCTAGAGACATATAAACTACCACAACTGAACCAGGAAGAAATAGAAAGCCTGAACAGACCCATAACCAGTAAGGAGATTGAAACAGTCATCAAAAATCTCCAAACAAACAAAAGCCCAGGGCCAGTTGGCTTCCCGGGGGAATTCTACCAAACATTTAAAGAAGAACTAATTCCTATTCTCCTGAAACTGTTCCAAAAAATAGAAATAAAGGAAAACTTCCAAACTCATTTTATGAGGCCAGCATCTCCTTGATCCCAAAACCAGACAAGGATCCCATCAAAAAAGAGAACTACAGGCCAATATCCTTGATGAACACAGATGCAAAAATTCTCGCCAAAATACTAGCCAATAGGATTCAACAGTACATTAAAAGGATTATTCACCACGACCAAGTGGGATTTATTCCAGGGCTGCAAGGTTGGTTCAACATCCACAAATCAATCAATGTGATACAACACGTTAATAAAAGAAAGAACAAGAACCATATGATACTCTTAATAGATGCTGAAAAAGCATTTGACAAAGTACAGCATCCCTTCCTGATCAAAACTCTTCAAAGTGTAGGGATAGAGGGCACATACCTCAATATTATCAAAGCCATCTATGAAAAACCCACCGCAAATATCATGCTCAATGGAGAAAAACTGAAAGCTTTTCCGCTAAGGTCAGGAACACGGCAGGGATGTCCGTTATCACCACTGCTATTCAACATAGTACTAGAAGTCCTAGCCTCAGCAATCAGACAACAAAAGGAAATTAAAGGCATCCAAATGGGCACAGAAGAAGTCAAACTATCTCTCTTCGCATATGATATGATACTATATGTGGAAAACCCAAAAGACTCCACTCCAAAACTGCTAGAACTTGTACAGGAATTCAGTAAAGTGTCAGGATATAAAATCAATGCCCAGAAATCAGTTGCATTTCTCTACACCAACAACAAGACAGAAGAAAGAGAAATTAAGGAGTCAATCCCATTTACAATTGCACCCAAAACTATAAGATACCTAGGAATAAACCTAACCAAAGAGACTAAGAATCTATACTCAGAAAACTATAAAGTACTCATGAAAGAAATTGAGGAAGACACAAAGAAATGGAAAAATGTTCCATGCTCCTGGATTGGAAGAATAAATATTGTGAAAATGTCTATGCTACCTGAAGCAATCTACACATTTAATGCAATTCCTATCAAAGTACCATCCATTTTTTTCAAAGAAATGGAACAAATAATCCTCAAATGTATATGGAACCAGAAAAGACCTCGAATAGCCAAAGCAATATTGAAAAAGAAAGCCAAAGTTGGTGGCATCACAATTCCGGACTTCAAGCTCTATTACAAAGCTGTCATCATCAAGACAGCATGGTACTGGCACAAAAACAGACACATAGATCAATGGAACAGAATAGAGAGCCCAGAAATAGACCCTCAACTCTATGGTCAACTAATCTTCGACAAAGGAGGAAAGAATATCCAATGGAGGGCGCCTGGGTGGCTCAGTGGGTTAAGCCGCTGCCTTCGGCTCAGGTCATGATCTCAGGGTCCTGGGATCGAGTACCGCATCGGGCTCTCTGCTCAGCAGGGAGCCTGCTTCCCTCTCTCTCTCTGCCTGCCTCTCTGTCTACTTGTGATCTCTGTCTGTCAAATAAATAAATAAAATCTTAAAAAAAAAAAAAAAGAATATCCAATGGAAAAAAGACAGCCTCTTCAACAAATGGTGTTGGGAAAATTGGACAGCCACATGCAGAAAAATGAAATTGGATCATTTCCTTACACCACACAAGAAAATAGACTCAAAATGGATGAAGGATCCTAATGTGAGAAAGGAATCCATCAAAATCCTTGAGGAGAACACAGGCAGCAACCTCTTCGACCTCAGCTGCAGCAACATCTTCCTAGGAACATCGCCAAAGGCAAGGGAAGCAAGGGCAAAAATGAACTATTGGGATTTCATCAAGATCAAAAGCTTTTGCACAGCAAAGGAAACAGTTAACAAAACCAAAAGACAACTGACAGAATGGGAGAAGATATTTGCAAATGACATATCAGATAAAGGGCTAGTGTCCAAAATCTATAAAGAACTTAGCAAACTCAACACCCAAAGAACAAATAATCCAATCAAGAAATGGGCAGAGGACATGAACAGACATTTCTGCAAAGAGGACATCCAAATGGCCAACAGATACATGAAAAAGTGCTCCACATCACTCGGCATCAGGGAAATACAAATCAAAACCACAATGAGATACCACCTCACACCAGTCAGAATGGCTAAAATTAACAAGTCAGGAAATGACAGATGCTGGCGAGGATGCGGAGAAAGTGGAACCCTCCTACACTGTTGGTGGGAATGCAAGGTTTTGCAACCACTCTGGAAAACAGCATGGAGGTTCCTCAAAATGTTGAAAATAGAACTACCCTATGACCCAGCAATTGCACTGCTGGGTATTTACCCTAAAATACAAACATAGTGATCTGAAGGGGCACGTGTACCCGAATGTTTATAGCAGCAATGTCTACAATAGCCAGACTATGGAAAGAACCTAGATGTCCATCAACAGACGAATGGATAAAGAAGATGTGGTATATATACACAATGGAATACTATGCAGCCATCAAAAGAAATGAAATCTTGCCATTTGCGACGACGTGGATGGAACTAGAGGGTATCATGGTTAGCGAAATAAGTCAATCGGAGAAAGACAACTATCATATGATCTCCCTGATATGAGGGAGAGGAGATGCAACATGGGGGGTTAAGGGGGTAGGAGAAGAGTAAATGAAACAAGATGGGATTGGGAGGGAGACAAACCATAAGTGACTCTTAATCTCACAAAACAAACTGAGGGTTGATGGGGGGAGGGGGGTTGGGAGGGGGGGTGGGATTATGGTCACTGGGGAGGGTAGGTGCTATGGTGAGTGCTGTGAAGTGTGTAAACCTGGCGATTCACAGACCTGTACCCCTGGGGATAAAAATATATGTTTATAAAAAATAAAATTAAAAAAAAATAATGATAAAAGTAAAAAAAAAATTATGAACAGTATTTAAGAAAAAAAAAAAGAACTTGAAGGCATAATAGGGGAGACCATGATTTTCTTTAACAGGAAACTATTGTAAGAATGAGGGGATCATCTGCGTGACTTGTGAACCAGACCCTCTAAAAGGCTATTTGAATGATACAAAGATTTAATGTTTGTTGTTGTGTGTACACGTTCTCTGGTTAAGTCACAAACTTTCCTCCTAGCTAAATGTCTACCTTTCTCTCTTACAGAACCTCAGCCACATATAAAACTTATTGCAATTATTCATTCTTAACTTTTCATTTTACCATATATTTTGAAATCAGTTTGACATTAATCTTATTGAAATAATCTATAAATTTAGTTTGCTCTTAAAAATGTTCTTTTAGGGGCACCTGGGTGGCTCAGTGGGTTAAAGCCTCTGCCTTCAGCTCAGGTCATGATCCCAGGGTCCTAGGATGGAGCCCCACATTGGGCTCTCTGCTCTGCGGGGAGCCTGCTTTCTCCTCTCTCTCTCTGCCTACTTGTGATCTCTTTCTGTCAAATAAATAAATAAAATCTTTTTTTTTTTAAAGATTTTATTTATTTATTTGACAGAGAGAGAGATCACAAGTAGACAGAGAGGCAGGCAGAGAGAGAGAGGAGGAAGCAGACTCCCCGCTGAGCAGAGAGCCCGATGCAGGGCTTGATCCCAGGACCCTGAGATCCTGACCTGAGCCAAAGGCAGCGGCTTAATCCACTGAGCCACCCAGGTGCCCCAATAAATAAAATCTTTAAAAAAATGTTTTTTTATTTCTGTGACACTTGGAAGGATCTTTCATTATCAATATTTTGGTATCAACACAGCAGGCTGATTATTAGTTTGCTAATCATTGCCAGGTTCATTTCAACAACTGACTTTGGAGACTTTGTCGTTATATTCTACTTTATGTTAACCATACATGCATTTATCACAACTTAAAAAATCTGGATTATATTAGTTTTCTTATCATTGATATTAGGAGAAAAAAGATAATACAAGTAATAAGAGATGAGGAAGACACTATATCAGACTTATTAAAGGGTCTATTCAACAAGAAGATCTAACAATTATAAATATTTATACCCCTAACATGGAAACCGCCAACTATACAAGCCAATGAATAAGAAAATCAAAGAAACACATCAACTATAGTACAATAATAATAGGGGACTTTAATAACCCCCTCACTGAAATGGACAGATCATCTAAGCGCAAAAGATCGACAAGGACATAAAAGGCTTTAAATGGCACACTGACTAGATGGACTTCATAGATATATTCAGAACACTCCATCCCAAAGCAACAGAATACACATTCTTCTCTAGTGCACATGGAACATTCTCCAGAATAGATCACATCCTGGGTCACAAATCAGGTCTCAATTGGTACCAAAAGATTTGGATCATT
The DNA here is from genome assembly GCF_002288905.1 of Enhydra lutris kenyoni. NCBI lineage: Eukaryota > Metazoa > Chordata > Mammalia > Carnivora > Mustelidae > Enhydra > Enhydra lutris. The sequence continues at coordinate 7,405,229 of NW_019154087.1, read as the reverse complement.
CCCTGCATATTTTTGAACCACAGTGCTTTGAAACTCAAACTCAATCACAAGATGGAAGCTGGAAAGAACTCAAATACACAGAGGCTAAAGAGCAGGCTAAAGTGGCAGGGTATAAAAACAATGCACACAAATCAGTTCCATTTTTATACACTAACAATGAGACAGAAGAAAGAGAAATTAAGGAGTTCATCCCACTTACAATTACACCCAAAACCTTAAGCTATCTAGGAATAAACCTAACCAAAGAGGCAAAGAATCTGTACTCTGAAAACTATCAAGTACTCATGAAAGAAATTGAGGAAGACACAAAGAAATGGAAAAGCATTCCATGCTCATGGATTAGAAGAAAAAATATTGGGAAAATGTCTATGCTACCTAGAACAATCTACACATTCAATGCAATCCCTATCAAAATACCATCAACTTTTTTCACAGAAATGGTACAAATAATCGTCAAATTTGTATGAAACCAGAAAAGACCCCAAATAGCCAAAGGAGTGTTGAAAAAGAAAACCAAAGCTTGTGGCATCACAATTCCAAACTTCACGCTCTATTACAAGTAGTAATCATCAAGACAGTATGGTACTGGTACAAAAACAGACACACAGATCAATGGAACAGAATAGAAAATCCAGAAATGGACCCTCAACTCTATGGTCAACTAATCTTTGACAAAGCAGGAAGGAACATCCAATGTGGGGGTGGGGGACACCAGTCTTTTCAACAAATGGTTTTGGGAAACTTCGACAGCCACATGCAGAGTAATGAAACTGGACCATTTCCTTACACTATACACAGAAATAGACTCAAAATGGATGAAAGACCTCAATGTGAGACAGGAATCCATCAAAATCCTTGAGAAGAACACAGGTAGCAACCTCTTAGACTTCTACTGCAGCAACTTCTTCCTAGACACATCGCCAAAGGCAAGGGAAACAAAGGCAAAAGTGAATTATTGGGACTTCACCAAGATAAAAAACTTTTGCATGGCAAAGGAAACAGTCAACAAAACCAAAAGACAACTGACAGAATGGGAGAAGATATTTTCAAACGATGTATCAGATAAAGGGTTAGTATCCAAAATCTATAAAGAACTTATCAAACTCAACACCTAAAGAACAAATAACCCAATCAAGAAATAGGCAGAAGATATGAACAGACATTTCTCCAAAGAAGACATCCAAATGTCCAACAGGCACATGAAAAAGTACTCGACCTCGCTCAGCATGTTGAGAAATACAAATACACAACCAAATAACAATCAAAATCACAATGAGATATTACCTCACACCAGTCAGAATGACTAAAATTAACATGTCAGGGAACGACAGATGTTGAGGAGGATGTGGAGAAAGGGGAACCCTCTTACACTGTTGATGGGAATGAAAGTTGGTACAACCACTCTGGCAAACAGTATGGATGTTCCTCAAAAAGATGAAAATAGAGCTACCCTACGACCCAGCAATTGCACTACTGGGTATTTACCCCAAAGATACAAATGTAGTAATCTGAAGGGGCACCTGCACCCCAGTGTTTATAACAGCAATGTCCACAATAGCCAAACTATGCAAAGAGTCCAGATGTCCATTGACACATGAATGGACAAAGAAAATAAAACACACATGTGCACACACACACACACACACACACACACAATGGCATATTATGCAGCCATCAAAAAATGAGATCTTGCCATTTGCAACAATGTGGATGGAACTAGAGGCTATTATGCTAAGTGAAATAAGTTAATCAGAGAAAAACAATTAACTTATGATCTCACTGATAAGTGGAATTTGAGAAACAAGGCAGAGGATCATAGGGGAAGAGAGGGAAAAAAAATGAAACAAGACAAAACTGGAGAGGGAGACAAACTATAAGAGACTCTTAATCTCAGGAAACAAACTGAGGATTGCTGGAGTGGAGGGGGTTAAGAGGGCTGCTTGACTGGGTGATGACATTAGAGAGGATTGTGTTGTGGTGAGCACTATGTAATGTGTAAGACTGATGAATCACAAATCTGTACCCCCGAAACAAATAATACATATATGTTAACAATAAAAAATAAATTTTAAAAACTTTTAAAAATTAAAAATTAAGTAAATAAATTTGTAAATTTGTAAAAAAAAGATAATACCAACATTAGTCCGGTAGACCAGTGATTTGGATCTGGAGCTAATGAATTATAATTATTAATGAATTCTAATTTGCCACAAAGAGTTTGTAAGTTTGGTTCACGATTTTATTTCCTAATTTGGGATATAAATAAGTGAGTATGTTGTTCTGAAACTGAATCTCCTTATAAACAAGGGTGAATTTATAAAGTCAATATAGACTGAAATAGTTAATGAACTTCATTAATGCTACTTGTTTTTCTTTTTTTTTCTTTGGTTAATACTAGTTTTAAAGATACCAGTTTCAGCTCATTTTTTCAAAGGGAATGAAAATAGAATGAAGTCTCACTATGCATTATCATATAACTATAAGAAATATGTAAGGTAAAAAAAAAAAAGAAAAGAAAACATCTTTTGTTTGGAAAGCAATTGACCAGTTTTTATAAAACATAAGAATTAAACTCTGTGTTGGCATTGGCAATACAAGGGAAGGCTCATCTGTTGTGGCCAGAAGTTTAATAATGCTTTTGCTTTTGGTCTTGACCTCCTTGATAGTGTGCCATTATCTTATAGCAAGGGCAAGATTTCTTACTCAGGCAAAAAGTCTAAATATGAATGTTATGTCCCTGAGTAGAGGAACCCAGATATCATGGCCTTTATATTCATTTTTTTTAATCTTTTTTTTTAATAAGATTTTATTTATTTATTTGACAGACGGAGATCACAGAGAAGCAGGCAGAGAGAGAGGAGGAAGCAGGCTCCCTGCTGAGCAGAGAGCCCGATGTGGGGCTCGATCCCAGGACCCTGGGATCATGACCTGAGCCAAAGGCAGAGGCTTTAACCCACTGAGCCACCCAGGTGCCCCTATATTCATTTTTTGACTGCCAAAAGAAACCCAGTTTTGCTTCCTACCTGAAGCAGTAAATTTCACAGGAGTTGAAAAGGGAAGAAAAAGAATGTGAGGGAGGAAAATGTGACATGGTGATAGGAAGTGGAGAAATGTTTAGCAAGGGAACAGACATTTTAATATTATGAATACAGAAACATACTCTGATTCATTCTTTGTATGAATATTTATTTTCTGTTTTATTATTGTTAGTAATCAAATTTACCAACATATTTTTTTAATCTCAATGCTCAGTTTTATGTATAAAAATTTTATATACATGTTCACTCTCATTGTTTAAGGTATCTCCTTTAAGCAATTTTTTTAATTGGGAAAACTGGATAATTACAGAAGAAGAAGAATGAAGAATGCAGAAGAATGAAGAAGTATCTTATACTATTCACAAATACTAATTTGAAATGGATTAAAGACTTAAACATGAGACCTGATAGCATAAAACTCTTAGAAGGAAATGTAGGGAAGAAACTCCTTGAACCTGGCCCTGGAAATGATTTTTTGAATATGATACCAAGAACACAAGCAACAAAAGCAAGTAAGTGGGACTACATCAAATGAAAAACTTCTGCATAACAAAAGAAGCAATCAACAAAATGAAAAAAAAAATTTAGAAAATAGTAGAGAACATTTAAAAATCATGTTCCTGGTAAGAAGTTAATATCCAAAATATATAAGGAACTCATGGAACTCAATACTAAACCAAACAGATGAACAATCCAATTAAAAAATAGGCAGAGGATCTGAGCAGATATTTTTCCAAAGAAGACATAAAAATGGCTATCGGGTACACAAAAAGATGCTCAACATCACTTTTCAGGGAAATGCAAATCAAATCCACAGTGAGATAATGCCTGTTAGAACTGCTACTATTAAAAAGATAGCTGATAACAATCATTTGTGAGAATATAGAGAAAAGAGAACTCTTTTCTGCACTGTTGGTGGTAACATAAGGTGGTATAGTCATTATGGAAAACAGCATGGAGGTTTCTCAAAAAATGAAAAGTAAAAGTACTATATGATCCAGCAATCCTACTTCTGGGTAAATATCAAAAGGAAATAAAATTAGGATCTTGAGACATGTTTTCACTTCCAAGTTCACTGCAGATTATTCACAATAACTGAGAAAAAGAAACAACTTAAGTGCCCAGCTATGGATTAATGGATAAAAATGCGGTGTATATATACACAAAGGAATATTATATAGCCATGAGAAAGAAGGAAATACCACCATTTGCAACAACATGGATGGAAATTGAAGGCATTATGCTAAGTGAAATAAGTCAGACAAAGACAAACATTATATGCTGTCACTGAGATATGGAATCTCAAAAAGCTTCACTTGCAGAATTGGAGAGTGGAATGGTTGTTGCCAGGGTTTGGGGTGGGGGTGGGGAAAATAGGGAGAGACTGATCAAAAGCTACCAACTTCTAGTTACAAGATGAATAAGTTATGGGAATTTAATGTACAATATGTGATTATAATTAATAATACTGTAATTTATACTTCCAAATTGCTAAAAAAGAAAAGAAAAAAGTAGACTTAAGTGTTTCTGCCAAAAAATAAGGGTAATTATGTGAGCTGTTGGAGATGTTAACTAATGCTACTGTGGTAATCAGTTTACAAGGTATAAATGTATCAAATCAACCCATGTAATGCCTTAAACTTACATGATGTCATTGTCAATTATATCTTAATAAAGCTAGAAAAAACTATTGGGCAGAGGGCACTTGTGTTGCACTTGGCATTGATTAATGTATATAAATAACTGCTTCTTGCATAGCTTCAGTCCTCTACATTATTAAGTCACCTTTTCCTATAATAGCAAAAGAAAATGGCTCCAAATCCCATTTCTTCCCCTTTCCTCCCAGAGGGAAGGGAATACATTGTTTTTAGAGTACACGTATTTTGTTCAATTTGTGTTGTTATAATTTCTCAGTTTTCACCTGCTCACTTGTGGGTTTTGAGATTATTGTTTTCTGTGTATGAAAGATAAAGACTTTTCTACCATTTCCAGCATGAAGCAGTGGTGAAATAAGCCTAACATAAACCATGCTTTAATAAAGTTTTAAGGTAAAGCGAACCAATTAAAGTAATTAAAATTCAAAAAGCATACTACAGATCCTTCAATTGTACTTTTTCTTATGGAATTTCTCATGGGCTCCAAACCCCAGCTATGCTATTGGGATCCCATCGTTTCTGGATCTTTTTCTTATCTTCTAAGCCAGAAGTTTGTTTCTTTTCTAGGTCCAGCAGGCAACTCTAAATTTCGTATTATTATTAGCCATCTAAATGGGACCCATTTGGCTGTATCTAATGGTTCTGATCTTTCTTAATTGGTTACTAAAACCAAGACATTGCCTTTTGAAAGAATCATCTCTTTTGGAGATAAATTATTGCCACTCTTTTAGGAAGCATATACAACTATGATTAGTTTTTTTCAACAAAAAAACTAAATTGTTCCCCCTTACCTATTGTTTTTATATTCCCAACTGCCTATAGACTTTACTTCTTGGATGTCTCATAGTTATCTCAAATTCACAGTGTTAAAAACTAAAATTCGAAATATTAAAAACTAAACTCATTGTAAAGACCTGCAAAACCTATTCCTCCCCTGGTATTGTCCTGACATGTACTGTGAGCATCATCCTTGATTCTTAGCTCTTTTCAATCCCCAAATTCAATCACCATGTTTTGTCCATTCTACATGGTAGAAATGCCTATAATCTGACACATTTTTTCCACTTCCCCTGTCTTAGTGTAGGTTAGTATCAACAATACAACTCATGCCATTATTTTCTCCCTGCAACTGAGTGAGATTAGGGTAGATGGATCTTAAGGTTGTCTCATGATTTCCATCCCCTGGTGGTCACACCTTTCATAGTTCCTTCCCCGTGGGTGTGAGTGAGCTCTGTGACTTACTTCTAATAGAATATGGCAAGTGTGATGAGATGTCACTGCCAGGATTGTGTTACATTGTATAAAAATATCTTTCAGACTCACAACTCGCAGTCTCTGTTGCTCGGGTTTTGAAGAAGCTAGTTGCCTATATCCTATAGTCACAAAGAAATGAATTTTGCCATCAATCTGGGAAAGTTTTCCCCAGCCACGCTTCTGATGAAAACCCAGCCTTTGGAGGTACTTTGAAGCCTTGTGAGACCCTAAGCAGAGGACTATAGAAGACATTGCCTAGATTTTTGAGCCATAGAACTGTAAGATAATGATGTGCATTGTTTTAAACTGCTAAATTTGTGGTAATTCGTTACACAGCACTAGACAGATAAACACGTTCTTTACATAAAATGTGTGATTAGGTTACTTCTAAGCAAAAAAGAAAAAAAAACTTAATGACTTTTCATTTTCCTCAAGACTAAGCCAAAATTCTTGGCGATACCTTTTCACTCGCTGACCCTTACCTAGATTTCTGTGACTGCTGAACTTCTTTTAGCTTCTTGAATAAAACATCCTCCTTCTCCTTTAGAAGTCTTGGCACATATTCTGCTTTACACTTAGAATTTTCTCCTCTGGCTGCTTCTCCTTCCCTAATATCTTCCTTTCTTTTGTTAGCTAATTCTTATTCATAAATTTAAATTCCGGTTTAAATTTGACATTTCTGGGAAGTTGTTTCTGACCTAGGACATTGGAGATATCCTTTCTTATTTATTTCTGTCATAATACTTTCCATACATCATGATAATTGCTGATTTAATTGTCTATTCTTCTCACTAGAGTCAATGAACCATAAGAGAAAAGATCATGTCCATCTTGGTCATAAGAAAATTGTCAGCATGTGATCCAGAGTGAATAACAGATAATAGAGTTATCTGTTTCATAAATAAATAAATGGCTTACTATAAAATAGAGACTGAATTTGAGAAAATACAGACTAAATTTGCCAATAACTAGGACCATAAAACACTGCATTGGCAGTGAGTCACAGAATCTTTTCTATTCTGTGTCCTAAGGTGACCCCTAAGGCTCAGACCAGCTCTTATTTTTCACTCTATTTCCTTACAGCTTCAGGGGGGCTTTTATCTTTTCCTGTAAAGTTTCTTACATCCACCTTGTTCTTTGGTGTTCTCCCCACTGAGATAACATCCACTTCTCTTACAAAAGGATGTCCATACATGATTTTCTTTTAAAAAGGCAACCATCAGGGGCACCTGGGTGGCTCAGTGGGTTAAGCATCTGCTCAGGTCATGATCCCAGGGTCCTGGTATAGAGCCCCGCATCAAGCTCCCTGTTCAGCAGGAGGCCTGCTTCTCCCTCTCCCACTCCCTCTGGTTATGTTCCTCTCTCCCTGTCTCTCTCTCTCTGTCAAATAAATAATTAAAATCTTAAAAAAAAAAAAAGGCAACCATCAACAGTAACACAAGTTGGAAAATTGTAAAACATAAACTGTCTAATTTACATAGTCCCTGCAGTCATAATTCATGATCAAAATTTAGTAATTAGTTCCCTTTTGAACTAGAAGTTCCCCTTCTAGTGTCCTTTGCACTTCTAACTTTTGGGTCTATTGCTAGGGACAAGACTGAATAAAACATTCATCCCTGAAATACTGGCTTCAAAGATAAGGATGTACTGATTCATACTTTTTATCTCTTTCCAATAAGAAACTAAGATGGATCAATAAATGTCTTTTTATCTTAATGAGTAATTTGCATCTCTGGAGATCTCCATTTATCAGGACCTTTTACCCAGAAAAATCCTTTTGAATCATCTTTCTTGAACATTTCCTGGAATCACTGCTAAAAAATATTATAAATGGCCTACCTAATCAAAATATATTTAGAATGCTTTGAATAAACTATGATTTTGGTTACAACATCTCAATGATATTATGATGATGACTTAATATTAAAAAATATGACAATTAATAGCATAATTAGGGATAGAAATACTAAGTCAGGTTTGTGATTTTTCTCCTAGTAGTTAGAAATTACAAGGCTATTAAGTAATCAACTGGTTAATTCACATTAGAAAATAATAATGGCATACTCCTTCTATAAAATGTAAGGGAAAAACTTATATTCTTTGTTATTTACGCAGAATGACAATTTTCCATGGAGTGACTAACTGATGGTATTTCACATCAGTTAGATCTGGGAAGGGCATGCTAAACCAGAATTAAATAAAAATTTCATTACAAAGAATTCCCTTTCCTACATATTAACTTTGTAATATTTGAAAAAAATCTTAATATTCTAAGTGTCAAGGATTTCATACTGTAAGATAAATAAAAATTGCACATCTTGATTTTATGGCTGTCATTGTTTTATTGATGACATTTTTTATTACTATTTTTCTTTTTGACACTTACCAACATCTGATAGCCTAGTCAGTAAAACAAACTGTGTTTCCTTCTTTCCGGTTTTAGTAGTTAAATATAGAGATGAATATTTTATCTTGCCTTTAATATGAAGGGCCTTCTGTGCCATGATTTATTTTATATATATAGAAGACTCTTAATCAACCATGAGGATTACATTTTTAAACAACAAAGGGATCAGTGTAAGTACCTCTAGAGTTTTCTCCTTTGAAAATAAAATCATGTGAGTCAGACTGTTTAAATTACATGCTAAATTAAAAATATCATATCCTGGTAATGGATATTAAATAGTTTATTGACTTACTTTTCACATTACCATTTTTTCCCAGAGGAGTCAAACACCCTCAATTGTAATTTGTAGGAGATATATTTAATGTTGATTGCTACTATTATAATCTGTACACAGAGTACTTTAACGTCCATTACGTAGTATCAAAGAAAACAAAAATCCTACTAGAGTAAAATCCACATTTAGATTGTTATAATTAATTTTTAAAGCAAGACTTCAAATAATATATATTATTTATATATATCCATCGAACACATATTTTATACCAGACACTGCTATATATTGTGACTTGTATCAGACACAAGTTAAGCACTGATATGGTTTACAATCTAGAGAAGTAGTAACAACTCTTATTCAAGAGGGTTCGTACTGGATAATAGATATGCAAATAAAGAATTAACCATCAAGTACAAATGCCCATAGTTGCAGTCTGCCTCTGTGTTTTTAAAAGCATTTGACATTGAACAGCTATTATATAATAAATTCTGTATAATCAAGACATGTTAGTAATAACATAAAGCTTCTATTCAGTTTGTGCTAAACTTACAGAGATGGACATAATACTTTATATACATATTCATCCCAGAGGTGGTTTTTTCAAGTTTTATTAAAAAAAGTTTGTTTAGAATTCCGTAGTTTAACTAAGATTTCACACTCACTATGTCTTTTCGCCAAGGTCTATTGTGAATTATTTTATGCTACACAACATCAACCTATTATGCTCTAGTTGTATAGATAAAAGTGAGGCTCATACTTCTCTAAGTGATAAATTACCAACCTCTATCTGATAATGTCTTCCACTTTTGCCTCATCCAAACTTCTCCAGAAAAAATCCATTTGGGTTTAGGAACTATACGTTTCTCAAATATAGAAATAAAGGTCTCAATTTGAAATGACAAAAATAATTAAGTTACACTCAGATTACCTAGTGAGCACCTCACTTCATTGGACTGGACACTAGATTAATTGGCATCAGGGTCCATGAGTTCTTGCTTATAATATCTAACCTAATTAACATCAGGGATAATATGTTTGCAAAATGACATATCCATTCTTGACAGATTCTTTTCATGCAAAAACAATATGATTCAGATCACATGGAACCTAATCAGGAAATAGAATCTTCTGGAAACATTGCAATACAATATATGTCACAAACCATAATTCTACCTGAAATTTTTTATTGCAAAGATTCAGGTTCAATTTATATTGAATAGACAGCACTCTGCCTCTACCATCTCCTTTTGCAGAATTGCAGCTAATACAAGATAAGTTGCTATCCTTTCTCTTTTGTTTTGTTAGAGAAGCTATTATTTGTGAGTCTATAAAAACTGAGTCTGTAGTTCTCAGAATATCCAGGATGAAATTAATTAATTTAGTAGACATAATTTTAGTTATGAAGCATCAATTTGTATATTGTTAGCTAACATTGTGGTGTTCCCTAGGACAAAATTCAAGTCTTATTCATCTCTGTGATTCAGTGCTAAGCGCAAAGCCTGACACATTGTAGGCACCAATTAGAATATTCAAAATACTAGAGGCACACATGTTTAGCTTATTTTATAGTATTTCTGAACCCATATAGGCTCAGGACAAAGCTGGCAATTGTCTTACTGATGTAATTATAATTATGGAGTCATTAGTAGGCAATTTAGAAAGAAATCTTTTCAGACATTAAGTTCAAGTGTTTGTTGCACAAATAAGGTATTCTAGTGTTTTCTGTTCCTTATGTTACCAAATGCTCACTTAGAGTAAATAAATTTTCTTCTATTTCAAGTAGCAGTAGTGAGACTCTCTAAAAGTTGGGTTCAGTAAACTATTATACTGGAATAAGAGCCTGATACTGGTAATGAAAATCTTTGATAAATTATCAATAGTTTAATGTAATCAATTATCCATTTTTCAGAGAGTGACATAAATTGGAAGATGTATTCTCTAGGATTAATAATCTTTATTATAAACATGTGGTATTTGTGAAAAAACAATTCTGAACCTGTGCGGCACAGAATTATTTTTCTGTTTTTTTTTAATTTATTAAAGAACTTTAAAAATCTAATTTCACCCAAAGAGTACCTTATTATAGTTTGTACCATGTTTCAAATAGCATATGATTATGATTAGCTAAGTTTCATAGACATTTGCTTAGAATTATTATTTTTTGAAATGACATGCCAAGTCATTTCAAAAGACAATTTGTCCTCGAAAATAAGAAAAAATATAAAAGTGTACCTAAACCAAATGATAGTAATATTCTTTAGTTCAAAATTTTACTCATCTATTCATAGATCCTTATATATGACTCAAACAAAACAAATAAACAGCAAGAGAAACAAATTGTTCTTGTGGAATTAATAAGGAGAAAAATGTATGGTTGTTTTAAGAATCATTAAGCCTGGGTGGCTCAGTTGGTTAAGTGTTTTCTTAAGCTCAGATCATGATTCCAGGGTTTGAGATCAAGTTCTCCATCAGACTCCTTGCTCACTGGGAAGCCTGCTTTTCCCTCTCCCTCTGCCTGCTGCTGCCCCTGCTGTGCGCTCTCTCTCACTCTGTCAAATAAATAAATAAAATCTCTAAAAATTAAAAAAAAAATTGCTTAAAAAAAAAGAAAGAGTCATGAAGCTTAAGGTATCTTTTTCTTTTCAGAGAATTTCAGTAATATGCAGGTGATTGGGGAGGGTGGTGTGGGGAACAGAGATGAATATGCTTCAGTTTCACTGGAGCTCACAGGATCGTTGGTAGACTTTACACACACCTAACTGTATTAACAGGCAGACTTTAAAGCCTTGTTGGGGTCACAAAAAATACTGTGAAAACGTGACAGAGAGAAATATGACGATATCTTAGTGAAATTAGAAAGAGCCTTCTGAAGGAGATTGGACTGAGTTAGAACCTTTTGTAAGGGTAGTCGGTAGAAAGTATGTTAAGCATAGAGAAATTGATGAAAAGTGAAAATCATGGGGTGCCTGGGTGGCTCAGAGGGTTAAGCCTCTGCCTTCAGCTGGGGTCATTGTCTCAGGGTCCTGAGATCTGGCAGTCCTTCTTCTGGCTCTCTGCTCAACAGGGAACCTGCTTCCCCCTCTCCCTCTGCCTGCCTCTCTGCCTACTTGTGATCTCTCTCTCTCTCTCTGTCAAATAAATAAAATCTTTAAAAAAAAAAAAAAAGTGAAAGCCATGATTCAGACTGAAAAAAAAAAAAAAACAACAAAAAACAAAAAACAGAACACCCAAGTGCATGTGTATTCTTTGTGTGGGACAAATAGCAATAAAAAATGTAAATCATGATTTTTCAAAATGTAGTTTCCTTGGTGCTGAAGCAGCAGAATTCATTATTTTCCTAATAAAAAGAATTTGCATGAAGTTGGGAGGATGAGAGGAGAGAGTTGAGTACACTGTGTTTAAAACCCAATAATTTTCAATAATTGCCACAATTTTCTGCCTGCCTACTGAATGCCAACCAGAATCAGCATTACCTATGCAGTACAATAGTGGATAATGTGGAATGCCTTCATCTAATTATGTTTTAAGCCTTTAGATAAAAATTTTATTCAAGCCAGCATATTTTTACTGTGTGCAGTCTCTTAAGCAGAAAAGAGTGTAGCTCCTAACAAGTTGCTCTGTAAGAATCCTTTCCATGTAAAATAAGTATGTTTTTTGGTCAAGATAATTTTTATGTACTTCTCTTACCTTTGAAACTCATGTCTCCCTGATTTTTAAGTAGTCTTATTTATTAGTTATATTTATCATAGTATATAATTTATTCATTATTTCTTTCTTTATGTTGTGAAATATTTCTTTTTATGTGCAGTAAATATACATAATTAAATACATACTAAATTACAAATAATTAAATTTAATTATATGTTATATATTATAATAATTATTGCACAATATAAGTTATTATATTTATCAGTTAGTTATGTGACATTTCCCCGATTCCCATTTTATCTAAAGATTCATAAATTGTTCCAAACTCCAATATTACAACTACCTAAAAAATGAATATATTGCATTCATTCATCTAGATATAAAAGACATGATTGCTGTTCAGTTTTTCCTGGTCTTGTCCTTTGATTTTACATTGTGTTCAAAAGTTTCACTAATATCAATAAGCTTCAATCTCCAAGCAAGAAGAAAATGTGCTTATTTCACTTGAACAAACAAGAATAATGATCAGCATTCAACATATGTTTTAAAAATTGTCTAATGTTTCATTTGATTACTATATATATATATATATATATATATATAAATAGGTGTAGTCACATGTATGTACAAGTAGGTCTATACACATATATGTATAAATTGATTTTATTATATTTTTTATGTAATGAATATTTATATTCCTTGTAGAAATTTTGGAAAGTTCCAAAAAACATGACAGATAAAATAAGTCATCCATAATCCTACCATCCAAAGATTAACTGATCTGACCTTATATTAGCCTAGGTAACAAAATGAAATCTCAGTATTAGAAATGGTATCTGATGGCATAAAACCAAAAGTTAAATCTGCTGCTTCTTTATGTTCAAAATAATTTAGAAGCAATTTCAGGCTAATTTAGGCTAATATGGACTAATATTATGTAGAATTATCTTCCAAGTAAAAAATTTGTCTAGTAGCCCACAACACGATGATCAAAATTTCTTTAGCATGGACCAACTAATTGTGACACACAGAATGACAGTTTTCTCCCAGCTGTATGTAATTTATGTATGTAATGAAAAACTTTTTTTCTATCTAATTAAAAATGTTTATGACTGAAATGCATTGGCTTTCCACATTCCCATTATGGCATAGTGCTCTTGCATATTAGTATCTTCTGTGAAGTGTGTCACAAGTAATGTTATTGATAGAAATTAAATTATTTACAAATATTAGTTAAGAACAACTTAAGACTTTCCCCTAAAATAATGTCACCTTTACTTTCATTTAAATGTTCTTTCTTGAGGGGCATCTTGGTGGCTCAGTTGGTTGTGCATCTGTCTTTGGCTCAGATCATGATCTCCAGGTCCTGGGATCAAGCCTCACATCAGACTCTCTGCTTAGCGGGAAGCCTACTTCTCTTTCTCCTTCCTTCACTCCCCCTGCTTGTGCCCTCTCTCTCTCTGACAAATAAGTAAATAAAATCTTTTTAAAAAATTTAAAAAATGTTCTTTCTTGAGACTGAGAGAATAATCAATAAAAACTAAGAATGTAGTATAATTTACATCTTCTATTTATGCTATAGCTGTTAATATATCAATTATATTGACAGTTGCTTACCAACAGCGATAGCTAATTATTGCAGCACTCAACAAAATAGTTTAACTGATCTGTTAAAAATCTCAAAATATTATTGGATTACTTTGTACATTTTATGAATATTATGTCATATGTATTATATTTGAAAAAAAATAGGAATTCACTACTCATGATTGTTTTTCACAAACACTGAATCTTGAAGATTCAGTGCTCTATACTGAACACAACAGTTTAGTTTTATAGTGTTCACCACCCTTTTTAAATTCAGATCAAGTTATTTTAAATTGTGTTCTAACTAAAATGTGGGTAAGAAATGACATTATAGTGCTTTTTTTAATGTGCTATTTTTTAAAAGCAGAAATGTCATTTGACTTGTTGGTCTTTTGTACTTTAGTCTCATTTCCATTATATAGAACAGAAATAACAGCGTTCCCTTCATTTTGAAGTAGTGAGATAGAATGTGTCTCATGCCACCATGTGATTAAGTCCTCAAAAGCAAAGTTGATTACATGAGAGCTTAATCTCTATGTGAATCAAGCTGTGGCACATGGTAAAATATAGTCCTTTCTGCTTGATAACAGAGGTCAAGTAATGGTCAACTGTGTGTTCATTCTTTCACTACATTAAATTACCTAGTCATCTTTTTGGTGCTTCAATTTAGTGCCCCTTCCTGAGTTTAGTGATCTGCTGGCCAGTAAAATAATTTCTTTACTTGCCTTGAGTATTGGACTTTATTATATTTCCAAGATGGCACCAATATAAAATTTGAAATTTATTCCCTTGCTTTAAGATATTGAATAAATCAAGAGTTACATAGGTCAATCCAAATTCTCTTCAAATAATGTCTATGTGACTCTTTCCTTTTCCTTTCCTTCCTTTTTCTTTCTTTCTTTCACCTTTTTTTTTGAGATACTTTGCTTAATGAAACACATCCTCAACTTGTGCTTTTAATATAACTCCCCCAAAAAAAGAAAGAAAGAAAGGAAAAGAAAAAAAATTTTCCCCAAACTATAAGGATATATATAATATGTTGTAAATACCTAGTCAGATGAAGAGAGAAGACTTTTCTTGAAGGATTCTTACAGCAAATGGAAAATAAAACTGTTTTATTTTTTGTGTGTATACATGATCTTTTCCATCATATACTCAATACCCTAACTATGGTTGGTGTTTCTATTATTCCCTCTGTCTCCTAGACTTTAAATATTATTGTAGGAAACAGCATTTGACTTTCTTACATTTGCCATTTATTTCAAACTCATTCTGAACTGATGGTAAGTTCAGAACAATTCAAGAAATATTGATTGAGGGGTGCCTGGGTGGCTTAATCGGTTAAGTGTTTGCCTTCGGCTCAGGTCATGATTCCAGGGTCCTGGGATCGAACCCCGCATCGGGCTCCCTGCTCAGTGGAGAGCCTGCTTCTTTCTCTCCCTCTGCCTGCCGCTCTGCTTACTTGTGCTCTTTATCTCTCTGTCAAATAAATAAATAAAATCTTTTTTTTTTAATAAATATTTTTTGAATGCCTTTATGTATGTACAAGGTTTTGTTCAAGGTATTAAGTGTACTAGTAAGATGAAGTTTCTGTCCATTCTATCTAAACAAGTATATAATTGAACATTTTAAAAATTATTCTATAGACCATCATGCTCATGACTTATTTGCTACATTTATGATTTATAAGTAGAATAGAAAGAGCTTCTAAAAACTGATAATTGGTTACTTTGTAAAATAGAGGTTTACTCAAACTTAGCAGAAATGAAACTGTCCTTAAAGTTCAAATACCATTTTAAGCAATTTGGCAATGACTTGACACTCCCAAAGAAAGACTAAATATTTCTCCTTGACAGTTAAAGATCTTTAACTGGAATATCCAAGTTTAGAAAAAAGATACAGTGCCAAATAGCACAGTTCTGAACACTGAGCAGATGCTCCATAAATACTTGTTGAAAGAGACTGCAAATAATTCCCTCTTACATTTACAAGGAGAATTTTCCCCAATATGGTCCCAACAACTGTGTTTTACCTCTTCTATCATCTGTTTTTACTTGGCTACAACCATAGTTACGACTCAGGCATATACAAAATTAGGGGGTATTCAGAGACTTGAAGAGTCTCTCAATAAAAGCCCAAATGCCAGAGTAAGGCATGGATTCTTTATATCCCTCTAATTAGTACCTATATAACATATCCCCAGATGTTCTTAAGGTAACTATATGATGTGTGAAATAAACTTCACATCATTAGATCTGTCCTTTTATAAAAGCAAACACATCTAGTATGATTTTGTATGGTTAAAAAATAGATTTATCTAATTAGTAAGTGAAGTGAATTTGTACTCCATACAGCTCAACTTCATTATTTTATATATCTTGTATTTAACAAAATTAGTACGATTTATCTTTCATCAAATTCTTTCCTGCTTTTTTTCCTGAATTACTTCTAATATTTCTTGTTAAAAAAACTTCTCATAAAGTGGGAATATTTTTAATACTATTGAACAATTTCAAGAGAAAATACTGTGAAGAAAATTTTAAGTGAGAATTTTCAAAGTTATTTGCAAATGTCAATGTCATTAGATTATGTGACTAATGTCCTAACGGGATAACTGAAGGTAGACTGAATAGGTGTTTATGTGTGTGTTGAGTATTATTACCTTTCGTATGGATTTTTTTAGGCTTATTTAAAATTTAAATCCATTCATTTCCAACTTGAAATTTGGATGATAGGATGCCAAAACAGTCTATTTAAAAATTAAACAACTTAAACAAATCTTTCTTTATAAAAGAGAAAAACCAATATTAAATGTGTGCCAATTATGTTAATAATCCTAATGTGCCATTTGCTTTACAAATAGTTTTTCTTTTAATTACAAAAGACGATTTTACCTCCATTCTCCTAAACGCCCCCCGCCCGCCCCGGGTCTCAGATGTTAGAGTAGTCATAATTTGTGTGAGTAATCACAGCTAGTAATTGGCAGAGCCAGGAGTGAAACTCAGGTCTTTTTTGTTTTTAAGATTCTTGTTCTTTGAAGTATACCAAGTGAGCTCCTTGAAATGTAAATGAATATCTGAGTCATTAACAAGCTTATACTTATTAATAGATCATGGGGCTTAAATGCCTTTTTTTTTGGTAAAAAGTTGACCTAAAATATAAGTTTGACACAAAAACTTTAATAATGGAAGCTTGCAGTTAGAACCTTAAATAAATTTTAAAGTCTGGTATCCTAGATTTATAGTGCAAACTATTCAGATTCTAATTTTTGTAATGATCTAATTATATGAGCAATTTTTTTTTTTTTTTAAGCATTGCATAGTAAGGAAATGAAGCAACAGTCAGGATAAGAAATGAAGAATCCTAGAATAACCTCGAAACTACATGTGATGACAATGAGTCAGCATAGCTGGAAGAAATAGAGCAGCAATTACAATTACATTTTGAAATTTTAACTAAAATTCTTACTTGTCCAAAGCCGGGTTTCTGGTTGGTCTGAACATGTAGGCTTCTGCCAATTTATCTATTTCTTGTATTTAGTTTCCTTTCTAGAAAAATAATTTTAGGATCACTGGGATCATTTTCACACACATGCCATCAGGGAAAAGTTGTATATCAGTCTGTTTATTGCAAATGATATACCATATGTAAAAAAAAATCTGCTCTGAAATATTCTGAGTGATTTAGCATTCATTTGGTAAAAGTTGATGACAGCTCATATATTATACATATATAATTCAAACTTCTATTTCTGTCACTCTTAATCAACAATGATTTCTTGTTACTGATTGGGATTCTGTAATCCAAACCTAAAAAAATTCATATTCAAAGACTCATTTTATGTCTACACGAATTAGAATATTTTAGATAATCAGCAAAGCAGTGTGTTTTGAAATTTGTAGTGCTTGCTAAAATTAGTCATATATTCTCTAGTTTTAAATTATGTTCTGAATTCATGTTATTTTTCCATTGATTTAGAAAATATTTTTCTTAAAGTCCATGCTATTTTTCCTATGAGGAATTACTTTCTTATTTTTCTCCCTGTTCTGCTGGAATCGTTTTAAACCCCGAGGCTCACAGGAAATCCCAACTTAACTTTTTTGATCCCTTTTATTCTCCATAATTCTTTTTTTAAAGATTTTATTTATTTATTTATTTATTTTTATTTTATTTATTTGTCAGAAAGAGGAAACAAAACAGGGGGAGCTGCAGGCAGAGAGAGAAGCAGGCTCCCTGCTGAGCAAGGAGCCCAATGCCTGGGGGTCTTGATCTCTGACCTGAGCCTAAGGCAGATGCTTAACCCACGGATCCACCCAGGTGCCCATCCCCTAATTTCTCTAGTGCTTTGCCTGTACTGTACTATCAAATTAGAAATTATTTTTAAACATGCTGAATGGAGAAAAACTTCGAAATAACTTCATCTAATTAGAATCTCGAAGAAGGAAATTCAGGAACAAGGTAGGCTTTAGGGGGAATTTGTAGGCCAAGATGTACCTATTGCTAACCCTCAAAGACAAGGAAATAATACTATTCCAGTGTTTAGACTTGTGAGAACGTTGTTTATCCAGGATAGAGTCTTTAACCCAGAAGAAGATAAAAAACTTACATTGAAAATAAAAGCAAGGGATTCCTGGGTGGCTCAATCAGTTAAATATCTGCCTTTGGCTCAGGTCATGATCCTTCAGGCCTGAGATAGAGTCCCACATTGGGCTCCTTGCTCTGCAGGGAGCCTACTTCTCCCTGTGCCTGCTGCTTCCCCTGGTTCTGCTCACTCTCTCACTCTCTCTCTGACAAATAAATAAATAAATAAAATCTTTTTAAAAAATAAAAAGAAAGGAAGAAAGAAAGCAAAGAAAGGGAAATAACTGTAGAAAGGAAAAGAGTTAATTATCGGGAAGCAAATAATTCTCCAGAGTTTTTGACTTAGATTATATGAAAGCATGCAAGATTTTTTTTAAATTTTAGTTCTTGAGGGCTCCAACTGGAGACTATAAACCATATTGTAGATCTAAGGCAAAATGCAGTTGCTTACCTCGGGTGCATTACCTGGCACAAAAGTAAGCATTCAAAAATATTTGTTGAATTAGAAGAGTTCACCATGTAAAAAGGAAGAGCCAAGTAAGCACTGCTCATAATATAATAGGACAGTGTTATATTATTAATGCATATGTTGCACTAAAATGCTCAGTGGCAACAACATGCAGTGTCATTGCATAGCTAGTAAAATGAAACTAAAAGAAATCAGTTGTTCTCATAAAGAATTAGGGGTTATTAATGGAGATGACCCTAACTTCTGCAGTCTTGGCTCAGCGTGAGCACAGAGAAGGGGCTAACTGACACTTCCTTCAGAGAGAAGGAACTGGAAACAGGCTGCCATTTTCCTGGTATTTGAGTTGCACCCCAGAGGCTCTGCTAGACTTCACGAAGCATACAGAGTGGGGAAAAGCAGCAGGAGCAGCACGAAAGATGACACGGAGGTTTGCAAATACACATCCCGTCTGGGTAATGGAAACAGTCTGGAATGATTGGCATAGCCAGGGAGAGTCACGGATAAGGCTGGAATTGAGTTTGGAACCCGATTTTCAGTGTCTGGTATGTCTTAATAAAAGGTTCCTTACCACTTGGTATGGGAAATCTTGAAGGAGTTTGAAGCAAAAACTTGTGTTATCACAACCTTTGCGTCGTTTGGCTACCCAAGTACTCCATTACTCAGGTTGCACTTTCTCTAGCATACGCCTGCAAAATATTACAGACTTTTCCTCATCTGGAAAGTCAGAGCAGCTTGTTGTTATCAATAATGCTCTTTAGATATTTAACTACAAAAAGCTTACATAGATTTTCTTAGTGAATGTTAAGTTCCTTGAAATTTGTAATTCCTAAAATGGTCACTGAATTCATATGAGTTTACCAACTGATAGATTTGGATAAATTATTTATTTCAGATTTTATTTATTTATTTGTCAGAGAGAGAGAGAGACAGAGACAGAGAAAGCATAAGCAGGGGGGAAGACAGAGGCAGAAGGAGAAGCAGGTTCCCTGCTCAGCAGGGAGCCCGATGCAGGACTCCATCCCAGGACCCTGGGACCATGACCTGAGCTAAAGGCAGATGCTGAACTGACTGAGCCACCCAGGTGTCCATTGGATAAATTATTTAATGAATACATGAATGAAGGAACTCAGATGTTGGCTTCTGCTATTTTTTTCTTACAATATAATATAACCTTGTGGATATGAGTCACCTCCCTCAGAAATATGGCTGTTAACAAGAGCTGCCAACCAAGGGCTATGAATTCACTCCACTCCCTCAGTGTCCCAATGTGATCCTAACAACAGTCAGGTTGAAGAGCACTCATGTACATTCAGCCACCATCATTCCACCGAACAGTCAGTCTTAGTTTCTCTATCACAGTAGAAGACCTTGCTTATAATTTCCCAAAATGTCAGAGAGCTAGCATATGTTTGAGGTAGGAACGGGAATTCAATTCACACTGAGTATCCTGAATAAAAAGGCACATTTCTTGGCCTCCTTTATGGTGTGAATGTATTCATTCTGATAGTCAAAGTTTCATGATTGTCACAGCACCCGTTATCAACGTAAATTAGAAATTATTTCCCGTATTTTAGTAAGAATTGAGGAGCGGTCTTTACAGAGAGATGGGTTAACCAATGTAAAATCAGATATGTTACATGTCATAGTTCTGCATGGAAGGGGATAAGCAAGACCTGCCCAACCACAGCTTCAGCTTCCTTTATGGGGAATTCTTCCTGGAAGGCCAGGCAAAACTCACAGCTATTGGATTCTTCCGCAGATAGAGCAAGAATTTGGGACCAAGAGGGCATTATGTTGCAAGGCTTTCTAGGTGCTTGAACTCTAATTCCTTCTCCTCCCTGCTTTGCCTTACCCTGACTTGTGAATCATTTTGTTCTTAACAAAGATTCTTTGATCTCCTGTCCTCTTTGTCCATGTCTATCTTGGTTTTTACCATTCATAAACACTCTGATTCTAGAAGTTACTCAGCTCTATGAAATGAGTCAGAGGCTCACATGCCTATAGGTATTAGGTCAGTGATGGAAATGAAGAGATGGGACCTGAGTGAGAACAGTGGAAAAATGACTCCTTTTTTCCCCAATTGATAGTTGTCACTGGGGAATATGGGTCAAATATAGCTGAAAATAAAAAGGGTATTATTTATTTATTTATTTTTTCTTTATTTAAACTCTGTAGACTAATTAGAACATCTTTGTGGGAACATCAGGCTTACAGCCTGTTTTTAATCTTTTCTTTCTTTCTTTCTTTCCTTCTTTCTTTCTTTTTTTAATATGATATTCCGGGATTCATCCTTAAATGACATCAATCACAACCATAGGGATTTTCTTCTCAATGGCAACTTTATCTTACCTAATATTCTTATCCTAATTAAATTAAGCAATTGGGTTTCCATCTCACTGCTCAAAAGTATTTTTACCTCCATATTAGAATATCATATGTGTCCAAATCAATGATTCCACACACTAAATAAAACATAGTTTCTGATGCTCTTTTGTATGAACCACTTCACTTAATATTCACTTCAGTTCTAATAACAGGCATCTCAGTTGCGTTTTTAGGTAGGTAAGGACCACTTCTAGTGCCACAGAGCCAAAAGTAGTAAAGACGTCCTGTCGAAATCGAGGCTCTGAGCAAAGTCTTTTGTTTCTGATCCAGTGAATTTATTACGTCACTGTAGTTTCTCAGTTGCTACTTTCCAGAGTAATTTGATCTTTTGTGAGATCTTAGAAATTTGTGATGGAGCTCTGTTCTGTAATTCTCATGTATTTTTTTTATTATTGTTGTTTGTTTTTTTGTCTTTGAAAGAACTAGTCATAGGCCTAAGACTGTTAATGATATTCAAGTCACTGGCCCTGGTGATGTGATGTTTCTAGATGTAGTTCTCCTATCTGACAGACAAGATAAACAAATCAAAGACTGGATGCATGGAAATTGATACATCCTTTGCTTTGTGAGCTCTAAAAGAGCTTTTATTAAGAATCTTTCATTCATAAGATAATACATTTTTAAAATTCCTAGCCAATAGTAATAAAGCATAAGTGAGAACCTATTATGTGCAAGACATACCATAAATACTTCATGAAACTATTTCAACTTTACAACAACCCAGGGACTTAGATACTATTATTTTACTTATTTTGAAGATATGAAAACTAAGAGTTAAGAAATATAAGTAATTTGCCAAAGAAGATTTCTTAGTACCTCGAATTAGCCAAACTTGGGGTTTAGGGCACAGTCCTCCAGATCACCAAGTCTCCCCAAGACTTCTAACATCAACTTCAAATTTAGCAGTTCTGCAAAACCACCCAAATTTCTATAGTTTGCTACTCACAGAAATCACTGATCAGGGATTCTGTATCCTCCTAACATCAATGTGTTCCAGGAATATTGCCAACTCAAGAAACTCATTTGAGCTTTAGTGTCTTGAATTTTCAATGAAGCTTCTTTATGTAGACAGGATTGGTTGAATCTTTGTCCAGGTGTTTGAACTCAGCATCCATTCCCCCTGGAGTTAAGGCTGATAGTACAGTGGCTCAAAGCCCCAAGCATCTAATCATTCCCTTGGTCTTTTTGCCATGGCCTGCCCCCATCCTGAGATATCTCATTAGTATACCCTCTCTAGAGGACCTTGTTAACATAAACTGTCCAGGTGTGGTCCCAGAGGCTGAACATGAAAAACAAAAACACTCCTATCACTTATGAAATTCCAAGGATTTAGAAGCTAGCTCCCAGGAACCAGAGACAAAGGTCAGCCAAATTCTTTATTACATGCTCAGTTAATAAATAGCAGAATCAATATTTAATCCTAGGTGTATTGGGCTCCAAATTTTACAAGGTGCATTTTCTTCTCATTTGCCTAGAACATTACCTGACACATAGTAAGTGCCCAATAAATCTTAATTAAATGAATAAACAAATCAGTTTGGTGTGTGTGTGTGTGTGTGTTTCGCCTTCTGCACAGATAGGGTAAAATTTCATGGCAGTAGTTGATACATCCAAGGACTGGGTAATCTTGTCATTTTGTGAATGAAATAAACTCTCAAAGGCATCCATTAATTCTGAAACCCTTCAAATGAGCTTTTGTCCTCCTGAAAACAGCTTGCTGTTGTTATATAGAATCACTGGGAGATGAAAGAGGGGCTAGAGGGTATAATACTTATGACTTAAGTGATTACAGATGAGACTGAATATAAATTGATTTAGAGCTGTTCTTTGGTATTAGAATAAAATTTCTGATGAGACTTCATTCTCCAGAGTAATGCTTCAGTGTGATCCAATGAGATTTTCTTTTAAATAGGACATAAGCTCTGTCATGTCTTTGAAAATAGTTTTTAAGGAAAAGCCAATTAAAAAATACATTATGAAAAGCAAACTAATACTCAACCAGTTGGGGCTGTGTGTATGACAGCAATAGAGAAATATGAGAGAGGGAAAAATTTTAGGCAAGGGAAATCAGGATTTTTAAATTTTATTTATTATTTATTATTTATTTATTTTGAAAGATTTGATTTATTTGTCAGAGAGAGAGAGAGAGAAAGCACAAGCAGGGGGACCAGCAGGCAGAGGGAGAAGCAGGCTCCTTGCTGAGCAAGGAGTCTGGATGTGGGACTCCATCCCAGAACTCTCAGATCATGACCTGAGCCAAAGGCAGACACTTAAATGACTGAGCCACCCAGGCATCCCAAAATCAGGACTTTTTAAATAACAAATTAAAATATGTCTTCAAATATTTATATTTTGTTTAAAATAAAGGCTCTGGGGGCACCTGGCTGGCTCAGTTTGTAGAACATGCTACTCTTGACCTTGAGGTCTTGAGCTTGAGGCCCCATGTTGGGGGTAGAGTTTACTTAAGGAAAAAAAAAGAAAAGAAAAAAAAGAGAGGTACCTGAGTGGGTGAGGCAGTTAAGTGTCTGCCTTCAGCTCAGGTCAGGATCACAGGGTCCTGGAATAGAGAGAACCTCATGTCAGGCTCCCTGCTCAGGCGGGAGCCTGCTTCTCTGCTTTCCTCTCCCCTGCCCCACATGCGTTCTCTTTCCCTTTCTCTTGAATGAATAAAATCTTTAAAGAAAAAAAAAAACTGATCTGATTTAATTATAAGTAACATTTATTAAGACCTTAGTCAAATGCAGATAATGGGGAAACATATTTTTTCTTTTACCTTTCTCTGCTTCATCATTGTCCCTTTCATTTTTCTCAATGTTATATCATCAGAATACAATTAAGAGAAACAATGCCTAACTGTAATTCAAAGTGGATGGCTCATTTTAAAGTAACGGCCTGCAAAAGAAGAAAGATGGAAGAAATAACTTTTCATTGTGATAGATCCTTTAAAATTTTTCTGACTGCATGATCACTAACCTAGTCTGTTAGAAACAACTATCTTGGGATGTGGGGGTGGCTCAGTTGCTTAAGGGTCTGCCTTCGGTTCAGGTGGTGATCCCAGGGTCCTGGGATCAAGCCCTACATTGGACTCCTTGCTCAGCAGGGAGCCTGCTTCTCCCTCTCCCTCTGCCTGCTTGTGCTCTCTCTCTCTGAGTGTCAAATAAATAAATAAATAAATAAATAAATAAATCTTGAAAGAGAGAGAGAGACAATTATCTTTTGGGGTATATTCCCAGACTTCTAAAAGTTATGGTTTTTAATTTCTTACTATATTTAAATTACTTTATTTATAACTTCACATTTCAGAATATATCTGAATTTAAGACTGTCCTATTGTTATTTTATTCATTTTGCCTATGTCAAAGGATTGAAGTTGGAAATATTGTAGTTATTGAACTATATCCCTTTTGCATATTGTACCTTAACCTAATGATGCTTTCACAGAAACAAAATGTAGTAATAGTACATTATTAAGAGGAAGTGAACTTATAATGTCAAAACAGTGTTGTATTTGCTTAAAATTTCATGTAAAGACAGAATTCAAAGGATGACATTCATATGTACAGCAATAGCTTTTAGGTTCTTAGAAGTGTTAAGTAAAAGAAACATAGTAAGATAAACTCACCTATTAATTTAGCTAAGAAAAATAATTCCTTTAATGTTTAGTAGATAGCTTTGGGTCTCCATTTATAAGCAAATGGTGGAGGGTTTACCTTTTTCTTAATCAAGCTTCTTTTCCTTACTTCCAAGAGCCACAGTTGATTTAGGACTGAACTCCTGGTCCTGGTCTTCTGAAATGGCCTTGTAGCTGGTGTCTTGGAAATACCCATCTTCTATTCTTCCACTGAAATGGCTTTATAAGTAGACCTGTATTGAAAAATCTTTAGTATAGTATCTTTTCTCACTTTACAAGAAATTAATTTTAGAAATGTCCATGTCAATAGCTAGTTGCAAAATATCATTTTAACAATTCCCCAAATTCTTCTGAAGTGATGCATCATGAAGTAGCATTTTAGAGAACTTCTACCACGATCATTAACAGATATTTATTGTAATGTGTTAGGCCTTTAAAGATAAAGATCTCCCTTTGTATAAGGAGCTGCAAAATTTATTCTGCCAAAATATATTTGTCTTCACTCAGCATCCAATTACAAAAAGGTAAATTCTTACTGGAATTGTTGTGTGATTGGTATCTGGGGCAGGTAAAGGCATAGACAAATGTTGGAGGGAGGGAATATGTGTATGTAAGGGGGAAAAATAGCTTTTTCCTTTAGCCAGCTTAGGTTCTCTGCTTGGGACCCTGTAGATTAGATTGTCAAAAGATAGATTAACAAGGAAAAAACTATAGAATTCTATTACAAAATGCATTGTGCATCCATATAGGAGCATACGGTGTCGAACAACCCTGAGGGTAGGTTAGAACTTGGGCTTAACATCTTTGGCTAAACAAAGTGGGTTTTTGACTTCTGGGTGGAAGAGGAAAGTTATAGGAGGTGATCAAGAAAAATGTGGTAAACAAGTCTTATCAGTAAGGTTGCTTACACAGGTGACTGGTGCTGTCATCATTGATAAGTCATTACGAATCTGCCTTTAGGTAGAGGAGAAGGAAGGAGACATGGTTTATGAATTGAATTTTCTTTATAAATGTAAATTTCCTTTACAAAAAGAAAACATGCCCTATTTTTAGAGCTTTTCCTGCATCTGTTGGTTCTTAATGGTCTTTGGTTCAAAATAATCCATATGCCAAAAATGCATATTTTGGGGTGACATATTCTAGTACCTTTCACATGCAACTGGTAGAGTTACTCACTAGTTTGTAATAAAGGGGCCTAACTATGGCCCAAACACTGCTCATCATTAGAGTTCATCTTTTTTTACCTTTATATTGACAGGAGGTAAAAAGAAAAAAAAATTAGAGATCTTATTTATTTATTTGAGAGAGAGAGAGAAAGAGAGAGAGAGGAAGAGAGAAGGAGCATGCACACAAGCAGGGGGGAGGGGCAGAGGGACAAGCAGACTCCCCGCTGAGGGGGCAGCCTGATGAAGTGTAGCTGGATCCCAGTGGGAAACAAAGGCAGAACAAAATGTAGATAAAATTAAATGTCCATTGAGGCACCTGGATGTCTCAGTGGGTTGAGCCTCTGCCTGGGATTGAGCCCTGCCTGGGGGCTCTTTGTTCAGCGGGGAGCCTGCTCCCCCCTCCCCGCTCTCTGCCTGCCTCTCTGCCTACTTGTGATCTCTCTCTCTGTCAAATAAATAAATAAAATCTTTTAAAAAAATTAAATGTTCATATAACCTACAGCCCATAGACAAATACTTGAGGCAGGCAGACTATCTTAATGTTAATGCTCATTAGAGGGAAATACAACCTTAGTTTGACCATAGTAAGCAAGGCCTCAGGTATCCAAGGAGTCTTCTTTAGCATACGAAAATCCTTTTGGAACTTCCCTTATCTTTACTTCCCCCAACCCCAAAGTATATAATCAGTGCCCCCCCCAAGCCCTCACCAATCCCAGGGCAGCAGCTCTTTCTGCCCACAGATTCTGACCTCTCGCTTTAATAAAACCACCTTTTTGCCCCAAAGACATCTCAAGAGTTGTTTCTGAATGTTGGCTCTGGACCTCACCCCACTACACCTCACCTCCATTCTAAAATTGCATCACTAGGACCCTGACATCATGACCTGAGCCGAAGTCAGACACTTAAGTGACTGAGCTTCCCAGGCACCCCAAGAGGTAAAGGATTTTAAACTCAATCTTATATGTATGTATTGTGTCCATTCAATGTACCTATATCACTTAAAAGTTAAGGGAGCGGTTTGAATCTATAGAGCTGATTGGATGTAGCAAAACGCAGCTGAATATTTAGTGCTAAAATGACGGATGGGATAGTATAAGTGTATTTGACAAAGGAAGGGAAACAGAAAATTTGACGTTCTCTATTGCAATACTGAAAATTTATTTTATGAAAAAATATTCAGAACAATGTAGGTGCTTAGTGAGTACTGCCCAAAACCATATAAAAAAACCCCAAAGCAATGTCATATTTAGATCATCACAAGAGAATGACACTTCAGAGGTTGCTGTTATTATTGCAGGTTTTTTTTTTAAATAATCTCTACACCCAACATGGGGTTCAAACTCACAACCTCAAAATCAAGAGTTGCATGTTCTACAGGCTAAGCCAGCCAGGTGCCACTGGTAGGATGGTTTTTAACTGTCCTCTTACCGGTAGGAGTAATGAGATTGATGAATAGTGCTGTTGAGACAAAGTATAATTTTTGTAGTATTAAACACATATGCTAGATGTTCATCAAACTGTATTAAAAGTCTTTTTCTGGTTTTTCTGCTATAGTGACTTTTTTCCCCCATTATTTTTCTGTTGCTAAGAATACAGGTCCTGTAGCTATGGTCTCTTTGTGACCACTGGCTGTCAGTGCCAATTACAATTTAAATAGCCCCGGCAAAAAGAATTCAAATGTGAACCAGCAAATAGCTGTCATCAACACATTACTGAAACAAAGTCATTTGAAGGGCCAAATGAACTACGTTAACATTCAGACTCAGCCAACTAAGAATGAAAATAGCTGAATTTAAAATAACTTTTTTTTTTTTTTTAAGTAACCTTAACAAATGTGCTTCCAAGTAGGATAATTGCATTTGGACCAATCAAAGAAAGTTAACCTTCGCTTGGAAAAAAAAAAAAAAAATCAGGTGGGGAAATAGATTTAAAATTGCAATAATTAGAGAAAAGAGAATAATTCTCTTAAATTTCAGCAACCAAAACTCAGTTTCTTTATCTATTAAAACAAATACTGTTTTTACCAGTAAAAAGGATGCTTTGAATCTTTCAGTAAGAACACCTTTGCATTGTTTGTCCAGTAGAGGTGATGAATTTGCCTTAATCATACTCACTGTTGACCTGTTTCCCTCATATTCAAGAACACTGGCTGTGGATAAAACCTTCTAGTGGACAAGAGAGAGCATCAACAGTTTGAAGGAAACCAAAATATGCCACTTTGGCATACGAATTATTTTGAGCTAAAGGCCATTCAAAACCACAGATGCAAGAAAAGCTTTCACCTCTCCTTAAACTGTGTAAAAATAAAGTATAAATTTCCTCCTTTGTAAAGGAAATCTGTATTAATTAAATAAATCTCCATTTGTAAAGCTGTCTTTGTAATAGCAGAAGACCGCTATTTCTGGAGACAGCCTTTAGCACCTGAGAGATTCTGTGAACAAGATAACCCTTATTTACCACACACTTCCTCTCCTTACTTCTCCATATCTTGCCCTTCCTTCCCAGCAGCCGAAAACCTTTTTCCCCTTGTGCAGCTAAGACGGTAAAAAAATCTCAATCATCTGGCCTCCTCCTTGAGTCTTCTATTTCTTTTTTAAACTCCCATGCATATGTACACAGTTAAACTTTTCCTCCTTTGATAATCTTTTTTCAGTTTGTCTTGGGCCCTAGAAACTGAAACTAAGAGGGTAGAGGAAAAAAAGATTTGATCTCCCCTATGAGTTCAAAGTACGCAGGGTGCACAAAGAATGTGCTCCTAGTTCAAATCAAAACCACATTGAGATACCACCTTACACCAGTTAGAATGGCCAAAATTAACAAGACAGTGAACAACATGTGGTTGGAGAGGATGTGGAGAAAGGGGAAACCTCTTACACTGTTGGTAGGAATGCATGTTGGTGCAGCCACTTTGGAAAACAGTGTGGAGATTTCTTAAGAAATTAAAAATAGAGCTTCCCTATGACCCTGCAATTGCACTACCGAGTGTTTACCCCAAATATACAGACGTAGTGAAAAGAAGGGCCGTCTGTACCCGAATGTTCACAGCCACAATGGCCACAGTTGCCAAACTGTAGAAAGAGCTAAGATGCCCTTCAACAGACGAATGGATAAAGAAGATATGGTCCATTTATACAATGGAGTATTACACCTCCATCAGAAAGAATGAATACCCAACTTTTTTATCAACATGGATGGGACTGGAGGAGATTATGCTGAGTGAAATAAGGCAAGCAGAGAGAGTCAATTATCATATGGTTTCACTTACTTGTGGAGCATAAGGAATAAGGCAGAAGACATTGGGAGAAGGATAAGAGAAGTGAGTTGGGGGGAAATCAGAGGGAGAGACAAACCATGAGAGACTGGGAACTCTGAGAAAAAAACTGAGGGTTTTGGAGGGGATGAGGGTCAGGGGATGGGTGAGCCTGGTGTTGGGTATTAAGGAGAGCATGTATTACATGGAGCACTGGGTGTGGTGCATAAATAATGAATCTTGGAACACTGAAAAAATAAAATTAAATTAGAAAAAAAAAAAAAAAAAAAAGGATGCGCTCCTAGCAGTTGTCAAGCAGGAGGAAAGTGATTCATAAAGAAGCAGCCCTCCAAAATGGGTCTTTAAGATCAAATAGGAGTTCTCCAGTAGGTGTATTAATTACAGAAGGACATAAAGGAAGAGCATGTTGCAGTGACATGAAATGATGAGAGAGCAAGGTGTGTTTAAAGAAAGCTCACCATAGCTGATGGTCTGTGGGATGGAGGGTGACGGGAATGTAGCATAGAACTTTTGATAGTATACTTGGCTTATCCCCTGTCAATAAGGTCTTTTGACCAAATTATCTGTATAAGTAGTTATTATGTTGTGTTTTCTAAATTTTATGACTTTAATATTTTATTAGTTACATATATAAGTGATTTTAAATGAAAATGTTTCTATAAAGCTTATAGTAATAAAAGTTATTTTTTGTTCCACTATTCACTATTCTTCACTATTCCTCCTTTCTTTTTCTTTTTTTTTTTTTTTTTTTTGAGAGAGAGAGAGAGCGAGAGCACAAGCAGTGGGAGGGACAAAGGGAGAGGAAGAAACAAGCTTTCTGCTGAGCATGGAGATCTAGGACTAGGGGGCTTGATCCCAGGACCCAGGGATCATGACCTGAGCTGAAGGCAGATGCTTAACTGACTGAGACACTCAGGTGCCCCCTCAGTTAATTCAACACAGTAAATTTCCACTGTGGGCTATACACATTGCTAAAGTTTGTTGGTAAAAAGTGATCAAGATAGAGATGGATTCTGACTTCATGGTGCTTATAATTCAGTAAAAAAGAAAGTGTTAAATTAAAAAAAAAAAAAGCAATAGTTAAAGATGTTAAAAAGCTAATTACCACGAGGGAAACAAATAGACACAAAGACGGAATAACAGACATAGGGAGTGAAGATCCGTTTTACATGCTGTGGTCAGGCAGGATCTCTCTGAAGACATTATCAGCATTTTTTTATGGAGGACAAAAATGAAGTTCTGATGGGCTGAGTGAGGAGAACTGAAACCCACACACTGGGACTGGATACACTCTTTGTTAGTATGTGAAATAATACCTTTCTCTCCATTAAAAATGCTGACACCAAGCCCAAGTAACTTACAGACTTATTCCAGGAGTTATCTGCTTCTGGAAAAAAAGACTATGAACCAAGGAACATCTTATTTATCAAGACAACGTCTTTCTTACCAGAATTTTCTTACAAAGCCCTTCCTGTGCCCATGCATCCTAAGCTATTAAATCATAAAATCTACCAAAGCTCTATCAGTGTTCTCTTTGTAAGGCTTATCGTAAATCACACTGGCTATGTCCTAATTTTCCATATTGAGACACTTCTAGGGGACTGTCAGTGTGGTTCTCACCTCCCTACCTCTGTGCCAAAATAAGTCTCATAGCCTTGCTTTTCTGGTGGCCTTTTGAGCGATCACCAGAAGACTATGACATGCAATAGTCACATAAATGTTAAGTGAAGAGTCCAATCTCTAACCTAAAGCTATGAAGAGCTAAGTATACCTACTCCATGTTCAGTCTCAGCCCAAAGCCCAACATCTTTTTTTAATTAATCTATTTTCTTATAGTTCTCTCTGCCCTCTAAAAAAAGCAATGATCCTCTAACATCAACTTTTTACTTGGCTCATGATTCTATCTTTTCCCAGTTCCTGAGGAGGAGGCTCTCTTTTGATTGTAGCATCTTCAGCCACTTAACTGGAACTAGTTTTAATATTCAAAAAATGCATTTCAAAATCATAAATGTTTGTTAAAAGCTGTGTATAGTAAAATCGCAGGATGAAATTCAAATTGGATAGCCTGAAAATTGTAAGACGTCTCAATTCTGAAAAATGGACCTGTTCTGAGGCTCTTGACAGAACAGGCTGAGTGGGGAATAGAGATAAGTAAAACCCACTGAGTTTAATGGAAACTAGTGGCAACTGTGGACAACTCTAGAGCGAATGTTCCATCTGAAAATGGGCAAGCTCCACTTAGTACCCGCAGATTTTTGCCATGCGGCCATACGGGCCAATTTTGTCAGATACTTTGACAGCTGGTAAAGTCTCTCTGTCTCTCCTTTTTTCAAATGTGGGCAACTAGCAAGTATTTGGAAACTCCTCGGCTTGCCAAACAAAACCCAAGGGCAGGATTCCACCACCAGTTGTAGCCTCCGCCTGCTCAGTCCAAGTTGGTTTATTGACTCTGCCCTAGGCAACTCCTTATACTTGTTTCCTTAGCCTCTCTCATGATGTTTATTTAACTTTAAGTGCTTCTCTTTTCTCTGTACCTATTCAAATACACCATTCTTCAAGTTCTAGGTCAATTTTGACCCCCTCTTTCCTGTCACTCCTGCTTCACGATCACTGTCTGCTGGGATAATGTGTATTTATTAACTGATGATCTAATTTGTGACTTTATTGTATACTACTTTTCATTTTCTCATTAGTCCTGCCAAGATTTTTTATTAGAGAGAACACTTTTGTAGAAGAGTTCTTAAAAGACTTGTAGCCCAGTCCCTCTGTATGTAAAGACTTGGAAATGGTAAGTAAATCCCCAGCATCATATTGTTAGTTGTTTAAAGACTCCAGAGGCTTTTAAAGTTTGCCTTGAGGCTAGTAGGTATTGGATACACATATTTGATTGATTAAAATATATCTGTCATTGTAACAAATATCTCCTTAGACTTTTGTTTTAATTTCTTAACATTTAAACACAAAATTCTGGATTCAGCAATGAAATCATGTTTTACAGAGTGTTATCTATAAGCTGTAATCTTCTTCTAAAAAATAGGTTGTTGTTATTTTTCAAAAAAAGAAAAAAAGAAACACCCAAAACAATGGTCTGTTTTTGCATTCCATGTTAAGCTAAGGGAAATGAATGCAAATTGCTTTGTTTATAAGATGCAACTGTGCCTCTTTTTAGTTTTAGAGGCAGTTTCTATTGGAGGAACCATTTTTCCTTCAGAATTTTGAAGTTGCTTAGCCATTCAAAATGCTGCTACTTAATTTTTTCCCAGGTGACTAAATTCAGGTTTAACTAAGGTAAGATTTTAAGGTATTTGTTCCAATCTGCAGAATTTAAGGAATAATGTCATCCTAACCAATACTATCCCTACTAAAACTTGCATTACAATTATCATGAAAATATTGGTCATAATGTTTAGGCAGAAAAAAATGGGCCTAAAGAAATGATTAGACAAAAGACTGTCACAGCATTATAGGATTCTCCATCCTGTAAAATTCTGAATCTGATTTTTAAAATTTCAGGTACATACCCCTCAGTTCATTGCCCATTATGTCCTTTTTTTCTAGACCCTCTATAATTAATGAACATATTCACGTTTATCTCCAATCCCTTCTCACATTTCTCTTCCTATATAGGCAACCACCACTAAAGGATGACTATGAATACCTTTGTCACCTCTCCCATTAAAAGATGAGGTCCTCTCTCCTTACCTTGCATCTGATTTGGCTGATGACTAATTACGTGATTCTAGTTATGACAGAAGTGGTGCTGTGTAAATTCTAGGACTCATCTTAGGAGTATTGGCAGTTTCTGTACTGATCTTACGATTTGACTACTTTGCTGGAGAAACAACATAGACAGTCCCTTGGGGTACACAAGTGGGAGAGCATTCCAGATGAGACAAGCCTTCTACCATCTCTACCAACATTTCAGAAATGTGAACAGAGAAGTCTTGCACACTATTGACCCCATCAGCCACCAATATAAAACATCAGACACCTTCTGTGGACACCACATGAATATACCGGTAACCTACTCCAACCATGCCTGAATTCCTGACTTACAGAGTTGTGAGCAAAATGAACGACGGTTTTTAGCCACTAGGTTTTAACATGGTTTGTTACTTGACAAAGGATAACTGGCACAGCACCATTCTTTTGTATTTAATGTTTATCTTTGTTCTTTGATTTTTAATTACCTGTTCATACTTGATGCCACCTTTTTTTTTTTTTTTAATTTATTTGACAGACAGAGATCACAAGTAGGTGGAGAGGCAGGCAGAGAGAGAGGAAGGAAAGCAGGCTCCCTGCTGAGCAGAGAGCCCGATGTGGGGCTCAATCCCAGGACCCTGGGATCATGACCTGAGCCGAAAGCAGAGGCTTCAACCCACTGAGCCACTCAGGCACCCCGATGCCACCTTTTTTTAAAAGTATCTTTTAAAGATTTTTATTTATCTGACAGAAAGAGAGTACAAGCACGGGGAGCAGCAGGCAGAGGGAGAAGCAGGCTTCCCGCTGAGCAGAGAGCCTGATGCAGGGCTAGATCCCAGGACCCTGAGATCATGACCTGAGCCAAAGGCAGGTGCTTAACAGACTGAGCCACCCAGGTGCCCCTTGATGCCACTTTTACTATTAGGTTTGCTGACCTCTTGTTTTTAAGCAGCTGGTTGTGTATCTATAGATTAATCCCTGTTTTAGACATTACAAATATATTTGTTTATTCCTTCATTGGTCTGTTCATTTTTTTCATGTTGTCTATTGAATAGATATTTTTATTTTCTTCTAATTAATTAGTTCACTTCTTTCCAGATGTACTTTTGAAGTTTAAGAATTCTTTCACTGCTGCTAAGTCACAAAGATATTTATCTGCACTCCTTCTATAACTTTATATTTTTACTTATTTCACTTCAGTATTTCTCCTGCTTTGGATGAATTCTTATATGTGATGTTGGACCTGAATCTCGTTTTTTTTTTTTCCCTCCATATAGGGAAGGCTTCTCCTTACTCCACTACCCCCCCACACACAAAATATCTACTAACCAATGTCTCCTTCCCTCAATGTGTGATATTTCTCTTATCTTATAGTAAGTTATATACAACAATATACCTCTAAACTCTGTTTTTCCTCATTAACATATATTTTCTGTTCTTTATTCTTTTTTTTAAAGGTTGATTTAGCTATTGCCAGAATGGTATTTCTTTGTATAAACCTTAGAATATGTTTATTTTCTTTCTTAAAAAAAAATCAACAGGAATTTTTTCAGATTATATTGAATTTACATTTTAATTTGGGATGAATTGACACCTTTGCAATTTTAAGTCAAGAGTACGCAACTCTATTTATTTATTCAGAGGATCATCTTTCATCTTATATTAAAAAAAAAAAATGGGTCACCTGGAAGTTTCAGTCAGTTGAGCAGCCAACTCTTGATTTTGGCCTGGGTCATGATCTCAGGGTCCTGGCTCCATGTCAGTCTCCCCTTCTCAGCAAGGAGTTGCTTTGTAAATACTATATATTATGTTATTGTGAGCAGTATCTTAATTATTATTATACTTTCTGATTAGTGTAGTGGTCACCATTTGCTACATAAGAAACAACTAAAAAAGTATCTAGGGCATAGAGCAGTAAGTATTTCCCACTCCTGCATTGTATTGGCTTGGGCCACTCACTCAGTAGAGGGGCAGGGGATCCCAAGGTTTTAGGTTTCTTAGGGTGGAAGTCAGAAGCTCCCATATGGCTGAATGGAAACAAGCAATGCTCTGAGCTGGCACGCACAAGTCATATACACTGTCACTCCTGTCCATATTTCAGTGGCCAAAGCACATGATTTAGCTCAGTATCAGTTGAGTGGGAAAGTATATTCTCCCTTTAAGGTAGTTTAGTGGGAATGAAAAACTGAGGAGTAAGTGAATCAAACACAATTAACCAAAATTAGCCTTCTAAATAGGCAGAATGAGTTGAGAGCATCTTGATGTTTATTTAATAATAAGATCATTTGAAGGTATCTGATTTCAACTAGGGAAATTTCAACATTAAAGCATTAAGTTTAATTAATTCTTAGATTTATTCCAGAAGTATTTTCATTTAAAAAAAATGTATTTATTTTAAGTAACCTCCTCAATAGGTATTGTGGGGGCTTAAACTCAGGACCCCGAGATCAAAAGTCACAGGCTTTTCTGACTGAACCAGCTAGGTGTCCCAAAAAGTATTTTTGTTTCTATTTATTTATTTATTTATTTATTTTATTATTATTTTTTAAGATTTTATTTTTATTTACTTGGCAGACGGAGATCACAAGTAGGCAGAGAGGCAGGCAGAGAGAGAGGAGGAAGGAAGCTTCCTGCTGAGCAGAGAGCCTGATGTGGGGCTCGATCCCAGGACCCTGGGATCATGACCCGAGCCGAAGGCAGAGGTTCAAAGTACTGAGCCACCCAGGTACCCCAGTAGTTTTGTCTTCATGCTATTGAACATTAAGAGAAGATAATTTTATGAACTAATTGTTAATTGTGATCTACTTTCACATAACAGCTTGAAATGGTTATTATAATATTTGCTGCATGTTTTAGGATATTTCCCACTTTATGTTGTAGTCAATTTTATATGTATATATATATAAATGTATGTATTGTCTTTCCTTTGTGGGGAGCAGTGAGAAACATATCTATCACCTAACCAAAAATCCATGAAAACAAGTGTTTCTCAAT
This sequence comes from Enhydra lutris kenyoni, assembly GCF_002288905.1. Taxonomy (NCBI): domain Eukaryota; kingdom Metazoa; phylum Chordata; class Mammalia; order Carnivora; family Mustelidae; genus Enhydra; species Enhydra lutris. The sequence continues at coordinate 7,369,167 of NW_019154087.1, read as the reverse complement.
TTGATGTTAGGCAGCTTAATAGAATTATATATTCTCATTTGTTTCAGCAAGTCTGTTATCGCTAGTGATAAAGTAAGTACTTTGCTATATTTTAAATTAAATGAAATTTTCTAGATAAATCAGAAGCCTAGTTAAAACAAAAAATAGCAGATATTCTTAAATTTGGTGTACTCAAATATCTTTTACCAGTAAGTCTACAATGGTAGAAAATATCCTCTGACTTCATTGTTGCATATTTAATATACTATTGTTCTTAAGTACTGTTGCATAAGAAACTCAGTATGAATTATTTTATTTGAGAAACTGATTTAACTGTATTCCCTGGAAAAGTCTTCTACTGTTCTTATACTGAACTTTAAGTTTCTTATTTTATTGGGCTCTATATTGGTGTTTAGAGTCTTTGGCTGAGAAGTATTCTATTTTATTTATTTATTTTATTTGCCTTATGTATTTCTAGAAATAGACATACTTGTATTTGTGCGCTTTAGAAATAATCTCTAGATCCAAATGAAGATATATTTATTTATATCTTCTATATACTATACTATACTATATTATACTATATTTCAGCATATTTTTATAGAGAATTTAGAGGTCTTTTATCAATTCTATGTATATATACATATATCACATTTTAAGGCATTTTATCAAGTACCATGTAAGCATAATTTTTGCATGTACTATATATTAAATACATGCTTACATGGTACTTGATAATGCCTTTAGGTAGTGAAACACCTTAAAACAACAGGAAGCAATTATAGACATACAAACATACCTTTGAAAAACAACAAGAAATCTATTATGGAAACATTAGCCATTTTTTAGCAATAATTTGGGAAGTATTGGAGACAGTAATCTGAATCCATGTGTTTTCAGTCAAGGGAGGTGTAAGGAAAAGCACAAATTCTGGAAATTAGATTAATTTAGTAATAGTAAGTCTAGTCTGCCACGTTAAAATGCCCCAGAATCATGTATGACATTGAGCATTTGAATGTCCAAATCCCTGTCTACTGAGGCAAATGTACAGTATTCCTAAATCTACAGCCTCTAATCAGGTGCCATGAAAGGAAGAATCTGGGGACATTAGGTCTAAGTTTTAAGGTCTTATATCCTCCTGGAGTTTATATTTTCCAACAGTATGTTATGAAAACAATCCCTTTTCATTGTCACATCTTTCGAAAGTGGTTAAATCAATATTGCAAATTTTTTACAGTTGAATAAAGAAATAAATATCAATATAATCCTTTGATGGCATTGCTTTCCAGAGAATAAAATGTTATCTTGTTCAATATCTTTGATAGCTTTCATTTTTCTAAAGGAGAATAATATTTGATGACAATGAGTGTCAATAATGCTAGAGACCAAAAATCTGTTCATCTATTTAATGAGTGTTTTAATCTAAGAAAACAATGTATTTTAGACCATCTCCAGTTGAGGTCTTTACTATAGTACTCCTTTGTGTTTCTGTAAGATTTAATACCAAATTGAGGGGAGCTTTGTTGGCTTAGTCGGTTAAGCATCTGCCTTTGGCTCAGGCCCTGGGATCAAGCCCTGTGTTGGGCTCCCTGTTCGGCATCGTCTTTAAAGTGCTAAGATACCACAAATGACAGAAAATCTTTTCACTTTTTTTCCATGGCTATGTATCGATTTCAATTCACAGGTACCTTTAGAATATTGCTACTGTTTGTATACTTCATCAGCAACATTCCAATAGAGTGTTAAATTATACTATTTCTGCTCTATTATTATTGAAAGGATTAGAAAAAATAATAGTGTAGATGTGCTGTATATGATAGTTATTTCAATACAACCAATTTGTAAAATTACAGATTGTTTGCAAAAAATTATCTTTAAATTTGCAAAATAGTGTTGTTTATTGTTTCTTAATCCTATATGCTTTACGAATAGCTATGATTTCTTTGCCTTTGCTTAGAAGCAGTCCAGACTGAAACTTGCTTTATTTCAACACATCAAAATGAATTCCACCAAATGAAATATAAATTGAATTGCTTTCAGGAGTAAAATCACTTAACTGCCATGAATCACAATTTGAGATTTTTAAAGAGCAAGACATTCTGGGGTGTGTGAGTGCGTGTGTGTGCTTGTGTGTGCACGTGCGCGCGCGCGCGCGTGTGTGTGTGTGTGTGTTCCTGCTTATGTACCAGCAGGAAGAGTAATACATTATTAACTAAACTCTGGAATTCACTTGGAATTCCACTTTTACTGAAATGGAAGACTACTTTTCTTTGCCATGACTGATTTTGACAGTCAGAGATATTAGTGTGTGATGATATTTTAAACATTCTCTCACCTCATTTCCTAAGCTTTAGTATTACAAATAATATATTATTGTATTGTGTTAAGTTATTTTCAAGTATTTAATGTATTTGAAATGTTTTAAGATGCAGATAACTTCAGCATGACCATTTCCACCTTTTCCGGTATTTAAATAATGCCAATAGTTCTTATTTTTTGGGTGTCAACTCCATTTAAACACATACTATCCCTGAATTTGTGAAATACAAATTGCACTAGCAATGAAATATTGGTATGTTCCATTTAAAGTAGCTATTCAAGGAACGAAGTTCTTAAATATTTATCGTTGTAGTGGTCGGAGGCTCCTTTCCATTATGTGAGCCTCAAAGTTATTCTTTCTAATTATTTTCCTATCTTATTTCTTGGAAGAAGATAGAAAAAAATACTTAAAAGAGGCTGTGCAACTGAGAAATTGAGCTACTGACTGCTTGGGTGAATTCCCCTACCACCAATTATCTTTGAAACCATTTTAAACAGAATTAGTGAAATTCTTAGATTACATTTCAAATAGATCCCTCCTCATTATTGCTTAAGTAGTTTTTCCTGCTTTTTTCTACTTTACTACTTTTTAGGTAATTAATGCACATAATATGTAACTGGCCCAAACTATAAAGCCCTATTGTAAAACATTTTTTAATCTTTTGTACAAAATATTTATTAAGCATGGAAATTTTGTATATAGGTATTTATTCTGTTGTCCATGTTTGGTTTTTGTTTTGCTTTTTTTTTTTTTAAAGATTTTATTTATTTATATGACAGACAGAGATCACAAGTAAGTAGAGAGGCAGGCAGAGAGAGAGAGAGAGGAGGAAGCAGGCTCCCTGCTAAGCAGAGAGCCTGATGCGGGGCTCAATCCCAGGACCCTGGGATCATGACCTGAGCTGAAGGCAGAGAGGCTTTAACCCACTGAGCCACCCAGGCGCCCCACTTTTGTTTTTTTTAAACACATATACCTGTCGTCTCAAAGTCAGTAATGACGTGAAATGTGTGTAAGGACACTTATTTTAAATTATTCCTGCATCAAGCAGGGCATAGCAAAATCAAAATTTTTAATGATATTTACCATGTACTAATGCTGCTATAAAGTCAATATTGTCTTTTTTCCATTTTCTTATGATAACTGGGAATCCAACAACTAAGTGAGTATGAGTATGGCCAAATCACAATTTATCTTTCAGAATTATTGCACATAGACATACTATAAACAAATACTGGGATCTAGTATCAGCTTGATTGGGTCTGAGACAAGCCCCTGAACACTTAGTTGTGTGTTTATTGACCTGTAAACCCCTCTTGAGTACACAACATTTATTTGGCTCTGCTTCTTTTTGTATCTGTATTATATGTCTTTGCTTATTTTATTTTATTGTTACACTGTTAAAGCAGTAGTCTTCCAAGCCCTTTAGTTCAACATTCTTGCTATTTACTTTCCATTTATTCATGTTATCAATTCTTCTTGAATGATTGTAAAAACAAGAAAAAAGAATAAGAGTTTGTTGACTGAATTTTGCAATTGGCTTGAAATTCCACATTTGCTGAAGTAGGAGTTAGTTTAGTCTCTACCATGATTTTGAGGAATTTCTTCATTTCATGTAAGTTCTCAAATTTATAGCATATATGGCCTATATTATTCCCTTATTATCTTTTAAATATCTATACGTTATGTAGTGATATTCTCTTTTTCTTTTCTGATATTTGTTTTTTTGTGTTTCCTCTCTTTTTTTCCCCGTTGAGTCTGGATTTATCAATTTTATTGCTAACTTCAAAGAATCAGCTTTGATGTCATCTGATTTTCTGTATTGTTTTTCTCAATTTCATTAATTTCTGTTATTATTTTTATTGCTTCTTTCCTTCTGCTTCTTTTGGTTTTAATTTGCTCTTCTAGTTCCTCAATTTGGAAATGTTGGTTGCTGATTTTACATCTTCCTACTTGTCTCTTTTAGTGCTTTAAATTTTTCTGTAAGCATTGTTTCACTGCAAACCACAAATTTTAATTCTACTTTAATTTTTATTCAATTAAAAATATTTTATTTCCTTAGTGATTTCTGTTTTGACAAATGGGCTGTTCAGAAGTATAAAACTTAATTTCCAAATGTTTTGATATTTCCCAGATATCTTTCTATTGCTGATTTCTGGTTGAATGTCATTATAGTACAAGAAAATACTCTGTGTGATATCTACTTTCTAAAGAGTTGATAGCCCACAATATATCTTTATTTTTAGCTTTGTAAATGATCTTGAGACTACTGTGCATTTTAACATTGTTGAGGGAGGTTTACAGATGCCAGTAACATCAGTTTGGTCAATTGTGTTGTTCAGGTCCTGTGCTGTTACCCATTTCTGACTTCTCGTTCCATCAATTCCTAAAAGAGGATTTTTGAAGTCTATATTATAATTGCATATTTGTCTAGTCCTATATTCAGTTACATTATTTTTTTATCTCATGAATTTAGAGGCTCCGTTGTTAGATTCACACACATTTAGGGTTGTTAGATCTTCTTTGAAAATTGAAGTCTTTATCATTTTGTAGTTTTCCTCTTTTAGATAAAGTGATACATCACTATTGTCTTGCCACTTTATTCTGCTTAGTGCTTGCATGGTATGCTTTTTTTCACCCTTTTACTTTTAACTTATGTCTTTACATTTAACATTATTCTTTGTAGACAGCATATTTTACTTTTTCATTAAACCTGATGTCAGTGTTTTAATTGGTATGTAAGATTGTTTATAATTAATGTTATTATTATTGTAGTTGAAGTAAAACTTACAATCATGCTAGCTATTTTCTATTTGTTCCATTTCTTTGTTTCTTTTATCTTCTTTGTTTCTGTCATCTTTTATTTATTTTAGTAATTTTTAGGATCCCATTTAATCTCCACTAATTGTTATTTATATTTTTTTATTTAAATTTTTTTTTTAAGATTTCATTTATTTGCCAGAGAAAGAGAGAGCACACAAGCAGGGGGAGCAGCAGGCAGAGGGAAAAGCAGGCTCCCCGCTGAGCAGGGAACCTGATCCCAGGATCTTGGGATCATGACCTGAACCATCCAGGAGCCCCCTATTTATCTTTAAAGAGTATTTTTAGCAGTTGCTCTCAGACTTAAAATGTTTATCTTTAATTTGAGTATACATTCAAATCATGTTATATAGTTTCCTATGTAGAAGAAACTTGTAACAGTTCGCAGATGGTGTCTAGCTTAGAATGGTCTGACTTAACATTTTTTCTTTATGGTGGTGCCAAAGCGATCCTCATTCAGTAGAAACCATACCTCATATTTTGATTTTCATCTTTTCCCACCTGGTTACAAAGTGTAGGAGACTCTCTCCTCATGCTGGATGGTGGCAGAAAGCCATAGCTCCCTGTCAGCCACCTGATCACAAGGCTGAACACCTGATATTCTTACTGTCATTCTGTACTGTGCAGTATTCAATAAATTATGTGACATATTTAAGATTTTACTGTAAAATAGGCCTTATATGTTAGATGATTTTCCCCAACTGTAGGCTAATGTAAGGGATATTTAAAGAAGTTAAAGGGAATTTAAGAGAGTTTAAGAGAAATTAAACTGGGATGTTCTGTGGGTTAATGTATTAAATACATTTTCAACTTATGATACTTCTACTTAATGAATGGTTTATTGGATTATAACCCCACTGTAAGTTGAGGAAAATTTCTACCCCCAATTTCTCCCTATTACCATATAGTTTGGTTTGACATGTGCTATCAACTCTGGGTTGTACTGATGATACTTTCACTCAGTTTTTGTTTATCTGAGAGCAGCTTTATTTTTTCTTTGATTCTGAAGTATGTTTTTACTGTGCATATAATTTTGCATTGAAAGTTCTTTATCTGTCAACACTTGAAAGATATCACTTTATTGTTCTCTGGCTTCAGGGGTTCTGATTTGAAATCTACTGTACTGTGATATAGGATGTGTCTTTTTTCTCTATTGTTAAAATTTGTTTCTTTCTCTTTGGTTTGGAGAAGATACACCTAGATTTCTTTTTGTTAGCTTTTTGTTTGTTTTAATATTCATCCTATTTGTATCCTTTAAGATCCTGGGAGCTGTGGCATAATATCTGTTGTTAATTTTTGGAAAATTCATAGCCATTATTTTTCAAATATTTCTTCTATCTTTTTCTTCTCTGGGATTCCAACATTCATTCCAGCATGAACGTTAGGTCACTTAGTATTATCTCACAGTTCTTGGATCCTCTGTTCTTCTTTGGTAAAATTTTACTTTCTTTTTTCCTCTTTGGTGTCTCCCTTTGAGTAATTTATTGATCTATTTTCAAGTTTATTGATTTAAGTCCCCAGCTGTGCCAATCTATTAATGTGACATCAAAGGCATTCCTCATCTTTAATTCTGTTTTTTGTTTTGTTTTGTTTTGTTTTGTTTTTATTCTAGCATTTTCATTTGATCCTTTCTTACAGTTTCCATCTCTCTGCTGACATTTTCCACTGGTAATCCATATTGTCCACCTTTTATACCAGAGGCCTTACCCTGTTAATAGTAGTTATTTTAAACTACATGTCTGATGATTCCAGGATTTATCAATTTGTGGCATAACTGAATCTGGTCCTGACGATTGCTTTTGTTTGTTTATCGCTTACTTCTTTGCCTATCTTGTAATTTTTTAATGTAACCAGACATTTCATGCAGGACAGTAGAGATGGAGATAAAAGACTTTATGCCTAAATATGGGTACCCCTTTTCTTCTGTGAACATTTATGGGAGTATTTAGGAAATCTAATTAGTGGTCAAACTGGGCTTGGGTTTTTGGTTTGTTTGTTTCTGTGGTTTCCTCGGTGCACCACACACTTCAGATACCTCTAGCACTACCTTCTCTTGCTGTGGGGCTGTTGTCCTGAGATGTTTTCTGACTGTCTCTTCAACTTGCTGATTTCAGGCTTTTCTTGGCTCTGTGCCTCAGAGAATTCCTCTCCATGCTCTTGCCCCTTTTCCACTCTTACTTGGAACTTGTATTGTTGGTGATGGAGAATTTGCATGTGTGGTAGTAGAGGAGCTGTTTTCTGTTCTGATTAACTTGAGTCTTGGACACTATATACTCTTGACGGTTGGCCTCCTCAGTGATTTTGCCCTGTCTCAGGCTGCAAGGGTTGAACCAACATATATTCCTGCCTTTCCCCCAGGGACTGAGAGTATTTTACTCCTTCCTTCCTATAACTGGTATTGTTTCTCACAGGGTCCTAAGGGATTGTCTTTTTGATTTCTTCCAGTGGCTTAAGGCCTTTGTTCCATAGCAGAAATAGACAAAGATGTAGGTACTGTGCTTTTCTATAGTGGCTGTTTGCTTCTTTTCTTTAGCCTGTGCCCCATGGATGCTTTCTTAAGATGGTCACCCTGCCTCTAGCTATTCTGAGTACCTAGTAGATCCATGGCTGTGAGTAGGTACAAATTCCCTATTAGGTTACAGGCTGGCATTGCATCAGATCATTCATTTTTCTGTTGTACTAGAATAAGCAGTTACTAATCTAGACAAGAGTCTACATGAAGGAAATTTAACATACTCAGCAATACTGATCTCACAGCTAGAAAAGGCACTATTTTTACTGTGATCTGGGTGAATAATGAACCCCACTGTTATGCATTATACAGCTTTGCAGTTGCAAATGTTTTGGCAGTAATAATACTAATAATATGTGTATCAATACAGAGAGTGCTAAAGAAAAATTAGATAAACATACAGGGGAGTTCAGTATATTATCCTTGTAACTTTTCTGTAAATTTGAAATTATTTTAAAATAAAATGTTTCTTGGGACACCTGGGTGGCAGAGCCAGTTAAGCATCCAATCCTTGGTTTCAGCTCAGGTCATGATTTCCAAGTCCTGGGATGGAGCCCTGAGTTGGGTTCCACAATAAGTATAGAATCTGTTTGGCATTCTCTTTCCTCTCTCTGTTTACCCCTCTGCCCCCAACTCTCTTCCTCTCTCTATCAAATAAATAAATCTTTAAAAAATAAATAAAATGTTTCTTACCATCAAATGATGCTGCTAAGGAAATAGTGTAAAGACAAGCCACATATAACCAACAGAAAAGAAATAACATCAGCCTAGATCAAAAGCTCTGATTATTCGATAACTAAAAAGTTAAAAAAAAAGAAAAATGGGAAAATACAAGGAAAAATGTTCAACAAAAGATGAAATATGAATGAAAACAAACATAAAAATATGTCAGACCTCAGTGTGAGAAGAAAGAAATATAAAATATGGTGATGATTCTTTACCCACCAAATTGGCAAAAATTTATAACTGACAATAAATAATGTTGCAATGGAAATGATGAATCACTAAATTTTACACCTGAAACTAATATTGTACTGTGTGCAAACTAGCTAGAATTTAAATAAAACCTTGGAAGAAAATAGTGTTGCAGAGAATGTGCAGCAACAAGAATTCTTATGCAATGTTTGCAAATGTGTAAGTATATAGTATAAAACAATTTTTATTTGTCATCCTTATGATATCTCTATACCAAAGTCTAAGAATCATTTCCTGGAAGACTAGAAATACAAAGGATTATACAGATATACCTCCTGCACTTGAACACCATGGATGTGAATTCCCACATACTAAATAATGTTATATATTTTGTGTGTAAGATTTCTTAACATGCCAAAGGAAATTTGCAATCAGATTTCACATGGTGTTTTTCTCAGACTTGCATATGGAAAGTTAATTAAATTCTTTATTACTTTATAAATTTCTGCTTCAAATAACTATTTTTTATTAATTAATTTATTACAGATTTTATTTATTTATTTGACAGAGAGAAACATAGTAAGAGAGGGAATGCAAGCATAGGGAGTAGGGGAGGGAGAATCAGTTTCCCCACCCAGCAGGGAGCCCAGTGTGGGGCTTGATCCCAGGATCCTGGGATCATGACCTAAGCCAAAGGCAGATGCTTAATGACTGAGCCACAAAGACATCCCTTCAACTAACTTTTTAATAAAACAAAGTATTACTATATTGGTGAACTAATTTTAAATATCAAATGGCAAATGACAAGAAATCTCTTTTTAAATTTAGTCGATAACAAAGAAACTTTGTACTAGCTGAATTATAAAATGCTTATTTTTTGGTACCAAATGTAAATAATTCTTGTTTTAAGATTTTATTTATTTGGGAGAGAGAGAAAGCAAGAGCAAGAAGTAAGGGCATGGGGAGAAGGAGAACCAGACTACCTGCTGAGCAGGGAACCCTACATGGGGCTTGATCCCAGGACCCTGGGATAATGACCCGAGCCAAAGGCAGACACTTAACCCACTGAGCCACCCAGGCATCCCCCCCCAAAACAAGTAAACTACTTGAAGAAAATAAATTGAATTTTCTATAATGATGTTTTATAATTTATTTCATTGGAATCCAAATGAAATCTAAAATAAACCTTAGAGCATTCATGAAAATGCATGATGGCCAGATTTCTGCAGATCAGATCATTATTACTTAGTTAAAATTAATATCCATCAAATGGAAACTTTTCCATCAAATGGAAACAGTTATAATTATTTTCACTTAGAGAAAACTTTGAAAATTTATTATGTTTATATACTTAATAGTGCCTCAAGATAAGATTTTTTTTTAATCCTACACACAATGCTTAGGGAAAATAACTGAAACTATTTCTAATTACTTTTTAATACCACAGTGTTGGATTGTGCATTCCTTTGCCTGTTGGGGCAACACAGAATTGGTGTTTGGTTTTGTTTTATAAAAGGACTCCCAGATAGTTAGATGAATATAGAAGAAATCTTGTGTGAGATATGACTCTATTATTTTCCCAACACTACCAATAAATTCTGATTCAATGTAACAAAAAGGAAAAAGATAGAAAATGCTTTTTAGTCTTAGATTTGAAATGGAATCCCCCCTTGGTATAAATGTTGGACTTTTATAATGTATAGGAACAATTCCCTGCTCGACTTCTGTGGTTATGCCACCTGCTTCTGTTTGCAGATTGCTAAATATGTATTTCATTTTTTTCCTATTTGTCCTGTTTCTCTGAGAGTGGCTAGGTTTTTCTGTTCCCTAGTTAAGTATCTAGTGGAGTTTGAGTTCCCCAGAAACAAATTCTGAGATGGAGGAGTTCACACAGGAGAGTTATTAAGGAGTGCTCCCACAACCAACACATATAGATAGGAAGAGGAGAAAGTGGAACTGGGCAAAGGAAAAAGTGATCTATGCTGCAGTCTCAACAAAAGCCTCAACAGATCTGGAGAGGGAGATCTAAAGCTTGAAAGGTCCTTCAGAGTTTCCATGAGTTGGGTCAAGGGAGATTTGGGATTTACACCCCTGGGCTGATTTGTCTTTGAATGTGAGTTCCTGGGGAAGAGGCTGTATCCTTGGGTGAAGCAGCTCTCTTTTACAAAGCATCTCCAGAAAAAGGCTGAGATTTGAGAGATCTCTGTATGAAGCACCCTGAGAACATGGAAGATTAAGTTCTTTGTTCTAAAAGGGAGAACTAGGTGAGAGTCATAGCACCCTCAACAGTCCACCCCTTGCACCACTCAGAATCACATCTTTGTATGAAATTTACCAATGTTTTTTTTTTTCAGCTTTCTTGGAGCTTTTAATCTTGAGAAATTAGTGAGAAGAACTATAGCTCTTACCACTGCTGTTGGTCACTGGACCACAACTAATAGTGTTTCCCTGTTATACTGTCTTTTTCAGATTTCTTTGATCTTAAGCTAGTTTCTCACACACATGAACACACTCAAGAATAAGTAAATATTTTTATTTTCTTCTTACTTTTAGTCTCTTTTCTGTTCTTTGTTCATTTACATACATAATTTTGAGCTGGATTTCCAGAAATATACTCATTTGTCAGCTGAATTTTTTCAGATGAATATTATTAAGCAACCAGTATTTTCCCTTTGTATTATACATTTCCTTGCAATAAATGAGACAGAATAAGGTTAAAAATATAATACTGCAAAATGTACCCACAAGTAGAGTAAGGCTCCAAGTCTATATCTGTATTCCTCATTCTTCCATGTAGAAACCCATTAATAAGTTTCCATTTAAGTGATGTTCAATTGAGAATGAAAATGACACATTCTGCATTGTTCTAGTGTCACTAAACCACCCAAACATTACTGTAATATACTCATACTTCATTTTTGTGTGGTAAGCTTTTTTTTTTTTTTTTTTTGTGGTAATCCCTGGTTCATTTTAATAGGTAAAGAGGAAGAATGTTAAAATATTCCCATTACCTCACCAATATAATCACCATGCATTTGCAATGGCTTCAAGCTAAAAGCAATACAATTATGACCAAGTATAAATATGTGTGGCCAAAGTGCTTGAGATATCCATTATCTCCTTTTTTTCCCCTGTTTTTAAAATGTAGATCTAACTGACTTTCAAGTAATATGGGAATGATGCAATTTCCTGAACACTAATAAATTTGTTTCATGAACTAACTTATGGTCAGGCTAAAATCCTTATCATCTCTGAGTCCTCCGAGTCCTTTAATTTGCTGTTTCTGAATGGTTGTTCTTAGCAGAAAAAGACTGCCACCCTGATGAATCATCTGCACCCATACTAACATTCAGACATGGTTCCATCCAGTCCTGGATCATTTTCTCAATATCTGCTTCAGTTTTTTCCTTTGTGTGTTAGCTTCATCTTTGAGTTGGTTTCCATGACTGTTGGAAGATGAGATACTAGCAGCCGCTGAAAGCAATATGGTTCACATCTATGAAGAGTAGCAACATTTCTTCCTAAGTCCTGAAATTCACACTGATTGGACTGTCCCTGAGTCATTCCTTATGATCAAGCAATTGTAATGTACTGATTTGCTAGCCGTGAATTATCTGAACCTTTGTGGCAAGTTAGGTAAGAATACCCTGTCTTAGATAAACACCTTGATACTGAGTATTCAGGTTATGTCACCAAAAGAAATGCTGCAACATCGTGGGATAGGGATAGAGTAGATGTTGATGTGAAAACTTGTGATGGCTACTACCACAGATGAGTTCCCTGGATGCAAATCTTGAGAGCGGATTTGGTATCCAGGATGTATATTAGGGTGTATCCTTAGATCAACACCTGTGGAGGAAGGAGAAGGAGACTAGTAATGGGCAGAGCAGCAGAGCCAAGGACAGGTTTCACCAACCCTCTTAAATGTTCTCTAGCTAGAATGATTCTTTAGAGTTGTTCTCAGTTGAATTGAAATGGCCAGGGGTTTGCTCTTCCATACAGATCATTGAACATGGCCACTCGGGAAAGAGGCATGACTCTGGTGCTTCTCTGGAGGTGAGGCAACTCCTAAAGGGGTTGAAAGCCAAAGACACTTGATGACAGGATTCCTAGCAGCTGAGCCAGAACTTCTTCACATCCTGGATCTGCCACATTCACCATAGGCCCTACAAAGTAATATGTGAAACTCTACTCATGAATATCCTTTATGTACTGGTTAACTCTGAAAGCGAATCATGTTCCAACTTGACAAAGGAGTCCAAGATTGATTTGTTTAATTCTGTGTTCTTCCAGATAATCAGGAGTTAGTTTGAAATAAAATGTAACTTTTTTTTCCTTTCCTAATAATTCCATATCAATCTCAAATCCTGAAGAGGCAGACCATGCATCAAAATTCTTCAGAAATATCAATCCACCTCACATTTAGCTTTATAAATCAAACACAGGCTTTTGGATTACTAGCTAAGTTACACAGCAGCATAAAATCACACTCCCTCCTACTAATAAAATGAACAAATAGTTTTTAAATGAAGAGAGGAAGAAAAAGGGATGAAATTCCATCATAAGCAGCTATAAATAAGGAAATGTGAACAAATGAAAGCCATACACCTCAAAAAGCAAACCTAAGGAAAGAAACAGAGGATTCTGATATGACAGATGATATAGTCTGGGGATCCCTGAGCCAGTTTCCTTGCCCCCAGAATCAACCTTGAAAAAAGAAAATGACTTTACAAAATTTTCTGAACTCTTACTAAAATCTTCCATATGGAAAAAAAATGTGGACTTGGGGAGAAGTAGGCATACCTTTTGATTTTTTCCCCCTCTACTATTATTCTATATAGTTTGATTTTTAAAATAATAAGTAAGCATGGGATGCTTTTGTTGCTCAGTCAGTTAAGCATCTGCCTTTGGCTCAGGTCATGATCCTAGGGTTCTGGAAGTGAGTCCCACATCGGGGTCCTTGCTCAGTGGGGTGCCTGCTTTTCCCTCTCCCTCTGCCTGCTGCTCTCCCTGCTTGTGCTCGCTTGCTCTTTCTCTCTCTGACAAATAAAATCTTTAATTTTCTAAATGAGCATATATTATTTTTATTTAAATAGGGATTATCTGTGTGAAAAATAAAAATAAGAAATAAAAAATTAGTTCATGTATCCTCTAAGCAGTACCTAACTTAAGAGCATCAGGACAATGAACTGGAATCTGAGTTGAATTTGGTCAGTGTCTTTTTTGCTCAACAAATCTTCAATAGACACACTTCCAAAAAAAAAAAAACTGTTTGATTCAAAACAAGTGATAGAAGTTATACTACATCAATTTTCTGTATGAATTTATTCTAAAGAGATGACAATATCTCTTATACATTACCTTAGTACTTTTTAAGCAGTATACATTAAAAAAATAACTCTTCTCTTCCTAAGTCCTTTTTTTCTATAGGTTTATATTGTAGGTAGTATTAGTGACAATGAAAATCATGCATTTGTTGTGTCTGCCAATAATGGATATCCCATAGGGAATTACTAGCTGGGGTCAACCCCTAGGGACACCTCCTTAGGACCCATTATGTATTACTAACACCTAACTTTCATATCTCAAAATAATGCAACTAGAAGCCTGCTTAGTGTATATCCCACCGCTAGATGAATATCGAGGTTCAGCAGATGATTTTCTCCCTCTACTCTTCTTCTTGCCTCCCACCATGCTTTAAGTGACCGACCTTAAAAAAGAAAAAAGGGGTAAGAGGAGAAAGAAAAACAAAGAAACCATTTGGCTAAAAAGGACGAAAGGAATACATATCAGTAAATCCAGTCCTTAAAGACCATTCTATGTTAACGTCATCCCACTGTCATCATTGGCTTTGTGTGGGGGTTCCAAGAGACTGGAGTTGAAATTGCAGATGTGCCATGTATTAGGATTATCCAGAGAAACAGAACCAATAGGATATATTTAGATATGGATAATGTAGAAAAGGACATTTCTTACATAGCAATTGGCTCGCATACTTATGGAAAAGACAAAGTCCCACAATCTGCCACCTGCAAGCTAGAGAATCAAGAAAAGTTACTGGTATAATTCAGGCTGAGTCTGAAAGCCTGAAATTCAGGTGCTTATGGCATAAGTCCTGGTCAGAGTATAAAAGTCAAGCGCCAGGTTCTCTAAAACCCTGGGCAGGAGGAGATGGGTATTTCAGCTTAAGCAGAGAAAAATAATTTGCCCTTCTTTGGCCTTTTTGTTCTATTCAGGCCCTCAACAGATTCAATGAAGCTCAGTGCGTTGGTGAGGGTGATCTTTACTCAGTTGACATAGTCAAAGGTGGATCTCTTTCAGAAACACCCTCACAGATACACTCAGAAGTGGTTCACCAGTTATCTGGGCATCTCTTAGCCCAGTGAAGTTGACATACAGAACTAACCATTACATGCCTTGGCAATCTTCTTGGTCTTTTAATGCCTCACCTTCTTTATCTATTCATTGGCTATAGATAAGGACTAGTATTCTTGGGGTTACTAAGATAATTAAGCAGGTCAGAACACTTTATAAATGGTAACATACTATAAAACACAAATGAAACAGGATTCCCCAGTTGTACCCAGCCTAAACTAATTTAGACTCACTTTGACAAATCAGAGAGATGATGACTACTCCACATGTTATTGTGCAGGAGCTATTTTATTTTCAGGCTAAAGAAGAAAAGAGAAGTGTGTGTGTATGTGGTGTGTGTGTGTGTGTGTGTGTGTGTGTGTTTTAAATGTAAAAATCAGTAATTGTTACTATGATATGGAGGTCAGAAACAACATATAGATACTAAAGAGCCAAGTGACGGAGATGGCCCTGGGGATTTTAAAAAAATATTTAACAGATTTTAAATGACCCAGCATCTCTTGATTTGGTGTGGGCTTCGGCCAATTTTAGTTAGATTTCATGTGGGAGGTAGGCCTAAGCTAACATTCAAAATACATTAATGAAAGCTGACTTCTCCTTTGGAAATGTATGTAGGAGCATAGATATCCGTACAGTGGTCAGGCTCAGCCCATTCTGGAGACTCCTGAGCCATCTTTATAGGTCTTCCAAGGAAAACAGTGTGAAAAATCAATAAATTAAATAAGCTTTAAAGTTATCTCTAAAAGAAAGAATTGAACTGAATGTTATAGATTTACTATATAGATTTATTTCTGTGCTGTGTTCTTTGGTTGTGGCTTATACCAAATTCAAGAATCATGCTCTTGAGCTATTCCCCCACTCATGAATACATTTAAACTGAAGGAAATATAGTATAACATCTGTCATTTTTCTGTTCCTTCTTCTTTTCCAGTCCTAAGGCTATGCAGGGAACTACTATAGTTACTAAGTACTCTATCAAAACTAACCATTTTCCTACAAATGTGCAGAACTAGTATTTGATCAGACAAGCAAACTTTCCTGTGAAAGAATTATTCACTCATTCATCACTTTGAGTGGTGGCTGGGTTCAAGATACAATGGGAAAAGCAGGAAATGACATGGCTTTATCTTTGATAAATTTCCAGTCTGGTGAGAAAGAAAAGAAAAAAAGTATTATAGCATGAGTTGATACTTTTTACAAAATAGGTATAAAATACTATGAAAACACAGTGAGGGAAAAATGATGAAGTCTGTTCAGAAAAGTTGTCACCTGCCAGAAGCAAATTTCCAGACCAGTCTTGAAGGATGAGTGAGACTTTATCACACAGAGAAAAGAGAAAGAGATGAAGGGGAAGAGAAGGTGGTGTATAGGGTCTGGGCAGAAAAACAAATGTGGATAGGACATGGAGGAGTAATTAACCCAGGATATTAGCCTGTCAAATGACAATTGATGAGGCTTTCAAGTGAGGAAAACACTCAGGCCCAATTGACAAGTTTTCATTATTTTTACTAATAAAAGCAAATAAACAGTGTCAACTCTTTGTTGTTATTACTCTTAAATTTTTATATTGCCTTCCCTTGGAGAACACAATGCACAGTCTCATTACATTTCTTTCTTTTTAAAAAATATTATATTTATTTATTTGACACACACACACACACAGAGAGAGAGAGAGAGAGAGAGAGAGAGAGAGATAGCACAAGCAGGGTGAGATGCAGGCAGAGGGAGAGGGAGAAACAGGCTCCCTACTGAGCAAGGGGCCCGATTCAGGGCTCAATCCCAGTATCCTGGGATCATGACCTAAGCCAAAGGCAGATGCTTAACTGACTGAGCCATCCAGGCATCCCTCTCATTGCATTTTGTTACTGTGGTCTCAGGGACAACTTTTGGACTTAGGCAGATCTCTCATTGAAATTTTGCCAACTCTGGCCAGCAAGCAGCAAAAGTAGACGTGCTAACAGAAATTTGGCATTGTAAAATTTTCTGGCTATATTCAAGAGAAATGGCATAAATCAAGTCAGGTTTTAACCTGCTTATACAAAGTGAGCCTTCAACCACTTAAAATTTCACTCATCATCACTAATTATAATTCTATATGTTTTTGAAGGCTTTATAGTTCAACCCTAGCATTTTGCTCAAGGCTGACACTTGGGCTTTCCCTTCAAAACTTCATAAGAACTAGAATCAGGTAAAACCAGTTCAGCAGATCTTGTAGAGGGTGAGTTACAATCCTTACACTATCCCATACTCCAAACACTTACCCCCAAATTGATGGGTGCTGCTGCTGGAATGTCAACATTCTCAGAAATACTGTCAACAAAAGCAGGGCTGGTCTCCAAGATATTCAAAACAAGTAACTGAATAAGGTACTATTTTGAAATATGACTTCTTTATAGCTGATTTTGGAATTATTGACCACATAGAATTTTATTTATCTGGCCTCCTTCAAAGAGAAAAACTCTCAGAGCTTTGTGCATTGATAATGGTTTAGGGTTTTTTTGTTTGTTTGTTGTTTTTTTTTTTTTAAATGGTAGGTCATGAAAAATTTTGAGGGCAGTGGAATTGCCTGAAAGTAATATAAAATTATAATCATTTGTAATTCTAACAAAGAAAAAGCGTATTCATAAAAACCCACAGGCAGTCATGAAATTAAAAACTACAAGAACATAAGCCATTTTGTTTCATTTTAAAGTGCCCATTAAAGTGGCCCTTCAGAATACTGAGTAACCTTAAATATATCATCACAGAAGCAAAGAATTTTAGTGTTCAGAGGGACTTTGGATATCATCTACACCAACCTCTTCATTTGACATATGAGTGACTAAGTTTGATAAAAAATAAGTGGCCAGGCTAAATTCACCAGAAAAGCAGAAATTATGTAACAGAGTTCTTGACTAAGCATTGAATTCTGATAGACATTGTTGAGAGGTATAGCTTTTGGAAATATTAAACTATATGTTTTCTTACCTGTCTTATCTCTTTAACTAAAGTATTCAATTCAGGTTGAAAGACATGAGGCTGCTCTGTTTTAGCAGAATCAAATTCTTGGTTTTTCACTCAAAAGCCATGGTCTAGATGAAAGAAAGACTAGGTTACAGAACAATGTATATTTAGGATGAGCCAGTAATCTATTCCCCATTCCCTACCCTTCCCTTATATATAAATAAGAGAAAACAAATCCTTCAAGAAGAGAGAGAAAAGTAATCACTGGAGAGAAGGACAATTAAAAAGTAGGCTTTATCAATGTACACTCCAAGAAGATGATAAATGAGCAGACAAGTTTGGAGATTTTAAGACAAAGAGGATCTGATGCCTGCTCACACAGAGGCAATAGTTTTGAAGCAGCTCCCTGGGCCAAAGTGCAAAAAGGCTGCTAGGAGTATTGCAGAAAGAGAGTCACTGCTTCACTCCAGTGATGGAGCCCAATGATGAGCCCCAACAGGGTACAGAACTTTGAGGTTACCAATTAGCTAAATGGTGACAACAGGGAACACCTTCCCACCCAGGAAGCAACTGCAATTGGTTTTGATAGAATAGCCTTATATTTGCATTGTGGGTTTGTACTTTCTGACTACTGAGTTTTAGCCAACAATACTTTCCCAGAACCTGAGGACTATACAGTCTAAGAGCACAGGGTACTACTTCATAGCAAAAGAAGTGCAGGTGTGAGCTTGAACATGGGATTCACTGATTCTATTATGTACTATACTATCCAGAGGTTTCTGGCCTAATAAAACGACCACGAAAAGTGGAGAAAACACATCTAAAGCCTCAGCTTGGAGGAGGTAACCTGACAGGATTCAGTATCATCTACCAGGATGCTGTGCCTACTCTAAAAGACTTTTCTGTGTTTCTGTGTCTTCAATGGGTAGAATACTTGGCTCCCCAGTCTAAGTGGTGGAAAGAGAAAATACATTATTAGGGAATTTGTGTCTTCCATTCCTATAGCTCTGAACTGTGAGGACTTAGATGTACTGGTTCGCAGCAGGAACATGCTTTAGTCAGGAGATACAAAAGGAGTTCCATTTAACCATAAAGATCAGTAGCAACCTGGTCACTTTGGGCTCCTCGTGTTGTGAGACCAGGAATGAGAAAGGAGTCTTACCATCTTAGAAAGGACATTTGATCCTGATCACCATGTAGGGCTACAGCTACACGATGGGGACCATGTGAAATAAGTTTCAACCAAGGTAATCGACTTGGGTACTATTTTGCTAACTGTACAACTTTAATGATAAACAGAAAAAATGGAGCAATAATGATGGGCTAGTCTGTATAGGACTCAGACTTCAGGGATGGATATCTGTTATATCACTAAGGATCACCAAGAACAGCAGAGAAGCTGTTCTACACAATGGTATAAAAAATCAGCAAAAACTATTTTCATGTCAACACTAGCAAAGAACTAAAATCAGAGAGGAACAATAACCTTTATTCATTGATGATTCAACAGGCTTCAAATAACTTTTCTGAAATCCACTTGGGAATTTATAGACAAAAAGTGGTTTCAGTTATTTCTGAATGAATTCCCATCTGACATAGTCAAGGAAGAATCTAAAATGTCACTAAATATTGCCTCCAAAAGCTTAAGAGTATATAAAATATAAAGTTTTCTGAATATCCCACCCTTTTGGGTGGGATTAGGAAAATATCCTAGGGGATGTTTTTTAAATATCCTCTAGGTGGGATATTTATACTGGGAAAATATCTGCTTATCTACAGAGAAAAAATAAAAATTAAAGTGGTTTTGCCACTTTAGAAATCTTTTGTTACAAAAAAAAAAAGAAAGAAATCTTTTGTTACATTGCATTTTTTAAAGGGTGTCTAACAACAGCACTTTTCAAATAAAAATAAACAATGTATTGGTCAGTAAGTATCCTGATAACATTAATTCATGAAAATCATTCAATGGAAATCATTAATTTGCCTTTCCTGTCAGTTTAAAAGTCCTCTAGATAATGAAAAGAGACCAAAAGGGAGAGTACAATCTCTAACATGGAGACTTCTGTACAATTATTAAGTTGAATAGTAAGATTATATTTTAGGTTAATGAATGAGAAATTAATATAGGACTGAAATAATTAAAAGGGAAAATATTTGCTTAATGACTTAGTATATAAAGTTTCATTTTAATTATATCACTTCATTGCTTTAAATCACTTACTAGCTTTTTACTTCCTGTAGGATAAATTCTCATGTCTGTATCTGGGCATTTACACTTCTCCCTAAGGTATTCCGAGTCTAATCTTAATTTATCTTCTTCCACAGATTCTTCTCTTAAGCCATACTTGACTACTTGCTGGTCTCCCAAATTGCCCACTATAATTTCATTTCCATGCCTTTTCTTTTCCTGTCTCCTCTCTCAGCATAAAAGTCTTCTGCTACCTCCCAGAGAGAACACATTCTTCTTTCTCCTCCAAATCCCCCTCCCATTTTGATGGGGTCAAAGAAACTTTACCTTACTATACTTTCCAGGATTCATCTGAGAAAGATAATCATCTTTGCATAGAAAGAAACAACACTGATAAAATTACTGAGAGAAAGAGATGAGATCCTAAAGTTAGGGAAATAAATCCAAGAGCTAAGCTATCCTGATCAAGAATAAACAGAAAGAAGGAGAGAGAAAAGAGAAGGGTGTGGGAGTGGTTGTGGTGGAGGGGGTGAGAGAATATGGGAGAAACATGGATGTGCAACATGGTAGATTTGCTCTGGAAATTTTAGGATCCCGAAGAGATGATATTCTATTTTGGACAGTGTTTCTGTGGTATGGTAATCTCTAAAATCTTTGGTAGATTCTGTCACACACAAAAGGCCTTTTGGAATGTTTTCTTCATCTTTTATGATGAAGGAATATGAAGTCCACATTTGTTTAACTGCCAGCAAGGAGATGAATGAAGAGCTTCAAGATTCAGGATAAAAAAGAAAAAAATAAAAATTCAGGGAAAACAGGAAATAAGAGCAAGGAGAGGCTAGAGAAATACCCTTCTGGATTTAGCAGAATTCTTAGGTATGACATGGGCTGGCCACAAGGTATAAACTGAGAGTGTTGTTTAATCTAATTGTAGGGTCACCAACCATGTAGGGGCCCAATACCAAGGCCTTTCTCAGGATGTGGATAGTCAGTGCTGAAATAGGAAAGTCTCAACAAAAGTGAGATGAGTTGCCGACCATAATAAAGGACTGAAAGACACTAGCTGATACCCACGTGCCATAAGCACTCTCTCCGGCATTCATAAGGTACCTAACACACAGTACATTGAATGGTTAGTGATAGTTCTCTTTGTAAAATATTTGATGAAATGGTAATATAACATTTTTTAGTAAGTATACACACATACACACCTGATCTGTAAGCTAAATCTGTACATCTCCAAAAATTACCTATAAAGACTTTATCCTTAATAATTACCCAAATAATTTTTTTTTTGGTGCATTTTTTCATTCTTCTTTTGCCTTTATTCATTGGTTCTCAACTGGTAGTGAATTTGTCCCCATCCCCAAAGAACATTTGACAATGACTGGAGACATTTGTGATTGTCACAGCTCATGTGTGTGTGGGTAGCTCCTGGACTCTAGTGGAGTAGAGGCCAGGGATGCTGTTAAATATATCACAAGGTACAAGACACCCTCACATCCCCCCAAACCAAGGAAGTATCTGATCCAAAATATTAATGATATCTAGGTTGAGAAATCCTGATTTGGATCCTGAATTGTATTTTTCCTATCATAGTATTAACAAATAATTGGCTTGACATGAGGACTTGATATTTTAAAAAGTCATAATCATTGGAGGAGAAAGTGGCACACCATGAAAGCCTGTTTTACCACATACCCTTTCCATGCCAAGCACAGGGCAGTGACAGGTAAAATAAGTTTAAAACATCAAAAGAAGTATTCATAAACAAGATAAGAATCTTTATGGACCAGGAATGGAATAGAAACACACAGCTGCCGCCCGGGCTTACTGGGATCTGACTCCAAAAGCAAACAAGGCAGCCAGAGTTCAACTCTTTAGGGAAACAGGATCCCAAACTCGTCATGCCCAGCAGGAGACCAGAGCTAGACTCAGCTCCTGGTTGCAACATTCCATGAGAAAGAGAAAAACCTTTAGACTGTGCGTCTGAGCTATAGCTTGTGTAAGCTCTGTATTATTAGTCAGTATAGCCGAGATTATGCTGTTGACAAGCCGCTCCAATCTGTATGGGTCTAAAACAATGAAAGCTTATTTCCTGCTCAACTACATGTGCACTGTAGGTTAATAAGGTGTCTGTGCTCATTCTAGATGTAGGCTACATGGAAGTGCTGACATCCAGGTCAAGTTCTAGAAGAGTTCTAGAGGATCTTACATCAGCAATTGTATAGTCTGGTCCGGTAGAGAAACATACCACTTCAGATCAAAAGTTTTTAGCTAATACCAGTCATGTGGCCTCAGGAAGTACAGTTCTTTCATGCACCTGGAAAGAGGGGTAACTGTGCTAAAGAATGCCACAGACTCTTTACTCAAAGTTCTAAGAAGAAGCATAAAAAGTCAAGAACCAGGTATAATAGGCTGCTTACTTGTTTAATGACTGGATCTCTGATAATTTCAGTGTTATAATAGGTTCAAAGCTTCAAGGTATGAATATGAGATCTGAGCATAATGTAAGGGTTCCTGCTGAGGAGGCCAGAAAGAAACTGACTCTGTATCATTACACAGGCAAGGAAAAGTAAAGATCTAGAAAGAAAATATCCCCCACTTAAGATCATCTTGTAATAATCTCAGGGCACACAAGGAAACCCAGCAATATTCCCAGTTCTTCACTGTCTGGACAAATGGTAGGATTTTGTAACCTTGCTCTCTTCTAATTAGGGCTGGGCTCTGAAAAGAAGTAATGTATTTCAATTCCAAGTTGAAGTTTATAAAAGCTGGTATATGATCCACCATGTTCTTTTCTTTCCACCAAGGAAACAGGTATATTACAAATAGTAGAAGCTCCTCTAGTGTAGTATCTAAATTAGGGTAATGCAAAGCAGGTCCTCTTATAGATTTGAAACTGATATATAGCTTAAGTGAGTTATCTCTCTATATGCATTATTTTAATCCACTGAGATTTTGGTATAATGCAGAAAATTAACTTTATCCTGACTGATACAATAGACATTTACTGAATACTTATTAAGTGCTTAAGAACACATGACGAACTTAGAAACACGGTGCATGTGAAGCTGGACTTTTAAAAAGAGAGTAGCTTGTGCATTGGTGAAGATCATGGCAGAAGATGTTCCAGACTTTTCTGCAGACTAGCAGGGGTAGAGTGTTAGTTGGGTGTACTGACATGATCAAACAGATGAGGGTATATTCTTGAGTGTGTAGGTAAAGATCAGCTGGAAGGAAAATTCCATGGGAGAAGCAGTAAGATGTAAATTATGACAAGTAAGGGGGCAACAGTAAATGAAGAACTTTCTGTTCTAGTGTGAAGAATTCAAATCTTGACCTCTTGAGAATAATTTAGGTTCTTTTAGAAGAGAATGCCACATTGAATATTAGTTGTTTTTAGTGACGATTAACCCATTAGTCATATTTTGATGATTTAGAATTGGAGTAGACTAGGAAACTGTTATAATAAGCTAAATGTGAAACAGAGTGTATAATTTAGGTATTGATGGTGGGAACTCACTTTGTGAGTGATTGGCAAAAGGGAATATGAAGACAAGACAAGACATTTCCACTAGTCTACATAAGAAAGTTAGGAGGGGGGTAAGTTAAAGAAAATAAAGTCAGAATCAAGGTGACATGTCTGGGAGACAAGTAAGGTATTTGGTTTGCAAAAGAAGATGATATTAAACTATAGATTTTAGGGTTGGAGAGACATCTTATAGTGATATTGAAATGCCATTATAATTCTATGGTTCATATGGGACGTTAGGACTGGACATACAGATTTATTTATAAACTTTTTTTTTTAATTCCATTGATTTAGTTCACATTCACTAGACCAGCAAGCAAAAGTTTTGGTGAGTCACCTATGTGACACTCAGTAAATGAAAGAGCAATGCCAAGTTTGTAGTAATGTTTGATTTATCAATGACAGGCTTTAGAGTTTCAGTGTAAAAAAAAAAAAGGCTACCATTAAGATAGAGGAGAGAAGTGGTTGCCAAAATATATGGATAATTTGTAATTTAGACATGTCCCTTTCACTCAGTTGTAAGAATTCAGCTTTCAGCACAAAACTGGTTTTTTGCTATCTGAAGAACAAATAAGAATTTGCTTTGGGAGATAATCTTTTTTTATTAGCTCCTTTAAAGATTTTTAAGTTATAGGTGTGTGTTGTGGAATGTAGTCATTGTAGTCATTGTAGCTTTTGAGAATAGTTGATCCTTGTATAATTCAAGAATGGTTTCATTTTGAGTATCCAGAAATAGGCTGTGCAAAAGTGAATTTGTATTTGCATTCAGAAATATTAAAAAGATGAATACTTTCTTCTTAAGCCATGGCATTTTCAGATTTTTGTTGCTATGATTAGAAGCTTGAAAACACAGTGTTAGGGGCGCCTGGGTGGCTCAGTGGGTTAAAGCCTCTGCTTTCGGCTCAGGTCATGATCCCAGGGTCCTGGGATCCAGCTCTGCATCAAGCTCCACATCAGCAGGGAGCCTGCTTCCCTCCCTCTCTCTCTTCCTGCCTTTGTGCCTACTTGTGATCTCTGTCTGTCAAATAAATAAATAAAATCTTAAAAAAAAAAAAAAAAAGAAAACAGTGTTACCTTTATATAAAATACTTAATGCAAAATAGTATAGTGTTAAAAGTGCTTCATGTGAACTTGATTGCATAGAGCTAATTAAGAAGTAAGCAACTAATTCTTACATATTTTGTTACATCAACAAAGGAACTAGCAAAATTTAGGTGATAAATAGCAATCAATGCTAATTTCTCTTATTATTTTCGTAAGCTTTTTATTAGATCAAAAAGTAGAGCAATTTTTATATCAAGATTTCAGAATTCTTGACAAATGCTGCACTATCACAGAAATGGTAAAATAAATGTTGCTGACAATACCACAATACCATGTAAGCTGAATTATTTAAAGTTTAATAATGTGCTCATGATTGAATATATATTAATTTTGCTTTTGGAGAAAAGGTTATTTCTGACAGAATTATTATTTTTACTGAAGGAGAAAGTCTTACATACTACAAATCCAAAAACATAAGTAAGTTATGCATGATCCAGGTATGTAGGATTCCTAAGTATTTTTTGAGTTTTTACAAATATTAAATTATACAATAATCTCCAAGAATGTTTCTGCTTATTGATAGTCTCCAAACAGTGAAAAATTCTTGATAAATTCATTTTTTTTCAAATTTCCTAACAAGTTTATAATTAGCCATCAGGACAATTGAAATGCTGTTAGACCCAGACAGACCAGATTCTGCTCCTCTATAATCTTCTAAGAATTATCTGATTTTCACATAGTCTGGGAATCTGTTTGGGGACTTTTAAGAAATACGTGCTTAAGCCATGTCTGAAAGCAGATGCTTGAAAAACTGATGGCCAATTTCTCATCCTATGTGGGAGAACTCTTTGTGTGTGACATAGGATGAAAAACAGGCCAAATGATCTCAAAACAACATCATTGGAACATTTTAACTCCATGAAACACATATTTCCAAAGGGAGATGTTGAACACCGTGGAATCTGTTTTTCTTCCCTTACAGTTGGGCAAAGAAAATATTTTCCTTTTTCTTTTTTTCTTTTTCTTTAATATCTTTAAAACAACAACAACAATTAAAAAAGAGCTGCACACATTTTCTTAGTAGTATCGTTTTTCTGATAGCTGAAATAATCCTAAAATCTATATTGCTGGCCTAGAAGAGGAACATTACTGAATTTATATTTCAGGTATACTCATGATTTAGACTTCACTTTGGCCAAGGGAGGAACTTAAGGAATTTATGCCAAGATGAATTACTGTGAGAGTCAAGAATCTGACTGACTGCTTAATGAAGGTCCCCATTTTGAATCATAAAAGCAATATGAAACTCTGTCAAAATGAGTGGGTGCTAACCCAAAAGCCTAGATATTTAGATGCAGAAGGACTCTGGCTACTGTTAGTTGCTGTGATGATTGGGTAGAAGTTGTCAGAACTCAAATCTTATAAACGTACAAGATAGAAATTAACACTTGTAAATCAGAATTTACTGGTTGCATAGCACTTATATAGCACTAGTGTTTTAAGTAGTTTAATATGGTAACTCATAACCAGTCTTTGGGATAGGTACTCTAAACATCCCCAATTAAGAGAGAGGAGCTGCTACTCAGAGCAGCTAATTAACTTAATTAGGTCCTATGGTGAGGAAGCGGCAGAGGCAATACTTGAACTTGGCAGATCAGCTCCACAGTTTCCACTCTAACCCAGTGTGTGCTCTGCCTCTTGGAAGTAAGTCATGGGGTGTCACCCCAGCAGCAACTCTTGGTGTTCCTACTGCAGTCATCACCTTAAAACCTTAAAACCGTAAAGCCATAAAACCTTGAAAAGTCCTACTTTCCCCTCAGTTTTGTATAATATAAGGAAAACATGCTGCCAAACAGCGTGTAAAACTTTTTTAGTTTTGATTAGTGTGCAAAAGAAGTGGCTTTCAGTTTTCCTGGTTAACAAAGGGAACTGAGAATGTGGTAAGGCATCCTGACAAATCACTCTTCTGGGATCTCTGCATAGAGAAGTACTGTCCAGAAAGAGAAGCATTACTTCTAAAGGAAGTGTTTGATCTTGAAATTATAGAATTATCTATGAGAAAATTAAAAATGGGGAAGAAAGCCTATCATCTTGGTGCTGATCTTGACAGAACTTTATTCATTACTGCTTATGGATCAGTGGGAAGGATTTCTGGTGGGTTGCCTTATATATTACCACAATATATCATTACTGTACATATGAACACACTAGTACACAATTGCTTATTTAGCTAACATAATACAGTGCTTTCCAATTAACTTTTATGGGCAAATTTTGTGACAGAAGTTTTATTCTCATGAATACATTACATAGAATATTTTGGTTCCAGGGATTGTAGTTTAAATCTATGTGGCTCTTGGATCCTTACCCAAAGACTACATGATTTCCAACCTTGCTGAATATTCCATACATTCAACACTTATGTTATAAATGAAGTCATAGGCTGAACTATTCTAAAACATCTCTGAATTGAACAATGATTTATTTAAATAGAAGTAAATAAGAATCCGTTATCTTATGAAAACCCCCTCTTGTATCAGAGGAATGACATCTAAATAATTCTGCGGTTACAGCTCCAACAAGCTGATGATGCTAAAGCATAAATAATAGTGTTCATCATGTAAGATTCATTGTATGTTTTAGAAAGCAAAGGTCCTGTTCTCACTCAACTCAACTTCTCAAAATTATGGCTAGAGCAGGAAGAAATCCTTTTAGTTCCCCTTAGAATGGAGACATGGAACAAACATGACATATATGTACCAACTGCTGGAATTTGTTTTCCGGCAGACCTAAAATATGTTTATTTCAGAATATTAAAAATAGGGGCGCCTGGGTGGCTCAGTGGGTTAAAGCCTCTGCCTTCGGCCTCAGGTCATGATCCCAGGGTCCTGGGATCGAGCCCCGCATTGGGCTCTCTGCTCAGCAGGGAGCCTGCTTTCTCCTCTCTCTCCCTCTGCCTGCCTCTCTGCCTACTTGTAATCTCTGTCAAATAAATAAATAAATAAAAATCTTTAAAAAAAAAGAATATTAAAAATAAACAGTACACTAAAAATAGCTACAGATGAAACAAATGTGATTCAGAAATACTCAGTATAGACGTTGAAATCACAATTCTGCAATAAGTGAGTGTAGATCATCTATGTTGCTCACCAAGGGATGCAGGTGTGGGAGGTGGCAGTTTGAATTTGGCTGTTACAATGTGCTTCAGAGTGGTGCAGGAGGGAAGGAAATAATTTTCTGCTTGTTCCTCAATTGGAAAAATTATTCTTCTGATGCAAAGTTTCTCATCACAACATCTTAGGATAACACAGAAGCAGTTGCTGAAGAATCATACAGCCCTAAAATTAGAGAAGGATGAAAAACTTGAAGACCACACAAATAGAAAGAGAATAGTGAGTTCTGTGGTTATAAATATTTAGTGACAGGCATTCTGCAAATAAAATTAGAAGAAACCACTTCCCACCCATCCTTAAGAATAGAATTAATAAAATCTGTTATTAATATATGGAACTGGGAAATTTGTAAAACTTGAGAAAATGGAGAATTCTGCCTAGGGATTATTTACCTAGCAACACCAGAGGGAGAGAGACAGAGACAGAGACAGAGAGAGGGAGGGAGGGAGAGAGAGAAAGAGAGAGAGAGAGAAGAAGAAAATGGAGGATGAGGAGGAGGAGAAGGAAGAAAAAGGAGAAGGTGAGGAGGAAGAGAAGAAAGAGAAGAGATGAGAGAGAAACTGAATTTTAAATTACTAAGGAGAAAATTAGAAACCCCATGTCCTATTACCTGAACTTTGTGGTATAGTATATAATCTTTCTTTCTTTTTTTTTTTTTTAATTTTATTTTTTATAAACATATAATATATTTTTATCCCCAGGGGTACAGGTCTGTGAATCGCCAGGTTTACACACTTCACAGCACTCATCATGGCACATACCCTCCCCAATGTCCATAATCCCACCCCCCCAACACCCCTCCCCCCATTAACCCTCAGTTTGTTTTGTGAGATTAAGAGTCACTTATGGTTTGTCTCCCTCCCAATCCCATTTTGTTTCATTTACTCTTCTCCTACCCCCTTAACCCCCCATGTTGCATCTCCTCTCCCTCATATCAGGGAGATCATATGATAGTTGTCTTTCTCCGATTGACTTATTTCGCTAAGCATGATACCCTCTAGTTCCATCCACGTCGTCGCAAATGGCAAGATTTCATTTCTTTTGATGGCTGCATAGTATTCCATTGTGTATATATACCACATCTTCTTTATCCATTCGTCTGTTGATGGACATCTAGGTTCTTTCCATAGTTTGGCTATTGTAGACATTGCTGCTATAAACATTCGGGTGCACGTGCCCCTTTGGATCACTACGTTTGTATCTTTAGGGTAAATACCCAGCAGTGCAATTGCTGGGTCATAGGGTAGTTCTATTTTCAACATTTTGAGGAACCTCCATGCTGTTTTCCAGAGTGGTTGCACCAGCTTGCATTCCCACCAACAGTGTAGGAGGGTTCCCCTTTCTCCGCATCCTCGCCAGCATCTGTCATTTCCTGACTTGTTAATTTTAGCCATTCTGACTGGTGTGAGGTGGTATCTCATTGTGGTTTTGATTTGTATTTCCCTGATGCCGAGTGATGTGGAGCACTTTTTCATGTGTCTGTTGGCCATCTGGATGTCTTCTTTGCAGAAATGTCTGTTCATGTCCTCTGCCCATTTCTTGATTGGATTATTTGTTCTTTGGGTGTTGAGTTTGCTAAGTTCTTTATAGATTTTGGACACAAGCCCTTTATCCGATATGTCATTTGCAAATATCTTCTCCCATTCTGTCAGTTGTCTTTTGGTTTTGTTAACTGTTTCCTTTGCTGTGCAAAAGCTTTTGATCTTGATGAAATCCCAATAGTTCATTTTTGCCCTTGCTTCCCTTGCCTTTGGCGATGTTCCTAGGAAGATGTTGCTGCGGCTGAGGTCGAGGAGGTTGCTGCCTGTGTTCTCCTCAAGGATTTTGATGGATTCCTTTCTCACATTGAGATCCTTCATCCATTTTGAGTCTATTTTCGTGTGTGGTGTAAGGAAATGATCCAATTTCATTTTTCTGCATGTGGCTGTCCAATTTTCCCAACTCCATTTGTTGAAGAGGCTGTCTTTTTTCCATTGGATATTCTTTCCTGCTTTGTCGAAGATTAGTTGACCATAGAGTTGAGGGTCTATTTCTGGGCTCTCTATTCTGTTCCATTGATCTATGTGTCTGTTTTTGTGCCAGTACCATGCTGTCTTGATGATGACAGCTTTGTAATAGAGCTTGAAGTCCGGAATTGTGATGCCACCAACTTTGGCTTTCTTTTTCAATATTGCTTTGGCTATTCGAGGTCTTTTCTGGTTCCATATAAATTTTAGGATTATTTGTTCCATTTCTTTGAAAAAAATGGATGGTACTTTGATAGGAATTGCATTAAATGTGTAGATTGCTTTAGGTAGCATAGACATTTTCACAATATTTCTTCTTCCAATCCAGGAGCATGGCACATTTTTCCATTTCTTTGTGTCTTCCTCAATTTCTTTCATGAGTACTTTATAGTTTTCTGTGTATAGATTCTTAGCCTCTTTGGTTAGATTTATTCCTAGGTATCTTATAGTTTTGGGTGCAATTGTAAATAGGATTGACTCCTTAATTTCTCTTTCTTCTGTCTTGTTGTTGGTGTAGAGAAATGCAACTGATTTCTGTGCATTGATTTTATATCCTGACACCTTACTGAATTCCTGTACAAGTTCTAGCAGTTTTGGAGTGGAGTCTTTTGGGTTTTCCACATATAGTATCATATCATCTGCAAAGAGTGATAGTTTGACTTCTTCTGTGCCAATTTGGATGCCTTTAATTTCCTTTTGTTGTCTGATTGCTGAGGCTAGGACTTCTAGTACTATGTTGAATAGCAGTGGTGATAACGGACATCCCTGCCGTGTTCCCGACCTTAGCGGAAAAGCTTTCAGTTTTTCTCCATTGAGAATGATATTTGCGGTGGGTTTTTCATAGATGGCTTTGATAATATTGAGGTATGTGCCCTCTATCCCTACACTTTGAAGAGTTTTGATCAGGAAGGGATGCTGTACTTTGTCAAATGCTTTTTCAGCATCTATGGAGAGTATCATATGGTTATTGTTCTTTCTTTTATTAACGTGTTGTTTCACATTGATGGATCTGGGGATGTTGAACCTACCTTGCAGCCCTGGAATAAGTCCCACTTGGTCGTGGTGAATAATCCTTTTAATGTACTGTTGAAGCCTATTGGCTAGTATTTTGGCGAGAATTTTTGCATCTGTGTTCATCAAGGATATTGGCCTGTAGTTCTCTTTTTTGATGGGATCCTTGTCTGGTTTTGGGATCAAGGTGATGTTGGCCTCATAAAATGAGTTTGGAAGTTTTCCTTCCATTTCTATTTTTTGGAACAGTTTCAGGAGAATAGGAATTAGTTCTTCTTTAAATGTTTGGTAGAATTCCCCCGGGAAGCCATCTGGCCCTGGGCTTTTGTTTGTTTGGAGATTTTTGATGACTGTTTCAATCTCCTTACTGGTTATGGGTCTGTTCAGGCTTTCTATTTCTTCCTGGTTCAGTTGTGGTAGTTTATATGTCTCTAGGAATGCATCCATTTCTTCCAGATTGTCAAATTTGTTGGTGTAGAGTTGCTCATAGTATGTTCTTATAATTGTATTTCTTTGGTGTTAGTTGTGATCTCTCCTCTTTCATTCATGATTTTATTTATTTGGGTCCTTTCTCTTTTCTTTTTGATAAGTCTGGCCAGGGGTTTATCGATCTTATTAATTCTTTCAAAGAACCAGCTCCTAGTTTCATTGATTTGTTCTATTGTTTTTTTGGTTTCTATTTCATTGATTTCTGCTCTGATCTTTATGATTTCTCTTCTCCTGCTGGGTTTAGGGTTTCTTTCTTGTTCTTTCTCTAGCTCTTTTAGGTGTAGGGTTAGGTTGTGTACCTGAGACCTTTCTTGTTTCTTGAGAAAGGCTTGTACCGCTATATATTTTCCTCTCAGGACTGCCTTTGTCGTGTCCCACAGATTTTGAACCGTTGTGTTTTCATTATCATTTGTTTCCATGAATTTTTTCAACTCTTCTTTAATTTCCTGGTTGACCCATTCATTCTTTAGAAGGATGCTGTTTAGTCTCCATGTATTTGGGTTCTTTCCAAATTTCCTCTTGTGATTGAGTTCTAGCTTCAGAGCATTGTGGTCTGAAAATATGCAGGGAATGATTCCAATCTTTTGATCACGGTTGAGACCTGATTTAGGACTGAGAATATGATCTATTCTGGAGAATGTTCCATGTGCAGTAGAGAAGAATGTGTATTCTGTTGCTTTGGGATGAAATGTTCTGAATATATCTGTGATGTCCATCTGGTCCAGTGTGTCATTTAAGGCCTTGATTTCCTTGTTGATCTTTTGCTTGGATGATCTGTCCATTTCAGTGAGGGGAGTGTTAAAGTCCCCTACTATTATTGTATTATTGTCGATGTGTTTCTTTGATTTTGTTATTAATTGGTTTATATAGTTGGCTGCTCCCATGTTAGGGGCATAGATATTTAAAATTGTTAGATCTTCTTGTTGGACAGTTCCTTTGAGTATGATATAGTGTCCTTCCTCATCTCTTATTATAGTCTTTGGCTTAAAATCTAATTGATCTGATATAAGGATTGCCACTCGTGCTTTTTTCTGATGTCCATTAGCATGGTAAATTCTTTTCCACCCCCTCACTTTAAATCTGGAGGTGTCTTCAGGTTTAAGATGAGTTTCTTGTAGGCAACATATAGATGGGTTTTGTTTTTTTTATCCATTCTGATACCCTGTGTCTTTTGATTGGGGCATTTAGCCCATTAACATTCAGGGTAAGTATGGAGAGATAGGAATTTAGTGCCATTGTATTGCCTGTAAGGTGACTGTTATTGTATATCGTCTCTGTTTCTTTCTGATCTACTACTTTTAGGGTCTCTCTTTGCTTAGAGGACCCCTTTCAATATTTCCCGTAGAGCTGGTTTGGTCTTTGTAAATTCTTTCAGTTTTTGTTTGTCCTGGAAGCTTTTAATCTCTCCTTCTATTTTCAGTGATAGCCTAGCTGGATATAGTATTCTTGGCTGCATGTTTTTCTCGTTTAGTACTCTGAATATATCATGCCAGCTCTTTCTGGCCTGCCAGGTCTCTGTGGATAAGTCTGCTGCCAATCTAATATTTTTATCGTTGTATGTTACAGACTTCTTTTCCCGGGCTGCTTTCAAGACCTTCTCTTTGTCACTAAGACTTGTAAATTTTACTATTAGGTGACGGGGTGTGGACCTATTCTTATTGATCTTGAGGGGGGTTCTCTGAACCTCCTGGATTTTGATGCTTGTTCCCTTTGCCATATTGGGGAAATTCTCTCCAATAATTCTCTCCAATATACCTTCTGCTCCCCTCTCTGTTTCCTCTTCTTCTGGAATCCCAATTATTCTAATGTTGTTTCATCTTATGGTGTCACTTATCTCTCGAATTCTCCCCTCATGGTCCAGTAGCTGTTTGTCCCTCTTTTGCTCAGCTTCTTTATTCTCTTTCATTTGGTCTTCTATATCACTAATTCTTTCTTCTGCCTCATTTATCCTAGCAGTGAGAGCCTCCATTTTTTATTGCACCTCATTAAAAGCTTTTTTGATTTCAACTTGGTTAGATTTTAGTTCTTTTATTTCTCCAGAAAGGGCTTTTATCTCTCTGGAGAGGATTTCTCTAATATCTTCCATGCCTTTTTCGAGCCCGGCTAGAACCTTGAGAATCGTCATTCTGAACTCTAGATCTGACATATTACCAATGTCTGTATTGATTAGGTCCCTAGCCTTTGGTACTGCCTCTTGTTCTTTTTTTTGTGGTGAATTTTTCCGCCTTGTCATTTTGTCCAGATAAGAGTATATGAAGGAGCAAGTGAAATACTAAAAGGGTGGCAACAACCCCAGGAAAATATGCTTTAGCCAAATCAGAAGAGATCCCAAATCGTGAGGGGGGAGAAAGGGGATAAAAAGAGGTTCAGAAAGAAGAAAAAAAAAAAAGAAAGAAAGAAAAGAAGAAAAAAAAAAGAAAAAAAAAGAAAGAATAATTAAAAAAAGAAAACCAATAAAGAAAAAATATAAAAAGGAAAAAAAGAATATATATATTAGATAAACTAGTTAAAAAAGGAAAGGGTAAAAGTTAAAAAAATTTAGCAGAAGAAGAAAAATAAATTGAAAAAGAAAAAAAATTAAATTAACTGCAAGGCTAAAGAATCATGGGGAGAAAGCCATGAGTTCCGTGCTTTGCTTTCTCCTCCTTTGGAATTCCGCTGCTCTCCTTGGTATTGAAACTGCACTCCTTGGTAGTTGAACTTGGTCCTGGCTGGGCTTCTTGTTGATCTTCTGGGGGAGGGGCCTGTTGTAGTGATTCTCAAGTGTCTTTGCCCCGGGCGGAGTTGCACCGCCCTTCCCAGGGGCTGGGCTGAGTAATCCGCTCGGCTTTGCTTTCGGGAGCTTTTGTTCCCTGAGCGCTTTCCGTAGAGTTCCGGAGGGCGGGAATGAAGATGGCGGCCTCCCGGTCTCCGGCCTGGAGGAGCCGAGAGCCCGGGGCCCCACTCCTCAGTGCGCCCTCAGAGAACAGTGCCGATTTACTCCCGTCACCCTGCCTCTAGCCGCGCTCCGAGCTGACCGAGCCTGTGACCGGTTCAAGGTAACCCCGAGCTTAGAGCTCACTCCTCGCCTCTGTCTCTGTAGCCGGCTTCCCTGTTCTAATACCTGTAACCTCTGCGACACTCAGACACCCCCGATCCTTCTGTGACCCTGCGGGACCTGAGGCCACGCTGACCCTGTGTGGGCTTCACCCCGGTTAAGCCTCTGGAGCGATGTCCCTCAGCGGAACAGACTTTTAAAAGTCCCGATTTTGTGCTCCGTTGCTCCCCTGCTTGCCGGGAGCCGGCCCCTCCCCCCGCGGTCTATCTTCCCGTCGCTTTGGATTCACTTCTCCACCCGTCCTACCTTTCCGAAAGTGGTTGATTTTCTGTTTCTAGAGTTGCTGTTCTTCTTCTCTTCGATCTCCCGTTGGATTTGTAGGTGTTTGCAATCTTTAGATAAGCTATCTAGCTGATCTCCCACTACCTGAAGTAGTCTCAGCCTGCTACTTCTCCGCCATCTTGACTCCCCAACCGTATATTCTCTTTTGAACCAGCTTTGTCATCCTGCTGTTTCCTTCATCATTGATTTGTGAAATAAATATTTGACATATGCTCAATATATGTTATTTTAACTTTTTTCAAAAATCATTATTTTATCCCCATAACAAGCTTCTAAGAACTGTAACTTGCAAGAAAATTGGCTAATGATATCCCTTCATGTGTCACAATAAAGTCTGTGTACCAAAATGTGTCTGTATGTTTTCATGACTGTGAAAATTTTAAGAAATTTGTATGGGCCAGAAAATCCATTACTCCATAGGAGGTTCAATTCAAAAAGTATTATTTATAATCTAAATACACCTGGGCAAAGGAGGGGAAACTGCCATGACTGAGCAAAAAGGGTTTAAAACATGAGGTAGAAATCAGAGATTATACTGAGATTATCAGAGATTATCTGTCCTTTTTGTTTTGTTCTTTTTTGAGTTTTGTTGCTTTTTTTTTCTGTAGCCAGTTGCATTCTAAACTGAACCAAAGTCTCCTCAAGTCATATAATAAAAGAACATAAGCATTACATTGACAATATATTATTTTCAAAAGCATTACTCCAGATTTTTTTTGGAATGCAAATATTGTTCTTATGATAATTTATTTTGTTTTAAAGATTTATTTATTTATTTGAGAGAGAGAGAGAGAGAGAGAGAAAGCAGGGGAGGGGCAGAGGGAGAGAGAATCCTCAAGCAGTCTCCCTGATCAGTCCAGAGTCTGACACGGGGCTCCACCTGGGGCCCAGTGTCACAACCCTAAGATCATGACCCAAGACAAAAATCAGCTGCTCAACCAACTGAGCCACCAGGCGCCCTCTTAGGACACTTTATAGTCTTGGTGAATCAGTGTTTTTGTAGGTTTTCTTTTTTTCTTTTCCTCTAATGATATTGTGCTTAAATCTTCAAGGGCTGTAATAAATAAATACTGTATTTTTTTCTCTTAAAATATTCTAGGAAAACTAGCTGAAGTTGAAGTAACCCAGCTTTCTCTTACTGTTTCAAGACTTGAAGGAATATCTTACTGCCAAAAAGTCTGCTGTTGGGGCACCTGGGTGGCACAGTCCATTAAGCCTTGGACGCTTGGATTCAGCTCAGGTCATGATCTGAGGGTCATGATATTGAGCTTCACATCAGGATTGAGATTCTCCCTTTGCCCCCTCCTGCTTGTGCTCTCTCTTTCTCTAAAATAAATAAATAAATCTTAAAAAAAAAAAAAAGTGGACCATAAGTAATATCTTATATTTAATTGATTGTTTGCAACCTATTCAGTCACATTCACTCACTGATTCACTCCTTAGAATGAATATATTGAGTACCTCATATTTTGGGTGCAAAGGAGTAGAAAGTTAATGCAAGGATCATGAAAAAGTCTTGACTAGGAAGAGCTTTGGTCTGTTGAGGAAACTTTAAAAACAGTCACAGTATTTAACACTTAGGAAAAACAAGGGAATGAGCTGTTTTAGAAAATAAGAATTAAAGACAAAATAGTAAAATAAAAGTACCAAAACACTGCACCACAAATCATCTTTCTTTATAAGCAATTGGTGTTAAAAAATCATCATCACATAACAAAAAACCAAACAGCTACTTTTTTAGCTTTATTGATATTAATATGCAATAATGCTGTGGAGAATGAGATAAGATAAGCATAGTCATCACCTATTGACGGTAATAGATTAATGCAACTTTCCTGGAAATAAATT
This sequence comes from Enhydra lutris kenyoni, assembly GCF_002288905.1. Classification (NCBI taxonomy): domain Eukaryota; kingdom Metazoa; phylum Chordata; class Mammalia; order Carnivora; family Mustelidae; genus Enhydra; species Enhydra lutris. The sequence goes on along the minus strand of NW_019154087.1, from coordinate 7,332,633 downwards.
TTGTGGTATGTGTCCAGATTCTTAAATGTTTTCATCATGCTCCATTAACAAAGCTAACTTAAAATGCCTTCTGAGTAAATACTCATAAATTCATGTGCATATGTGTGCATAAACATTCGACAGAGTACTGTCTTTAACCACTTATATGTTCAACCATAAAGGAATGGTTAGGTAAATGATGAAATGATGAAACAGTCATACTGTGAAATACTATGTGATATTAAAAGAATGGTTTCGGGGGCGCCTGGGTGGCTCAGTGGGTTGGGCCTCTGCCTTCGGCTCAGGTCATGATCTCAGGGTCCTGGGATCGAGCCCCGCATCGGGCTCTCTGCTTAGCGGGGAGCCTGCTTCCTCCTCTCTCTCTGCCTGCTTCTCTGCCTACTTGTGATCTCCGTCTCTCAAATAAATAAATAAAATCTTTAAAAAAAAAAAAAAGAATGGTTTCGCCGTTTTTAATGTCACATGAAACGCTTATGTCAAAATACTAAGTTAAAATTTTATATTCAATTTGAATTAAAGATTTGTTTCTCCAACCATCAAAAAGTCTACCGGGTAGTATCATCGAGTGTTAACAGGAGTGTTTGTTTTTATTTTCTTCAAACCTTACCATGCTAGGGGCGCCTGGGTGGCTCAGTGGGTTAAAGCCTCTGCCTTCAGCCTGGCTCATGATCCGAGGATCCTGGGATTGAACCCCGCATCCGGCTCTCTGCTCAGCGGGGAGCCTGCTTCCTCCTCTCTCTCTGCCTGCCTCTCTGCCTACTTGTGATCTCTGTCTGTCAAATATATAAATAAAATCTTAAAAAAAAAAAAAAAAAAACCTTACCGTGCTAGCCACCTATCTTCCACATGAAGAAAATACTAGTTTTATAATTGGGGAAATATTTCAAATATATATTAGAAAAAAGTAGTCTATTAAATAGTCTAAAAAAGACAAAGATAAAGAGATGACATTCATGTTTTTCTCCAAATATGTTGAATGCATGCATAAATAGTTTCAGGAACAAATGCATCCAACAAACATAACATGTCTCTATATGTTAATGAATATATAGAGATGAGTTACAATAACATATTCTAGCAAAGAAACAAATGTTTCTAAGTGTGCTGAAGTTTTTCTTTACACTATATGGGAGAAAAAAAGGCTAAGAGACTTAAAAGAACACACCTGGTCATAGAGGATGGTTTTATTCAATCTAAGTAAATAAACTAGTTCAAGGACTTCAGTGTTCAAAAGCAAATGAACGTTTCAACTTTAGAGATTCCTCCTTATCTAATGACTAAAAGAGAATACCAGCAAGGATTATGCAAACAGTGAAGTGAAGGTAGACCTGACATTCAACCCTATGCACAGATAAGACCAAAACACTTGTTAAAATATTTAAGTACTTTCATTCTGGTTGCCTGGAGGCCCCATGTCCCCTGCCCCCTTTCAATACTATTTCTTCTCCAGGACTTTGTAGGTATCATCCTGAATAATTCAAGGATTATTGCCCCTCAGAGCAGGGGACCCATGAAACCCTGCCCTGGTTATAGCCAACATCTATCCTGATTAGCTGGTGCCTGTGTTACCAATTGTTAAATAATTTTAATTTTACCTTGATTTAAGATTATACCTTGAAAACACTCTACTTTTTAAAACTCTGTAAGAATTAAGACTTTTTTTTTTTTCCTGTTTCAAACTAGCCTCTCTATGGTCAAATGTATATCTTTATTTGTTGTTGTTGTTGTTTAAACGCTATTACCAGGACACAAATCATTTAATAGAAAAATAATATCCATTAAACCTACTGACATCTTTCAATTCAGTATCAATTTCTATATCTTCTCTACTGAATATCCTTTTTCTTAGTTTAGTTTAGTACCCCTTTCTAAGACTTTTCCAAATGTAGAAATTAGAAATAATTGTCTTCATTTCCATTATAGGATACCTTTGTTTTTCGATGTAATTCTTTATGCAGTTCAAATGCATTTCAGTTCATTTCACCTCAAACCTGTCTACCGATGACTGTATTTCAACTTTCCATAAGAGACGCTTCTTGGAAGAATACAATATGCTTCAATTCTGACCCATTCTGTCTTCTTAGTTTGCTTTATATCTAACCATAATTCTGTACTCTTCCCTTAAAACAGTATTTTTTTTCTCTAGTTCAACTTGTAATTTTTTTTTAAATTGTAGTTATTTATTTGACAGAGAGTGAGAGAGACAACACAAGCGGGGGGGTGAGGGGGCTGGGAGAAGGAGAAGCAGGCTTCCCGCTGAGCAGGGAGCCTGATGTGGGGCTCTATCCCAGGACCCTGGGATCATGACATGAGCCCAAGGAAGACACAGAGTCACCCAGGTGCCCCACAACTTGTAATTTGTGGTTAACGTTGTTTAGGAAGTCATTTTAATATTGCAATTTATGGCACATTATCAGCCAATCTAAAGACAAGTTGAGGAATATTTTAGGTAGTATTCCAAATAATTTTAACTATTCTATTAGTTAGGGTTCTCCAGAGAAACATCTAGAAGCAAAGAGGAATGGCCAGTGTAGGTCTTGAAAAGACTCACGTTGTCTTGCATGGCAACCGCCTCAAGGGGAGGCCGTTACAGTTTCTTCAAACAATGCAGGGTTAATCCCCTCAGAAGGATTTAGACATTCTTCACTAGTAGAGAAGACTTATCCTAATTTAGAAGTTCAGTGTTACCCGGACATTATTAGAGTGTTCCCACCTGTCCCCATTTCAGCTTTCAGGATACCATTCCTTCCCAATTACCATCCTCACTCTAACAGTAGATACCCCACAGAGCTAAGAGTTCAATTAGTGTTGTAATTCAGCCAGTGCAAAGATAGTTCTGGTTTTGATTTTCAGTCATCTGAGTCCTGCTGCTAAAGGACACAAAGGTCTCCAAGAAAGCATGCACAGAAGCTTTCAGATCATTTATGTGGTGCCTTAGCTGGGAATCCAAATCCATGAGCTCATCCTTTTTGATGTAGGAAAGATGTTAGGGTTTGAAGCCAATGGCCAAGAATGAATTCTTGAGATATCTTTGGTGCAAAAAGGTGATTTTATTAAAGCACAGGGACAGAACCCGTAGGCAGAAGGAGCTGCACTGGGGTCATGAGGAGTGTCCCATTATGTACTTTTAATTTGGGAAGGGGTTTGGGACAGCATAAGTTTCTAAGGAATTTTGGAAGCAAGGTTTCCAGGACATTGAGGGAGCCAACTGTTTTTGGGAAAAGGTCTTTTATTACCATCTAATAAAACCGTAATCATGAGACCCTTCAGATGTATATCGGTTGGCCATATGTTTGTGGGAGGTGATTGCTAAAATGTATCTTGAGGGTGGTTAGAGATACAGGAAATTTCTAAAGGAATTTTTATATGTTAAAGTAGACTTACAGGATGGGGGGGAAGGGGGGTGGCCAGGCTAGGATTTTCTTTTGCCCCTAGCAAAGTACTAACATCAAGGCTGTTGATATCAGAGGAATGTCACTCTGCCTGTTTCAAGGACTTGTCAATGGGCTATAGTAAGGAAATCTAATAATTTTTCTTCTACCTTTGTTTCCCATATTAATTTTCTTTCCTCATTTTGTATCAACATTAAGAGAAATCAGCTGATTTTACTATATTCATTAGTTTGCCAAAAATGTTTAAAGAATCATATACACAATCACCCAGATCTTTGCTTCCCATAAGTGCTTGATTAGAAGTATCTGATTCTAAGATTTTTTTTTTTGTATTTCTATTGCCAAATCATGCCATAGACTATCAATATTCTCTTTCCTAAAGGAAAGTCATTACTGCCCTTAATCTAGTCAAATTAGAGCGCCAACTCCAGAAACTCCAGGGCCAATTCAGAAACATCATCCTTAAAATTGTTCCTCTAAAACCATTTTCAGTATCAAAACTTTTATTAGTCAGGGTTCTCCAGAGAAACAGAACCAAGAGAAGGTATGTTTTAGATAGGTAGTTAGATGGAAGGTAGGTAGGTAGGTAGGTAGGTAAGTAGGTAGGTAGATAGAGACATAAATACAGACAGGGATGAAGAGAAAAGAGAGAGAGAGATTGATTCATTATAAAGAATTGGCTCAAAGGATTATGGTGACTGAGACATCCCCAGATCGCCAACAGACCAGTTAGAGACTCAGGAGAGCCAATGGTGTAGTTCTGGGCTAAAAGCTGACAGGCTGGTGATTTAAGAAAAGCCAATGTTTCAGTTTGGCTCTAGGGGCAGGAAAAAACCAGTGTCCCAACTCAAGGTGTCAGGCAGAAGGAGATCCCTCTTACTCACAGGAGGGTCAGCCCTTTTGTTCTGTCCAGTCCTTCAATTAATTAGATGAGATCTAGCCACACAGGAAAAAAAAATCTGCTTTACTCAATTTACCAATTCAGATGTTAATCTCATTCATGAACACCCTCAGAGACATTCCCACAATGTTTGACCAAATATTTGGGCATCTCTGTGGCCCAGTCTAGTTGACACATTAAATTAAATATCACAACAGCCCAAGTTCTCTTCAAATTTTTATTATCTAAATTCATGATCAAAATAATTTTGAGCTAATTGTGAATTTGTGTTGATTCTACCTTTGTGAAACTGAAGCTTTAAGTGGTCTTCCCAGACTTTGGTGTAGTTGGTGCTTAGTTGTGCTTATTTAGTAATATGGACATGGGGCAGGGGTGATTAGATGAATGTGAGGGTCTGAAGCAGTTTTTCTTTACATTAAAAATTGCAAAGTGAAGTTACTATATATATCATGGCAAAACACACAGACTTTCTTCTTGTAGTGGTTTTATGACTTTTACTTGATACTTTCAGAAAGACTAGAATAATATATTAAAGCTTAGTTACAGCTTTAAAAAAAAAAACTGGCAAGGGGAATAAACTCTCAAAGATCATATAACAGACATAATACTAAGCAAATACAACCACACATAGTATAGAGACTGTATGATCGTATCAAATTCAAATGCCAAAAAACACCTTTATGATGGCAGAGGTCAGAGAGTAGTTATTTTCTGGAAGTGTTGACTATGAGGAGGCTCAAGGGAGATTTTTGAGTTATGGCTATGTCATGTATTTTGATCTGGCTGGTGGTTATTCGTAAGTGGTTTACTTATGATTTGTACACTTCACTGTGTATGAGTTATACCTTAATTAAATTTTTTTTAAAAATCATGATTTTTTCCTAATGAAGTATTTTATAGGCAATCTAAAATATGTGCCAAGAATGGGGTAAAGTAAGCAAGCTAAGACAAATTCTAGAGAAAAGTAAATCAACATGTTTCAACCAGATAAGGTGAGTTCTGCATACTAAACAAGACTCCCTTGAGAGAAAGCCAATACTTCAATCAATATAAAGTATTTATAGCTATCACCATAATAGTATTCATGTTGTTTTTTCTTGATTTCTCATTTGGAACGTAAGCTGTTGCATTCTCTTGTTTTCTCCTTAGTAAGTTTTAAGGCTTTTAGAATATGAGGCACTATATAAAAAATGTGTTTCTAGTGAAATGTACTAAATTAAGGTATAATATGACATCTTAGAAATTATTTTCATTAAAAGTATTACTTAAGTTAAATATGAGATTTTTTTAAAAAATTATATTTTGGAGTTAAACCATTTGCTACACTAAACAAGGAGGAGGAAGAGAAGAAGAAGAAGAAGAGGAAGAGGAGGAGGAGAAGATGGTGGGGGGAAGAGGAGGGGGAGGAAGGGGAGGAGAAGAAGGAGGAAAAGAAGAAAGAGGAGAAGGAAAGAAGGAAGGAAGGAAGGAAGGGATGCAAGAGAGAGAGAAGGAGGAAAGAAGGAAGGGAGGAAGGAAGGAAGGGAAGGGAAAAGTTTCCCCAAATCTAAAAGTGTGGAATAATACAAAAAAAAAAAAAAAAAAAATTAAAAAAGAAAAAAGAAAAGAAAAGAAAGAAAAAACGAACAACTGTATTTGCAGATTCTCTACTTAAATTTTAAATTACTACACACATGTTCTCAAAAATTTACCTTAATTTACTCTGCATTTTAACCTGTGTCCTTTACTTACTTCTCTTCCACCATTGTGATACATTGAGTAATTTCCATTGTCAATTTATCTCTTAAATAAATATTTTATGATAATTACAGGAATAATCGGATGTCATAATTTTGAGGGGAAAGAGACAATGCCTTTTACTGGTTTTAATAGACCAGATAGATGAAGGTGAGAGATCCCAAAAGAGCAAAACTACCCTTCAAATTCCCCACAACAGTCTTTGAACTTGTTTACACTTCTAAAGCCTAAAATATTTGATTTGCATCTTAAAGTGTTTGCTATTTCTTTGTAAATATGTAAATAGAATAGCACAGAGGCTAGTGGAAGAGTCTTTAAAAGAGGGTCAGGAGATTTGACCCCCAAATTACCCATTCATTGAGAGATCTTGAGTGGGGATGAAAGCTATATATTGTCATATAAAAAGCATGATAAATTTAATGGCTGTCATAAATGCTCTACGAAGATTCTCAGAATTAATTTGCTAATGAATTAGCTCTCCTCACCACAGACAGGTTGCTGCACCTTACAGACCTTTTTAAACTTGAAAGGGAGATAGCTTTCCTATGGCTATGACTTGTTCCCATCTCTGTTTTCTCTTCTAGTTATACTGCCTGTCCAAATAAATAACGTCATTAGTGACATCGATTTATGCCTTTCTAGTAAAAGATTCCTGTTTCTAAGTAGTCTATGCTCCGCTTTCAGAGCATATGTTTTCTCAGCTATTGTGTGAGGAAACTGCTAAAATCCCGTGTTAGCTGTACCTGGAGTGCCCCTCAGAGGTCACACGGTTGGAGGAAGACACTTGATTTGGAATCACAACTGCCAGGCACTGGTCTGGGCTCCACCTGCAGCACAAGTCTGAAAAACATCCTCACTTCCCTACAGAAAGAAAAAAGAGACAGACTACAAGTGATTCTTTTCAGGTCCTGGAGGTGGGAGAGAGGACCTCAAACACTTTCATCTTTTACTATTATGATTGTTTTCTCTTGCAACTACACGTCAATACGTAATCATTCTGATTTCTTGAAACCTGAGTTTAGACTAAGAAGTAAACTGGTGATCATATTTTACTTTCATGTTGCTCTGATATGGCATCAATCCAGATATCCAAGAACATTTCTAGTTAAAAGAAGAACATAGTTTGATGTGACTATACACATTGTAAGTAGATCAGCCCAAATCTGGAGAATGCTGCTCCATTCTCCTGTGTATGAAGAGGAGTCCTGTGTATGAAGAGACCAATGAAATTTCTTTAGGGGACCTGATGTGAACACCTAAAACATGATTAATTCTAGGAAAAAGACTGTTCTTTTCACACTTCTTCTATAAGCTGTGAAGACTGTAAGTCTAGTACTGTGCCAGGTATATTTTGAAGCCATGGAGATAAGTACCAAATACTACTGTTGTCATGTGGAAAAAGATCACCAGGCCTGCTTCAACTAAGCTATAAAGCAGAGAACTAGGTGGGACTGCTGAGAAAGCAACATAACAGAAACATATTCTATGTGTTTCTCTCACTGGAGATGATAAGAATCCTCTATCAAATAGCCAGGAATCATCTGAGAAGTTAAGAGCAGAGAAGATGTACAACTCAACTAGTCTCATCCACGGGGACTCATCTTTTATTAACATGAGCTTAGCGTTACAGTAAAAAAGGAGAAAAAGATCATTCACATTTTATTTAAAATTTCTCACATTTTTTTAAAGATTTTATTTACTTATTTGACAGACAGAGATCACAAGTAGGCAGAGAAGCAGGCAGAGAGAGAAGAGGAAGCAGGCTCCCCACTGAGCAAATAGCCCGATGTGGGGCTCCATCCCAGGACCCTAGGATTATCACCTGAGCCGAAGGCAGAGGCTTTAACCCACTGAACCACCCAGGCGCCCCTAAAATTTCTCACATTTTGAAATGACTGATAAAATGCTCTACCAACTTCTGTAGTAAGATTGACTTAAAGGACCAACAAATAAATTCTCAGCAAGTTTGTGTCTTTTGAAAAATGCTAATAAGGTAATAAGTATCTTTACAAAAGTAGAATTTTCTTAAAGACAGTCGGACTTGTGTCTCTGTTCTTCATACAGAACTCTTTGCCACATTTACCTTTAAAAGAGGTATTAACAGGGAACAAATTGTACTTTCCAAGTAAATTTTCTTTAGGACACAGTGTTTGATTAATTACTCTACCTAAAAACATATGTGTGGATATATGTGGGGCCTCAGAAATTATTTGGAAATAATAAATAATAATAATAAATAATAAATAATAAAAAGATACCTTCCTTCACTCTGTTTTTTTAATCCCTGACAGACTGAGGGCTTTTATTGGCTCAAACATGTATTTTCTTTTTTTTTTAAGCAACCTAATTAATATTTTTTAAGCTGATGAATGTAAAAAAAAATCTCAAAACTGGAACTTTTTCCCCGTGATACCTAAGGTGGAATTCTGATTTTGCAAAGGGTAGAAAATGCCCCTTGAATGTTGAAGTACACCTAGGAAACAGTAAGTCTTGTTAAAGCAATTTTTCTTTCTGTCTTTTTTTTTTAAATTTCACTTATTTATTTGAGAGAGAGTGTGCATGCACACATGAGCATGGGAAAGGGCAGAGGGAAAGAAAGAATCTCAAGCAGACTCCATGCTGAATGCAGAGTCCCATGTGGGGCTCAGTCTCATGACCCTGAGATCATGACCTGAACTGAAATCAAGAGTCAGTTGCTTAACTGACTCAGCCACCCAGGCACCCCTTAAAACAATTTTTCTAAAGTTTCTAAATCTTTCTAAAGTTGCTGATGACTAGGTTTACATGTTCTGAGAACCAGACTATTGACCTTCCAAACCTTCCCCTACCCACCCTGCCTTAATTTACAACTTGAAAAGTACAAAATGTTTTCTGAGTGTGCCCTAGCTTTTCCTAGTACTGGACATCTAGCTTCTATTTACTGTATGAACCAAATTCCCTTTCCCTCTGGCTTCTGGTTGGGTCTATGAAATAGGAGGCATATGTAAGTGATCAGAGGAACATAGACACATCAGATATTTCTTTGGCTAATTCCCTGTTGTTCCTTTGTCAGGCACCAGTTGATTTCCTCTAACCAGAGCCACACCTCCAGCTGCATATTCCCTCTCCTACAACCACTCTTCTCCATGGGTCTGGTAACCATTCAGCTAGTAGTAGCATTAGCTTAACCAGTCAGCCTTGGTTTCCCCTGGTCCTTACCACATTTTACAAAGAGTTACTTTGTAACACTCTGGTCAGTTTTCCCTTCTGAGGATACCATCCAAACATTGGCTGGTCCCTGATCAGTATATTTAAAAAGATTCCACACAGTAAAAAGAAAACTGCATAGATTTTTTTGCAGTTAACATAAGAAAGATTATATAGGATTT